>NW_012101243.1:0-1676 GCF_000951045.1 Mandrillus leucophaeus
TATTCCTGGGCTTGACCTTCAGAGTTTCTGATTCATTAGCTCTGGAGTGGAACCCGAGAATTTGCAGTTCTAACAAGTTCCCAGATGATGCTGATGCTGCTAGTCTAAGGATCACACTTTGAGAACCACTTGATTAGAAGGTTGAGAGGCTAGAATCAGAAACTGTCAAATAACTTGTTCCAAAAAAGTGCATGTGTGTCAGATGTGAGGGTATACTGACATGGGAGAGTTCTGGAAAGATACATACCAAGCTCTAATGGTCCTCACTTCTGGGAGTGGGATTTAGAGACTTGGGGAATTTACTTTTTTACCTTTCTGTATTATTTTTGTATTGTGCACATAAAGCTTTTGTGTTTTAAAAATGAAAGAAAAATAAGAATCTTTTTTGAAGATATATAGTAAAATATTTATGGATTAAAAAAAGACCTTGCTAAAGTAATCTGGTGTCATCCAACAAACATTTTTAGAGTGTCTGCTATGTGCCAGATGCTGCTAGCTTCTGGAAATGCAAAGCCTTTGCTAAAGCTTGCAGGCTGGTGATGGTGATTGAGATGGGCAGATAACAGCTTTAGTTAGTATCATGTGAGCTTCCTAGGAGCAGGGACCAGGGTCTCGCTCTGTGCTTGGCTGATAATAGGCACTTAGTAAATGATGAATGAATGAGCAAATCCAGGTAAGAATTGAAGACAGAAGGAAAGAAAAAAAGGCCAAATGGGAGATTCTGGAAGAAAACAGGCAAGCCTGGATAGGAATGGTGAAAGGAAGGGGTGCATCAAAAAGTACTTTCAAGTACAAAGATTGGTAACATTTTGGGTTTACTGCAGAACTGGATGTCAAATTGTTTCTTCTAAAAGATGCCCCCCCCCCACATTTCTTTTTTAATAGCGCTTGAAAATAGCACACAAAAACTTAGCTAGCTTGATTATGGATGTTTACCAGGTTTCAGAGCTTTCTTTGGTAAATGAATTTTTAAAAATCACAGTGCTAATTCTATAAAACTAATGTATAATATTTACCTACAATTAATTGTTCTCTCATTCATGTGAAATTAACTGATATATGAAGGATGTTTTAAATGTTATACAAAAGTGGGTAGTATTATGTCTTTTGATTTTATCTCTTCAGTGAAAGGGCTAGTAGTCTACTCAAAGTTCTGTGATATGTCTCATAGTAACTGACAGAATTTGACATTTTATCAGTCATAAACAAAAATTTGTTGCCCAGGTGTGGTGGCTCATGCCTGTAATTCCAGCACTTTGGGAGACTGAGGCAAGCGGATCACGAGGTCAGGAGTTCAAGACCAGCCTGGCCAACATGGCAAAATGTCTCTACTAAAAATACAAAAATTAGCTAGGTATGGTGGCACGCGTCTGTAGTCCCAGCTACTCAGGAGGCTGAGGTAGGAGAATCGCTTGAACCTGGGAGGCAGAGGTTGTGGTGAGCCAAGATCACACCATTACACTCCAGCTTCGGTGACAGAGCGAGACTCCGTCTTAAAAAAAAAAAAAAAAATTGTTGTTGGCCCAGTGGGGTGCACTTTGGAGGAATCCAGCTTCTTTGCCTTCTGAATTTAATTCTGTGTAAACACTAATTACAATGGCAAACATTAATTAATGTTTTTGATAGGGAACTGATGTCCTCCCTGGATTTGGGAACAATGTGTTATATGGAGTCTT
>NW_012101243.1:2701-3701 GCF_000951045.1 Mandrillus leucophaeus
TCATCATGTGGTAATCTTTCCAGAAATGCGTGCTTTCGAAACAGATATGGTTGTTTATTTAAAATGACAGTTTTATCCTTACAGTGCTTCCATATATATATATATATTTTTTTTTTTTGTGGGGGGGGTCAGGGAAGGTGCTTCTTACAAAAGGGCAGCTGCAAAATACGGAGACTTCTGGAACAATTATTTGTTTTTTCTTAAAGCGAAAAAATGGGTGGGATCCAAGGAATCAAAGCAGTAGATGGACAAACCAGGAGCATCCCCAAGTTATTTTCAGGAAACAGAGCAACAAAACACAAAGGTAAAATTTTCAATCAAGGACTTCTTCCAACAACTTAACTTTAGCTAGTCTCGGGGACTCCAAAGCCCTCCCTTTCAGTGGAAAAGTATGACTTATTACTGCAAACACATTACTCCACTACAATAAACACCTTAAAACAGAGTTTTTGATCACATCTGTTTAATTGCACACAAGTAATACTACTGGGTAACTAGAACCAGGTGTGAATGTGTTGAGATTTCTACTGTTTTGCATGATAGTGCTTCTACAAATATATATACATATATATTTTTTTGTTGTTGTTGTTGGTTTTTTTTGTTTGTTTTTTTTGAGACAGAGTTTTGCTTTTGTTGTCCAGGCTGGTGTGCAATGGCACGATCTTGGCTCACTGCAACCTCCGCCTCCCGGGTTCAAGCGATTCGCCTGCCTCAGGCTCCCAAGTAGCTGGGATTACAGGCATGCAGCACCACGCCTGGCTACTTTTTGTATTTTTAGTAGAGACGGGGTTTCGCCATGTTGGCCAGGCTGGTCTCGAACTCCTGCCTCGACCTCCCAAAGTGCTGGGAGAAAGTGTTGCTTTTAAGTCATTTTGTTCGGATGGTTTTAACCAGGGTGTTCACTAAAATATAACTTTGGATGATTAGTCCACAGGGTGTATTGCATTTCCAATACCCCCAGATAGGTACAAGTCTCATATTAAAGTAGTAATGATAATAA
>NW_012101243.1:8741-9723 GCF_000951045.1 Mandrillus leucophaeus
TAAACACTAATTACAATGGCAAACATTAATTAATGTTTTTGATAGGGAACTGATGTCCTCCCTGGATTTGGGAACAATGTGTTATATGGAGTCTTTTTGTGTGGAGGTGCCACTTTTTATCTTCCCTAGAGATTTAATATAGTAAATGAAGATTAATTTTCTAAGTACAGTGGTGGTTTCCACCAGGCTTTAGCTATAGCATTTGACAGTAATCCCCTTATTACCTAAAAGTACCCATGGTCTACAGTCTGGGGTTTTCAATTGATCAAGTAAAATTCTGGATATAGCCACTCTTTATACTTAATTTTATTACTTATTACGTTTTTCTATTGTAAGTCTTGCAGTGTTTTTTGTTTTTTTGTTTTTTTTTAGACGGATTCTCGCTCTGTCACCAAGGCTGGAGTGCAGTGGTGCAATCTCAGCTCACTGCAAGCTCCGCCTCCCTAGTTCACGCCATTCTCCTGCCTTAGCCTCCTGAGTAGCTGGGACTACAGGTGTCCGCCACCACGCCCGGCTAAGTTTTTGTATTTTTAGTAGAGATGGGGTTTCACCGTGGTCTCAATCTCTTCACCTCATGATCCACCCGCTTTGGCCTCCCAAAGTGCTGGGATTACAGGTGTGAGCCACCGTGCCTGGCCTGCAGTGTTTTTTCAAAAGATGCTGCTGTTTTTAGTTTTAGGGCAATAGCTGTCATTTTGGGGGTACCGCTAGTGTGATGGCCTAAGAAAATCATAAACCCAATAAATCAGAGTAAGAAAAATTATATGTAGCTCATAAAGATAACATGAAATTGCTTCCCATTTCCTTTTTTTTTTCTTTTTTTTTGAGATGAAGTATCGCTCTGTTGCCAGGCTGGAGGTGCACTGGCATGATCTTGGCTCACTGCAACCTCTGCTTCCCAGGCTCAAGCTATTCTCCTGCCTCAGCCTCCCAAATAGCTGGGACTATAGGCGCACACCACCACGCCCAGCTAATTTTTGTA
>NW_012101243.1:11293-18833 GCF_000951045.1 Mandrillus leucophaeus
GGGGTTTCGCCATGTTGGCCAGGCTGGTCTCAAACTCCGCCCACCTCAGCCTCTCAAAGTACTGGTATTGCAGGCGTGAACCACTGCGCCCAGCCAATTTTCAGAATTATTTTATAGTAACATCCTGGTAAGCTCCAGTAACCTAACCTGAGAGTATGCATTAGAAGGATTAATGATCAGATGGCATCAAGTGGGGAAAATTGGTTATAGAGGTCAGGATGCAGATTGCTCAGATTCATATCCTTGCTCTGCTGCTTGCTAGCTGTGTGACCTTTGGCAAATTACAACAAATTTCATCTGTAAAATGGGGTGGATTACAGTACCTAGCTAAATATGTTGGGAAGCAAAATGAAATCATGAGTCGATAAAGTGCTTATCACGGTACCTGGCATAATGTAAGCGCTCAATAAATTTGGCTAGTATGAGTATTATATACTGCATTTTAGGGCTCTTGTTTGTCCTTTACCTCACTCAGGCCGCCTTAAAGTACAAATTGTTTTCAGGGATTCCGCCTTACAGCTGGCAGGAACCCGGTGCCGTCTAAGAGCACGCCCAAGGGCTTTGCTGGTGGTAGCTTTCCTCGTGTCCTGAGTGGCCTTCTTCAGGAGTGGAAGGCAGGGGGTTGTGCTTCTGCTTTTAGAGTTACCTTAGTGTGACTCCTGTGTTAAAACTTCTGCTGGCCGATGGGTGTCTGGGATTAACCAGAAGGCTTCTAGATGGATCTTGCTTTGTTCTAGCAGTTATTTATACCAGGACCCTGGGATGGATAGAATTAATATATAGGACAGACTCAGATTCCCAGCTTGGCAGTCTCTACAAACCTCTCATTTACCACCTTCTGCCAGAACCCAGGAGTGACACAATAGGAAGGTGGGCCTATTGCAGGGATTGCTGCCCTTTTCCTTTCAGGAAAATATGAGGGGTGTGAATGGCTCTTATCTAGGCCTGAGGATGAGCAGGGGTACTTCCTGTTACAGTGAGGATCTGTGAGCATATGGGCTACTTAAGTAGCTGCCTTTGATCCTTCCCACCCCTTAGCTTATGGAGATAGGGGGGATAGCATCTCTGAGAGTATTTCTTCTGGCGAAGAGGTACCCAGACTTTCCTTTATGCAGTGAAAAATCTCAGTGAACTGTATTTTTAAAAGTGTTCCATGGAGCTGGGTGGTTTGGCTTGTTTATCTGGCTTCCTGGGGGAGTCCCCTGAGATCCTTTGCTTTCCTAAGGGCCCCCAGGAGACAGCAATAGAACCAACATCCGTTACCGTTACCGTAGACACTTGAGGGGATGTTTAAGTCAATAGTTTTATGATTAGATTAATTCAGGCTTTAACCCTGAGGAAACTTAAGAGCCAAGTCTTCAGATAATTGTGCATCTTCTAGACTGAAGTATGGAATTTAGCCCAGTACTCTGGGATCTCTTTCAGAGCTGAGCTAGGAATCCACATGCTAGTTCCAGCTCCACACCTAGCTGGCTGCGTGAATTCAGAAATCACTTCAATTTTCTGGGCCTCTTTTCTCACTGGAGAATGAGGGCATTACTGTAAACCAGTGGTTCTTAGCCCTGGCTGCATGTAAGAATTACCTGTGAAGCTTTAAAAACAATACTCAGGGCCTACATTAGCCCAATTAAATTGGATCTTTAAGGTTGAGGCTGAGTCATTGATAATCTTCTCTGCTTCCCAGGTTTAAGTGTAGCTAAGATAACTATGTGCACAACATGACCAAGTTTTAAAAAAAAAAAGTTAAGCTTCTGTGTCATTATGCTCCTCAGAAACCTTCAGGGGTTGTCTGTGTGGTAAAGTCCAGCTCAGGTGCTCTGCGTTCTGACCCAGCCTACTTCTGCAGCTTGTCTTCTTTCCCAGCTACATTGTTCTTGGTGTCTCCTGAATGTATTGTCCTTTTTTTTTTTTTTTTTTTTTTTGAGACAGAGCCTCGCTCTGCTGCCCAGGCTGGAGTGCAATGGCGCGATCTTGGCTCACTGCAACCTCAACCCTCTGGGTTCAAGCCTCAACATTCCGAGCTGGGATTAAGGCATGCACCATCATGCTCAGCTAATTTTTGTATTATTACAAAATTTGTATTAATTTTGGTGATAATTTGTCACCATGTTGTATCACCATGTTGGCCAGGCTGATCTTGAACTTCTGACCTCAAGTGATCCTCCCGCCTTAGCCTCCCAAAGTGCTGGAATTACAGGTGCCCTGCCTGAATGTATTGTCTTTAATTCTTTCCCAAACCTGATGTCCTCACCTGTAATGTCTCTTTTCCCTTCCCCTTTTCAAAACATATCCCTTCAGGGCCCATCATTCTCCCCTCCCTTGGGAAACTCCTGACCATCCTAGTCCTTAGTTATTTCTCCTGCCTCTGCATAGGTTTTGAGCTTCATTAGCTCTGAGTGTATGTTCCAAACACTAACTGCAATGTAAACATGATAACTCAAGCAACATTCAATCCTTCAGAAAGTGGGACACATGTAAATATAGATTGAGTATCCTTTATCCAAAATGCTTGGGACCAGAAGTGTTTCAGGTTTTGGATTTTTTCCAATTTTGGAATATTTGAATTATACTTACCAGTCGAGCATCCCTAATCTGAAAATCTGAAATCCGAATGCTCCAATGAGCATTTAGTTTGAGGATCATGTCAGTACTCAAAAAGGTTTAGATTTTGAAGCATTTTGGATTTTGGATTTTCAGATTGGAGAGGCTCAATATGTGCCACTGGGGTGACTTGTATACTGTTAAACGTGTGATATGGTGTATTGTTGGCTATTTCGTTATGTATGTATATCTTGTAAATATTAGTTGATGGATAGCTATCCATGACCAGCCTCCAGCTGTCATTTTTATCCTTATTTCCTATTTCCAGCAGACCCTGTGCCTTCTCATCTCCTTGCCTTTAAGTTGTCCTCCCTTTCTGGAATTTCTTCTTTTATTCTTATTCTCGTCTACAGAAATTTTCTGTTTCTCAAGGTGCAGTTCAGATATTACCTCCTCCATGAAACTTCTTCCCAGCACCCACAAGCTGCATTGCCTCAATTATGCCGTAAACCTCTGTAACCCTTAGAGCAGTGGTTCTCAATTGGGAGTGATTTTGCCCCAAAGAGGACATTTGGCATTATCTGGAGACATTTTTGGTTGTCACAGCTGTTGGGAGAGTGTGCCACTGTCATCTAGTATTGTAGGCCAGGGACGCTGCTACACATTCTACAATGCACAGGACAGACCTCCCACAACAAAGAATTATCTGGCCTAAAATGTCAGTTGTGCCAAGGTTGAGAAATTGCCTTTGAGTTTGTCCAGTTCGTAAGCTTATATGTATACTGCCTTGAACTGTAACAATTTGTTTATAGACCTTATCTCCCCTACTTAATTGAATTAATGGGTGAAGACTAATTCCAGTCCTCCATCTGTGCTTTCTTGTTATTCACTACATATCAGGGCTTAATCCTAGAGCCTGTGGCCTAATCCTAACTGCTTAAGCAGAGATAAAGACATGTTCAGTGTGGAGTGGGTGTGGTGAGGCAGTCTTCTCAATTCTGAATTTCTCTTCTTTTCACTCTCTGTCTTTTCATCTGTGATGACCTGGGAGAAAGTGTGATTTAGGGCATAAAGTGAGCATTTGGGATAAGAATACCTGGGTTTCAATTCCAGCTGTGCCATTTATTAGTTGTGGTATTTTGGTCAATCCATGTCACCTCTTCTTTTTTTTTCTTTTAGACAGAGTCTGGCTCTGTCACCCCGGCTGGAGTACAATGGCACGATCTCGACCCACTGCAAAGGTGATCCGCCCACCTTGGCCTCCCAAAGTGCTGGGATTACAGGCATGAGCCACTGCGCCTGGCCATGTCACCTCTTTAAGCCTTAGTTTCTTCATGTCTGTAATAGCCATGATGCCAGTGCCTCAGTGTTTTAGCTCATGGTACCATCATGATATTCCAGTGAGATGTTAAATGTGAAGGTGCTCTGTAAATTGGAAAGTGCTGTAATGATTACTCATATATCCACTGTTCAAAGGTATAAAGAGAGAGGATGTGAATCTGTTTGCTTAGGAGCTCTGCTGACTACCTTCCCAGCTAGTCCCCTGGCCACTTCCTGTGGCTTTCTAACCATAACTGCTTCAGCATCAACTCCAGCTGACCCCTTCCAGGTTATTCTCTCCAGTGTGCTTCCTTTGTTTGTTGCCTTCATTCTGTTTTGGTTATCTGTCTGCAATCTTGCCAAAATCAAAAGTGATCGACTCTGCCCCTAGAATACTAGCTAGTGGCCTGGTGTCAGCACATCCTGGCAAGGCCTGACATAGGCCAAACATGGTCATGGGAAAAAGCTATAAAACAAGACAACTTGCAGTTTCAAAAGCCAGTAACTTTCTTATTGTTCTTGTTGTGTTTATTAAACTAACAAAGAAATCTATTTTTTATATATATGTGTGTGTGTGTGTGTGTGTATATATATATATTTTTTTGTGTGTGTAACAGAGTCATGTTCTGTCACCCAGGCTGGAGTGCAGCGGTTCAATCTCAGCTCACGGCAGCCTTCACCTTTTGGGCTCAAGCAGTCTTCCCACCTCAGCCTCCTGACTAGCTGGGACTACAGGCACATGTCATCACACCCGGCTAATTTTTGTATTTTTTATAGAGACAGGGTCTTGCCATGTTTCCCGGGCTGGTCTCAAACTCTTGGGTTGACCCTCACTAGGCTAATACCTGGGGAAATGCTTAGGATGTAGTAAGGCTCATGCTGGGGAAGAATGTGAAGTACTACTTTTACAGGGAGCTTCAGGATCACAGAATGCCAACCCTGTCAGGGACTCAAAAAGGTCATCCTGCCCAATCTCTTCCCTTGACAGTTGGGGTAACTGAGGCCCAGAAAGGGAAAATGCTTTGCTTAGTGCCATTGAGCTATGTAGGTGCCCATCTAGGTTTAGAATCCACATCTGATGTGCTTACAAGCTCTTTCCATTACTGGAAGAATCCATGTGTCTCTGCGTGTCTTGTCTTTTTTCTGAGTGAACAAAGATTGCACTCTGTATTATCAGGCTTTAAACTGTGTTCTGCAGAGCCCTAGTGGTCTCACCACCACTTCAAGCACAGCCTCTACATGTTTTCTGTTTTCTATTTCAGAGTTTTGCTGTAAAACTTGAAAGTCACTGATCTTGTTGATCTTTTAAAGCCCCTCCCAGTATGTGTCTCTCCTGGATTCCTGGTGAGATTTTTGCTTGCATTTCAATTCAGAAATGTTAGTTTCTGTATTTCTATTATTTATTTATTTATTTTGAGACAGGGTCTCACTCTGTTGTCCAGGCTGGACTGCAGCAGTGCAGTTGTGGCTCGCTGCAGCCTCAACCTCCTGGGTTCAGGGGATCCTCCCACCTCAGCCTCCTGAGTGGCTGATGCTACAGGCATGTACCATCACGCCCTGCTAATTGTTTAATTTTTGGTAGAGATGTGGTCTCACTGTGTTGCTTAGGCTGGTCTTGAACTCCTGGACTCAAGTGATCCTCCCACTTCGTCCTCCCAAAGTGCTGGGATTACAGATTTAATCCACTGTGCCAACTATTTTCTTTTCTTTTCTTTGAGATGGAGTCTCGCTCTGTCGCCCAGGCCGGAGCGCAGTGGTGCGATCTCGGCTCACTGCAAGCTTCGCCTCCTGGGTTCATGCCATTCTCCTGCCTCAGCCTCCCGAGTAGCTGGGACTACAGGCACCCACCACCACACCCGGCTAATTTTTTTTGTATTTTTAGTAGAGACGGGGTTTTACCATGTTAGCCAGGATGGTCTCAATCTCCTGACCTCGTCATCCACCCGCCTCGGCCTCCCAGAGTGCTGGGATTACAGATGTGAGCCACTGCACCTGGCCTAATTTCTATATTTCTAAAACGTGGTCTACATAGTCATGGACTTTTCAGCATGGAGAACTGAACTTCATTTTTCCTAGATTTTGAAACCACTGACTTTTATTGTCCAGAGTTAATGGCCCTTTCATAGTCTTCATCCTCCTCCTTTTTTCTTCAGCATTTGACAGTTTTCCTCCACTTTTGTGTAAATCTGTCTTCTCCCTTGAATTCTTTGACATTGTATTTCTGCCTTTTAGCATCTCTGAATATTTTTTCTTTGTCTCTTACTGGTTCGTTCTTTTCCATCACTGAGTTGTCCTTCAGAAGAGCCCAGGCCTACAGACCTCCTTATCTCTGGTTTGGTGATCATTTGGAGGCTTACCTTACTCATTCTCACTCCCAGTTGTCCTTGGGTCTCTCTTGGATTCCTGACTGAAATTGATTTTCTTTTTAACAAATCAGTTTCTTTGTTACTTTTTCTCAGCTCACTCATTTTCATTCATTGTGCCATAATTCTTTTATCTCCCTAACTGAAAACTTTGGCAAAATCTAACTCTTCTCTGACCTTGTTCTATTTTCTACTTTTTTTTTTTTTTGTCGAGACAGCATCTCCCTCTGTTGCCCAGACTGGAGTGCAGTGGTGTGATCTTGGCTCACTGCAACCTCCTTCTCCCAGTTTTAAGCGATTCTCATGCCTCAGCCTCCCACGTAGTTGGAATTACCACCACGCCTGGCTAATTTTTATATGGTTAATAGTGACAGAGTTTTACCATATTGGCCAGGTTGGTCTCGAACTCCTGGCCTTAAATAATCCTCCCATCTTGGCCTCCCACAGTGTTAGGATTATAGGCATGAGCCACTGTGCCCTGGCCAACCTTGTGCTATTTTTACAAACTTTTTATCCCAGAGCTCCCACTCTCTCTCTCTCTTTTTTTTTTTTTTTTTTTTTTTGACATTTTGTAATTTCAGGAGTCTAACAGCCCCTTGTTACCTTTCAGCAAGGTTTCTGCAAACTATTTTGTTTCTCCAGTATATTCACATTTTAGTTGATCAGACCTGTTGAGTCTTTAAACAATCGCATCTCAGCCTGGGCAACCTAGTAAGACCTGTTTCTACCAAAAAACAAAAATTAGCCAGGCATAGTGGTATATGTCTGTAGTCCTAGCTCCTTGGGAGGCTGAGGTGGGAGGATTGCTTGACCCTAGAAGTTCAAGGTTACAGTGAGGTAAGATGGTGCCACTGCACTCCAGCCTGAGTGACAGAGCAAGACCCTGTCTCCAAAAAAAAAACCAATTTTTTGGCCGGGCGTGGTGGCTCAAGCCTGTAATCCCAGCACTTTGGGAGGCCGAGGCGGGCAGATCACCTGAGGTTAGGAGTTCGAGACCAGCCTGGCCAACATGGTGAAACCCCATCTCTACTACAAATACAAAAAATTAGCCAGGCGTGGTGGCAGGTGCCTGTAATCCCAGCTACTTAGGAGGCTAAGGCAGGAGAATTGCTTGAACCCAGGAGGCAGAGGTTGCGGTGAGCCAAATCGTGCCATTGCACTCCAGCCTGGGGGACCAGAGTGAGACTCCGTCTCAAAAAAAAAGAAAAACAAAAAACAATTTTTTTTTTTTTTTTTTTGAGACAGTGTCTCACTCTGTCGCCCGAGCTGGAGTGCAGTGGCACAATCTCAGTTCTCTGCAACTTCCGCCTCCCAGG
>NW_012101243.1:19068-24802 GCF_000951045.1 Mandrillus leucophaeus
AGCCTGGGGGACCAGAGTGAGACTCCGTCTCAAAAAAAAAGAAAAACAAAAAACAATTTTTTTTTTTTTTTTTGAGACAGTGTCTCACTCTGTCGCCCGAGCTGGAGTGCAGTGGCACAATCTCAGTTCTCTGCAACTTCCGCCTCCCAGGTTCAAGCGATTCTCCTGCCTCTGCCTCCTGAGTAGCTGGGATTACAGGCACGCGCCATCATGCCTGGCTAATTTTTGTACTTTTGGTAGACACCAGTTTCACCACGTTGGCCAGGCTGGTCTCAAACTCCTGACCTCAGATGATCCGCCCGCCTTGGCCTCCGAAAGTGCTGGGATTACAGATGTGAGCCACCATACTCGGCCCCCAAATTTAAAAATAAAAAATAAAAGTTCCATCTAGTTTACTGAAATTTTGGAATAAGGCAGGACAAAATCAATGGAGTCTTTCTTTACCCCATCCTCACTGATCTCTATTGAAGATTGTTGCTAATTGGCTGGGCATGGTGGCTCACGCCTGTAATCCTAGCACTTTGGGAGGCTGAGGTGGGTGGATCGCCTCAGCTCAGGAGTTAGAGACCAGCCTGAGCAACAAAGTGAAACCCTGACACTACAAAACGTACAAAAATTAGCCAGGCGTGGTTGCGTGTTCCTGTGGTCCCAGCTGCTTGGAAGGGTGAAGTGGGAGAATGGCTTGAGCCTGGAAGACAGAGGTTGCAGGTAGCCAAGATCATGCCAATGCACTCTAGTCTGGGTGACAGAGCCAAACTCTGTCTCAAAAAAAAAAAAGATTGTTGCTAATAATAAGCCTTTCAGTTCATCTCCTCACCTCAGATTATCTCCACCTCTCCTCAGTGATAAGGGCACATGTTAGATTTTCATCACTTAAAACTGATTATATCTGAGATCCTAAACAAGATTCTCAGGTGATAGATTTTGAGGCTCACTGTTCTAACAAGCAAGAAATAGCCCTTGCCTCTGAAACTGGTTGCCAAGTAATAGCTAGAACTTCATTTGTCTTTTCTCTACTCATTCCACATCCTCTATGCCCTTAGTGTTATAACTACTGAGATAGTGAGGGCTCTTGTCCTGGTGTGATGACTCAGAGCTTCATTTCTAAGGTATCTGAGTCATTGTTGGTATGTATAGGATTGCTTTAGGCTTCTCTTACCTCAAGGGGGTGCCACAGGGTGGGTAAAGAGAAAAAAAAACTTGCTCAGGGTCCTACAATCAGTAGATGGGGCCTGGCACAGACATTATGGTACGTGAGTTGAGTATCCCTTATCCAAAATTCCTTGAACAGCCTAGGTGTGGTAGCTCACGCCTATAATCCCAGCACTTTGGGAGGCTGAGGTCGGTGGATCACCTGAGGTCTGGAGTTTGAGACCAGCCTGGTCAACATGGTGAAACCTTGTCTCTACTAAAAATACAAAAATTAGCCGGGCATGGTGGTACATGCCTATAGTCCCAGCTACTCAGGAGATGGAGGCAGGAGAATTGCTTGAGCCCAGGAGGCGGAGGTTGCAGTGAGCCAAGATCGAGCCACTGCACTCCAGCCTGGGTGACAGAGTGAGACTGTGTCTCAAAAACCCCCCCCCCAAAAAAACCAAAAAAATGCCTTGAACCAAAAGTGTTTCAGATTTTGGATTTTTTCTGATTTTGCAATATTTGCATTATACTTGCTGTTTAAGCATCCCAAATCTGAAAATGTGAAATCTGAAATGCTCCAAAACCCTAATCTTTTTGAACATGGACTTGATGTTCAAGGGAGATACCCATTGGAGCTTGTTTATGTATGTATGTGTCCATGTATCCATCGACCCATCCATCCATCTATCCATCCATCTGTCCTTTGTCACTTCTTCCAGGAGCCCATTGGAGCATTTTGGATTTCAGATTTTTGAATTTGGGATGCTCAACCTGTAATGGGAAAGCAAAGGTTTTAAAATCCTTTCCCTATTATTCACTTATTTAGAGGCAGGGTCTTGCTGTGTTGCCCAGGCTGGACTCAAACTCTTGGGCTCAAGCAGTCCTCCTGCATTAGCCTCTCAAGTAGCTGGGACTATAGTTGCATGCCACCACTCCTGGCTCTTTATTAGATGTGGGGATTTTAGAATAGTTACTTAACTTCTCTGAGCCTAAATTTCTCATCTATAAAGAAATAAAGGCTGGGTGCGGTGGCTCACACCTGTAATCCCACCACTTTGGGAGGCCAAAGCAGGCGGATCACCTGAGATCAAGAGTTCGAGACCAGCATGGCCAACATGGTGAAACCCCATCTCTACTAAAAATATAAAAATTAGCCAGTCCTGGTGGCGGGCGCCTGTAATCCCAGCTACTTTGGAGGCTGAGACAGGAGAATCGCTTGAACCCAAGAGGTGGAGGTTGCAGTGAGCTGAGATTGCGCCACTGCACTCTAACCTATGTGATGAGTAAAATTCTGTCTCAAAGAAAAAAATAAATAAATAAAGATATCTAGGCCGGGCAGGGTGGCTCACACTTGTAATCCCAGCACTTTGAGAGGCTGAAGCTGGCAGATTACTTGAGGGCAGGAGTTTGAGACCAGCCTGGCTGACAGGGAAGCCCTGTCTTTACTGAAAAATACAAAAATTAGCTGGGCGTGGAGGCATGTGCCTAATAGTCCCAGCTACTCAGGAGGCTGAGGCAGGAGAATCACTTGAACCTGGGAGGCGGAAGTTGCAGTGAGCTGAGATTGCACCACTGCGCTCCAGCCTGGGCAACAGAGCAAGACTCTTGTCTCAAAAAAAAAAAAAAGAAAGAAAGAAAGATATCTACCAGAGAGGATTGTTATGAGGATTAAACATAAAGTGCCGAGATTATAATTCCTGACAGAGTAGGTGGCCACCTTTTCTCCTTTCCCTTTCTAGCCATTTGGTATCAGACTCATTTCCTTAATTTGAAGATGGCTAGTTTTTCCTTGTCAATCCTCCCTCCTACTCATATGACTAGGAAAGAGGCAAAAATTATTTACTGCAATTTATAAAATCCCTACTAGCCTTTTGAAAATATTAATAGCTTTTAGTACCAGTATGGGATCTGGCAGCCCTACCATTTGTGCAGATGCTGGAACTGCAGGCCTTAGATCCCCAGGAGGGAACCTGTCTGTGTAGCTGAGGGATCTGGAGATGGAGTTTTCCACCAGAATCTTAGTTTTCTTGTATATGTTATACAACTGCTCACTGGCAAGGGCTTGAGACATTGAAAGTGGAGCAAAAATGGAGTCTCCAGAAGAATGCATTAGATCCCCTAATACGTGGAAGGTGAATGTCTACTGCCGTGATGCCAAATCCTGAGTCACCCTGGAGCAGCTTACTGTCCTGCACAGCATTATTGCCCGAGCCTGCATTGGGCCTAGCTGATAGGGACAGCCTTCTCATTTAATTTGTGTCTTCGTTCGTTTGTTGGTGTAAAAATTGCATTTTTCTTCATCTTTAAAAAAATTACATAGGGCTGGGTGTGGTGGCTCACACCTGTAAACCCAGCACTTTGGGAAGCCAAGGCAGGGGAATTGCTTGAGTCTAGGAGTTCAAGACCAGTCTGGACAACATAGTGAAACCCCTGTGTCTAAAAAAAATTTTTTTTTAATTAGCAAGGCATGGTGCCACATGCCTGTTGTCCCAGCTACGTGAGAGGCTGGGGTGGGAGAATTGCTTGAGCCTGGGAGGTTGAGAGCCATGATTGTGCCACTGCATTCCAGCCTAGGTGAAAGAGTAAGACCCCATCTCAAAAAAAAAAAAAAAAAAGGAACACTAGGTGAACACCTGTCACTTTGGACTTGAGGGCGCCTTAGGCCTTTCTCTGACCCTTTGACAGGCCCACCCATGTGGAGTCATATTTGAATAATTCCCATCTTGAAGTGCATTGCTTTCTAGTGAGTGAATTGAAGTAGGGAATAAAGTGGGTGAGTTGAAAAAACAATTTCAGGAAATCACCATTTAACTGGGAAAAAAGAACAAGTAGAAATAGGCTAAAATGGCTTTCTTTAGATGGAAGGACTATGAGTAAATTATCTGTTCATTATTCTGTGATTTCTGTATTTTCTTTTTTTTTTTTTTGAGACAGAGTCTTGTTCTGTCACCCAGGCTGGAATGCAATGGCATGATCTTGGCTCACTGCAACCTCTACCTCCCGGACTCAAGTGATTCTCCTGCCTCAGCCTCCTGAGTAGCTGGAATTACAGCACCTGCCACCACACCCAGCTAATTTTTGTATTGTTAGTAGAGACAGGGTTTCACCATGTTGTCCAGTCTGGTCTCGAACTCCGGACCTGAGGTGATCCTCCCACCTCGGCCTCCCAGTATGCTGGGATTACAGGTGTAAGCCACCGTTCCCAGCTGATTTCCGTATTTTCTTCTTTTTTGTTTTTTGAGACAGGGTCTCACTCTGTCGCCCAGGCTGGAGTGCAGTTGCGTGATCTTGGCTCACTGCAACCTCCGCCTCCCAGGATCAAGCGGTTCTCCTGCCTCAGCCTCCCGTGTAGCTGGGATTACAGGCGTGCACCACCACACCTGTCTAATTTTTTTATTTTTAGTAGAGATGGGGTTTCTCCCTGTTGGCCAGGCTGATCTTGAACACCTGACCTCAAATGATCCACCTACCTCGGCCTCCCAAAATGCTGGATTATAGGTGTGAGCTACTGTGCCCGGCTGATTTCCATATTTTCTAAAGTGAGCACATATTGCTTTTATAAAAGGGAAAAAGCTGGTTTTGTTTTGTTTTGTTTTTAAATTTTTGAGACAGAGTCTTGTTCTGTTGCCTGGGCTGGAGTGCAGTTGCCAGATCGTGGCTCACTGCAACCTCTGTCTCCTGGGTTCAAGTGATTCTCATGCCTCAGCCTGCTGGAGTAGCTGGAATTACAGGTTTGTGCCACCACATCCAGCTAATTTTTGTACTTTTAGTAGAGATGGTGTTTCACCACATTGACCAGGCTGGTCTCGAACTCCTGACCTCAGGTGATCGAGCCTCAGCCTCCCAAAGTGTTGGGATTACAGGCATGAGCCACCATGCCCGGCCAGGAAAAGGTTGTAAGTTGCCATTTTAAATAACTGATAAATAGTAAAGTTCAAATAAAAAGTAGCCACAGTTTATAGTGTTATTAATAAATCAGCAAGGAGTAGATTCCAGTTAGGCCAGTATTTTGAGAGTTAAGTGGGGACTGTGAAAGAGAGAATGTAGGTGCTGGCTGAAACTCACTGTGTAAGAGTCAAACCACCTCATCCCCTTTTGAAATGTGACTGGTATAAAAATAAACAAAAAAAATTCAACTTCTGGGCATTAAGTAGCTCATTCAAGTATATGGGTGCTTGGGATCTGACAAAAGAACCACTGTCCTATAGGGAGGTCAAACATCATCAAGCTTGTGGTCTCTAGGTGGTTCATACTTTTAGACTATTCACAGTTAGCATGTCGGGTTCATAGCCTGAGGAGTGTTCTCAATAGACATCCCCTGGGTCTCTTGAATAAATGATAAGAGGGCTTTTTTGTTAGTCTGTTCTAACATAGGCGTAGCTGGGAGCAGGATTTATTTCAGTGAGTTGGCAAATAATAGCTAAAAGGTAGCCTGGGACACATACCCTCTCCATAGGTAATTAAATCAAAATCATGTCATTCTATCTCTAGAAGGTAAACAGAACAGTGGATTAATATAGTACACTAGGCTGGGCGCAGTGGCTCATGCCTGTGATCCCAACACTTTGGGAGGCTGAGGTGGGTGGATCACTTGAGG
>NW_012101243.1:27197-30307 GCF_000951045.1 Mandrillus leucophaeus
TCTTTCAGTCTGTTCCAAGCATAGCTTTGAGTATGTTGTTTCTTTATCCATCTTCAGTAATTAAAATGTGTGCTCCATGAGAGCAAAGACTATTGTATTAATTGTATTAATCTGTTGCTGCATAAAAATATTACCACAAATGTAGTAGCCTAAAACAACACATATTTATTGTCTCACAATTTCTGTGGTTCAGGAGTCTGGTGTGGGTTGTGTAGGTCCTCTGCAACATGGCGATCAAGGTGTCGGGCAGCTTCTTATCTGACACTCAGCTGGGGAAGGATCTGCTTCCAGGCTCCTGTTGTTGGCAGCATTCAGTTCCTTGCAGATTGTTGAACTGAAGGTTTCAGTTTCTTGCTGTCTTTCTGCTGGAGGCTGCTCTCAGTTCCTTGTTACGTGGCCCTCTCACAGCACATCAGCTCGCCTCTTCAGACCTAGCAGGAGAGAGTGTCCCTCAGCAAGACAGATGTGAAAATACTATATAATGTAATCATGTAAAGTCACTCATATACATTCCATCACTTTTGCCATATTCTAATGGTTAAAAGCAAGCCACAGGCCCTACCCACACTCACTGGGGGGATTATGCAAAGGTGTGAATACCAGGAGGCAAGAATCCTGCAGACCACGTTAGTGTCTGTCTGCAGTGACTATGCGTCTTTAGCACCCTGAGCAGGGCATGGCACAGAGTAAGTCTCATATTTGAATGAATGGGTGTACTGTGACTATTATGTTTCCAACTTCTGGCTTAAGCCTTTTTCTTCACTTCTTTCTTTTCTGTTTCAGTTACCAATTTATTCTTGAGACTCCTCTACTCTCGTCATCTGACCTCATGGATGAACTTCAGGATGTTCAGCTCACAGAGATCAAACCACTTCTAAATGATAAGGTAAAGACTTCTCTGTTTTCACTAAAATATGGACAGGCCTCTTCTTCTGATAGTATTTCATTTTCCGTATCATCTAAATAGTAACTTAAAACATATGTGGCTTGATTTTTAATGAAAGGAATACTTTAAACAATCTATTTCTTTTTTTTTTTTTTTGAGATGGTGTCTCACTCTGTCCCCAGGCTGGAGTGCAGTGGTGCAATCTCAGCTCACTGCAACCTTCGACTCCCTGGTTCAAGCGATTCTCTTGCCTCAGCCTCCTGAGTAGCTGGGATTACAGGCACACGTCACCATGCCCAGCTAATTTTTGTATTTTTAGTAGAGACAGGGTTTCATCATGTTGGCCAGGATGGTCTTGATCTCCTGACCTCGTGATCCACTCGCCACGGCCTCCCAAAGTGCTGGGATTACAGGTGTGAGCCACCATGCCAGGCCAAAAAAATCTATTTCTTAAGCATCTTTTTGATGTTTCCCCCTCTTTTCTTTCTTCCTACTTTTGTTTCCATGAGCCACATTCAATCAAGTTATCTTTGAGATTTTTGTATTTTACAGATAGAGATGTTAAGGGAAAAAATAATGTGGCAATGTTAAGCAGAAAGTATGAGGGTGGGGCTGGGCGCAGTGGCTCACACCTGTAATCCCAGCACTTTGGGAGGCCGAGGCAGGTGAATCACTTGAGGTCAGGGGTTTGAGACCAGCCTGGACAACAAGGTGAAACCTTGTCTCTACTATAAATGGAAAAATTAGCTAGGTGTGGTGGCACGCACCTGTAATCCCAGCTACTTGGGAGGCTGAGGCAGGAGAATTGCTAGAACCCAGGAGGCGGAGGTTGCAGTAAGCCAAGATCGCACCACTGTACCCCAGTCTGGGTGACTCAGTGAGACTCCGTCTCAAAAAAAAAAAAAAGAAAGAAAAAGAAAGTATGAGGGTGGAGTTTGACTCAGAATCCAAGTGTCTTGACTTTCAGTTTCAATAAGGAAAATTTACCATCCATGACTGGTGATGTATGTGGGCTACAGTGTTCTCCCTAAAGTTTGCCAAGTCTATGATGTGATCTTTCTGTCAGTATCACAGTTTTTATCAGGGAGGACTGGATGTCAGTCATATACCACATTTTTATGTTAGTGTCAGAGAACTACACAAGGAGCAGATGAGCAGCACAGTTGATGACCACTAGACACTGGTGTGATATGATTTACCAAAAGAAAGGTTTTGGCCGGGTGCAGTGGCTGACGCCTGTAATCCCAGCACTTTGGGAGGCCAAGGCTGACGGATCACTAGAGGTCAGGAGTTTGAGACCAGCCTCGCCAACATGGTGAAATTCCATCTCTACTAAAAATACAAAAATTAGCTGGGCGTGGTAGTGCAGGCCTATAGTCCCAGCTACTTGGGAGGCTGAGGCAGGAGAATCACTTGAACCCAGAAGGCAGAGGTTGCAGTGAGCTGAGATCATGCACCTGCACTCCAGCCTGGGTGACAGAGCAAGACTCTGCCTCAGAAAAAAGAAAGTTTTGTTTTCTCTCTTGTTCCTTAGTGTTCAGTAAATGTGCCTGAAATTCCTTCTTTTTTTTTGAGACGGAGTCTTACTCTGTCACCCAGGCTGGAGTGCAATGGTACAATCTTCGCTCACTACAAGCTCTACCTCCCGGTTTCAAGTGATTCTCCTGCCTCAGCCTCCTGAGTGGCTGGGATTACAGGCATGCACCTGGCTAATTTTTGTATTTTTACAAAACTGACCTTGTGATCCACCCGCCTTGTCCTCCTAAAGTGCTGGGATTACAGGCATGAGCCACCGTGCCCAACTGCTTGAAATTCCTTCCTTTCCACTCTATTGTTTTGGTTTATTTTCATTGTCTCTATTGAAGTACTCTTGTAGCTTTGTGTGAGTGAGGTCATGCCATCCTTTCCTGAGGGAGTGTTGATGGAGTATGAGGATAAAGATGGATGGACGGGGGGGACGGGGGGGACGGGGAGGGGATGTGCGGATGACACCAGGAGATAATCTGTTGCTTATTATTTTTATCTGCCCAAGGCAAGGCCCTTCACCTGCAGCCTCTGGAGCTGCTGACGTCTTATGTGTTTGCTAGTTTGCTTTGGAATCCTGCCACCCCATTTTCATCCCTGTGACCTCTCCATTCCCACTCCCACCCCTTCTTTTATCTTTCACCAGACTTCTCTCTCCCTTGGCAAGCTGCAGGCTTTTTTTTTTTTTTTTTTTTTTTTT
>NW_012101243.1:31962-34806 GCF_000951045.1 Mandrillus leucophaeus
CGTATATATTAGACTGATATCTTTGGAAGGCTTTCTTGATTCCCACCAATCAGACATAATTGCTTCTCCTTTGAATTCCTATGGCCCTTCTTTTTATTTGTCAATTTATAGATCAATGTCATCTCTACTCTTTAGAGGCAGGGACCCTTTTTGTATCTTCCACAGTGCAATGGGTACTCAATAAATGGTTATTAAGTGTAAATCCCCAACTCTGAATTAACATTTTTCCTGACTTGATAGGTTTAGGGCCAAGACAAAAAGGATGATGCCTGAAGCTGTGGAGTCTAGGTGGGAATCACTTTCCTGCAATATTGAGTATTTGCAGCCTATCTCCATGGCTTCTTGCATGGTGGGATAGAAGAAGAATCTGTAATTCATTACCCTGCCTATCTCTCTCCAACTTGCCTCTTCTCTCTGAACTCCCCATTCTGCTCTCCCTCTGTATTAGTTCTCTATTGCTATAGATCACTCTAAAACAAAATTATTATCTCTCATGGTTTCTGTGGGTCAGAAACTTGGGAGCAGGCTTGGTAGGGTGGTTCTGGCTTAGAGTCTCTCATGTGGTTGCAGTGAGATGTCCCTGGGACTGTAGCCATCCAAACTCTTGACTGGGGCTGGAGGATTCATTTGCAAGGTAAATCATGCATATGGCTAGCAGGTTGGCACAGGCAAGTTGGTTCCTCTCCACATGGGCCTCTCTAGAGGGCTGTTTGAGTGTCCTGATGATACGGTGGCTAGCTTCCCCCAGAACTAGCAGTTTATAGTGTCTTGAAGCAGAAACTGTAATGTGTTTTATGATGTAGCTTCAGAAGTCACCTATTGTTGCTTCCTCCACATTCCATTAGTTACACAAGCCATCCCTGATTTATTTGGGTGGGGGATTATACATATGTGTGAATGAATATCAGGAGTCAGGGATCACTTGGCTCGTTGAAGGCCATCTTGGAGCTGACTACCATACCTTTCATCCACTGCTGTGATTCCCCAAATGAGGATTAGTAAGCTTAGCCTTGGTTCCCTCCTCCTTCATTCCCACTGCCATTCCTAATTCAAGGCCTCATCCTGCAGTAATAACCTTCAATTTTTGTCCCCGCTTAATCCATCTTTCAGTCTGTTCCAAGCATAGCTTTGAGTATGTTGTTTCTTTATCCATCTTCAGTAATTAAAATGTGTGCTCCATGAGAGCAAAGACTATTGTATTAATTGTATTAATCTGTTGCTGCATAAAAATATTACCACAAATGTAGTAGCCTAAAACAACACATATTTATTGTCTCACAATTTCTGTGGTTCAGGAGTCTGGTGTGGGTTGTGTAGGTCCTCTGCAACATGGCGATCAAGGTGTCGGGCAGCTTCTTATCTGACACTCAGCTGGGGAAGGATCTGCTTCCAGGCTCCTGTTGTTGGCAGCATTCAGTTCCTTGCAGATTGTTGAACTGAAGGTTTCAGTTTCTTGCTGTCTTTCTGCTGGAGGCTGCTCTCAGTTCCTTGTTACGTGGCCCTCTCACAGCACATCAGCTCGCCTCTTCAGACCTAGCAGGAGAGAGTGTCCCTCAGCAAGACAGATGTGAAAATACTATATAATGTAATCATGTAAAGTCACTCATATACATTCCATCACTTTTGCCATATTCTAATGGTTAAAAGCAAGCCACAGGCCCTACCCACACTCACTGGGGGGATTATGCAAAGGTGTGAATACCAGGAGGCAAGAATCCTGCAGACCACGTTAGTGTCTGTCTGCAGTGACTATGCGTCTTTAGCACCCTGAGCAGGGCATGGCACAGAGTAAGTCTCATATTTGAATGAATGGGTGTACTGTGACTATTATGTTTCCAACTTCTGGCTTAAGCCTTTTTCTTCACTTCTTTCTTTTCTGTTTCAGTTACCAATTTATTCTTGAGACTCCTCTACTCTCGTCATCTGACCTCATGGATGAACTTCAGGATGTTCAGCTCACAGAGATCAAACCACTTCTAAATGATAAGGTAAAGACTTCTCTGTTTTCACTAAAATATGGACAGGCCTCTTCTTCTGATAGTATTTCATTTTCCGTATCATCTAAATAGTAACTTAAAACATATGTGGCTTGATTTTTAATGAAAGGAATACTTTAAACAATCTATTTCTTTTTTTTTTTTTTTGAGATGGTGTCTCACTCTGTCCCCAGGCTGGAGTGCAGTGGTGCAATCTCAGCTCACTGCAACCTTCGACTCCCTGGTTCAAGCGATTCTCTTGCCTCAGCCTCCTGAGTAGCTGGGATTACAGGCACACGTCACCATGCCCAGCTAATTTTTGTATTTTTAGTAGAGACAGGGTTTCATCATGTTGGCCAGGATGGTCTTGATCTCCTGACCTCGTGATCCACTCGCCACGGCCTCCCAAAGTGCTGGGATTACAGGTGTGAGCCACCATGCCAGGCCAAAAAAATCTATTTCTTAAGCATCTTTTTGATGTTTCCCCCTCTTTTCTTTCTTCCTACTTTTGTTTCCATGAGCCACATTCAATCAAGTTATCTTTGAGATTTTTGTATTTTACAGATAGAGATGTTAAGGGAAAAAATAATGTGGCAATGTTAAGCAGAAAGTATGAGGGTGGGGCTGGGCGCAGTGGCTCACACCTGTAATCCCAGCACTTTGGGAGGCCGAGGCAGGTGAATCACTTGAGGTCAGGGGTTTGAGACCAGCCTGGACAACAAGGTGAAACCTTGTCTCTACTATAAATGGAAAAATTAGCTAGGTGTGGTGGCACGCACCTGTAATCCCAGCTACTTGGGAGGCTGAGGCAGGAGAATTGCTAGAACCCAGGAGGCGGAGGTTGCAGTAAGCCAAGATCGCACCACTG
>NW_012101243.1:36361-46550 GCF_000951045.1 Mandrillus leucophaeus
CAAGATGGTCTCGATCTCTTGACCTCTTGATCTGCCCGCCTCAGCCTCCAAAAGTGCTGGGATTACAGGCGTGAGCCTCTGCGCCCGGCCACTGCATGCTTTTTTAACCTCCATTTGGTTTCTCCTGCTGCTTCCCCTCATATTTCCAGAAAACTCTCTCCTTTAAGTACTATTTGTGTATGTGTATATGTGAGGGCTGTTCCAAAAATGTTGTGCCTAGGAGAGGAGGAAGGAAATAAAATCTGAGCCAGGCACACACCTATAACCGGGCTCACACCTATAATTCCAGCACTTTGGGAGGCTGATGCGGGAGGATCACCTGAAGCCAGAAGTTCAAGACCAGCCTGGGCAACAAAGGGAGATCCTGTCTACCAAAAAATTAAAAAAATTATCCAGGTGTGGTAGCAGATGCCTGTAGTCCCAGCTACTTGGGCGGCTGAGCTGCGAGGATCACTTGAGCCTGGGAGGTTGAGGCTGTAGTGAGCTGTGATTGTGCCACTGCACTGCAGCCCGGGCAACAGAGTAAGACCCTGTCTCAAAAAATAAATAAATAGAGAAAGAGGCTCTCTTTCTCTCTCCCTTCCCCTGCCATATGGGGACACAGCAAGAAGGCAGCTGTCACAAACCAGGAAGAGATTCGTCATGAGAAACTGAACCCTTCTAGAACCTTAATCTTGAACTTTGCAGCCTTCAGAACCGTGAGAAAATAAATTTCTGTTCTTTTAAGCCATCAAGTCTATATGATTTTGTTATGACAGCCCAAGTAGACTAAGACACGAAGCAGTGTCTCACTTCCTAACATCTATCTGCTCCTCTTTGATAGGCCTATGCTGTTCCTACCCACCTCCCACATTCCACCTTACTCCTCTCTCTCCCTGAGATGTAAGTGCTCCTGTGCCATCACTATTCATGAGGACTCTCTCGGCTCTTGCCAAGCAGGTAGATAGGCAAGAGGCCCTCTTTAGATCATGGCACTTCCAAACAAAGACTTCTGTCCCATTAGCCTCCCTCTCCCCCTCCCCAGTACGTGAATGCTTCTGTCTGCCCAGCAGGTGGGTGGTTTTGTGTATGTGGTAAACGGTATAATGATAATAATGCCTCTCATCCATTACTTCATTTGAACCTCCCAATAGCTTGATGAGGAAGAGAACACAGATAAATTTATTCCCACATTGCTAGTGAGTGAACAAAGGCTGGAAAAGGTGAAGTAGCTTACTCCTATTGAGTATCAAAGAATGCCTGCTGTATGGCAGGATTTCTCACTGTTGATGTTTTGGATTGGATCATTGTTTGTTGTGGAACACTGCTCTGTACATTGTAGAATGTTTAGCAGCATCTTTGGCCTCTACCCACTAGATGCTAATAGTACTCCCCAGTGGACAACTAAAAATGTCTCCAGACATTGCCAGATGTCCCTGGGAGGCAAAATTGCCTTGGTTGAGAACCACTGGTGTAGAGGAAAAACCTCCAGATTTGCATAGAAGTAGATGGCTTGAGGGTTTTGTTGTTGTTTTGCCTGTCCTGCTGTGATTTATTTATTATCTTTTATGTGCCAAGTGCTTTACATACATTCTCTCTAATTCTCAGAATATCCCTCTGAGATAGATAGTAGTATTCCTACTTCACAGATTAAAAATCCGAATGAAATGCTGGTTTGCCTAGTAAAGAAGTGGCAAAGCCAGACGGAAACCAAAGTCTTTCCTACTCTTAACTTAAAACCTGAGCCGTTTCCACTGTGTTAATCCTATAGATGTTTTGGCATCACCTTTGTGGCTTGCCCTGTCTCTTTTAAGGAGAAGCCTAAAAATGTGCAGTATTTCACCTTATCCTTCTGTCCATTATCCTTATAAATATACTTTTTGCTAAAGACATTGCTGCATCCTCCAGGCTTCAGGAAGCTAAAGGAAGACTAGAACCAACGTTTTACCGTGAAATTTGTCCTGAGATGACTGTAAGGAGGCATTCTCAATATAGCTTTGAGCAAGGCTTATGTTAACTTGTCTCACGTCATTTGTTGGTACTTTTCCCATTTTATTTTAGTATGCCTGTAATTTTGTCTATGGCTCAGAATTGTCAAGAAGTGGATAATTTTGCCATACTTGTTTTGGCTCCAGTGATGAAAAGAAGCAACCACCAGTACTTTGTTTTGCGGGGCAGAAATTCCATGGGCATATGAAATGATTTTTAAAATAGCATTTAACTATTTTCAGAGCACTTTCACAAATAATATCTTATTTTAATCTTCCAGTCTCTTGTAAGTAGTTGAAGATATTTTAACTCCATTTTACAGATGACACTGAGAGGTTATGTGACTTGTTCAGAGCTAGTGTCTGTTAAGTTGGTGAAGCCAGGATAGAAGCTACGTCTCTTGACTTTGACCTGGACCTGGGGGTCTAGGGTTCTTCCCACCATCTACTGCCTCTTGTACCTGGTTGCTCCACTCTCCTCACCCAAAACACCTTGTAATAAACAGGAGAGTATACTGTTTTGCTTCATTTTCCCTGCCTTCCTCTACCTACTATTGGTTCAGATACTACCGAACCCTGTGAAAGCAAAAGGTGAGGCTTGAGAAAACAAGTAGAAGGCCACACTTAGCTTCTGAAGAATTGAGGAAATAGCAGAAAGGGGAATAAATGTTTAGTAGAGAGAACAGAAATAAGTTATGTACTTTGTTTTGGTTGTTACAGTAGAAAGTGAGGTAAATCTTTTTTTGTTTTGTTTTGTTTTTTGAGATGGAGTCTCGCTCTGTTGCCCAGGCTGGAGTGCAGTGGCATGATCTTGGCTCACTGCAACCTCCGCCTCCTGGATTCAAGTGATTCTCCTGCCTCAGCCTCCCAAGTAGCTGGGATTATAGACACCTGCCACCATGTCCAGCTAGTTTTTGTATTTTTAGTAGAGACGGGGTTTCGCCATGTTGGCCAGGCTGGTCTTGAACTCCTGACCTCAAGTGATCCACCCGCCTTGGCCTCCGAAAGTGCTGGGATTACAGGCATGAGCCACCACACCCACCTGAAAGTGGGGTAAATTTTACTGCAATTTAAGTTTTCCTTTTCTACTAATCGCAACATGTAAACAGAGGAGGGAGGAGGGTGTTAGAACTAGAGGAGGGAGAACCCTGGGAACAACATTTTGTAACCTCCAGGACAACAGAGATAGCCAAAGCATTTGTGCTCAGAGCTTGCTCTGTTGCCCAGGCTGGAGTGCAGTGGCACAATCATGGCTTATTGCAGCCTCCCGGGCTCAAGCGATCCTCCTGCCTCTGCCTCCTGAGTAGCTCTTGCCACCATGCCTGGCTAAGTTTTGTATTTTTTTAGAGACCAAGCTTTGCCATGTTGAAACTCCTGGGCTCAAGCCATCCACCCATCTTGGCCTCCCAAAGTGCTAGGATTACAGGCATGAACCACTGCCTTTTTCTTTCTTTTTTTTTTTTTTTTGAGACAGGGTCTCTGTCGTCCAGGTTGGAGTACAGTGGCATGGCCATGGCTTGCTGTAGTCTCTACCACCTGGGTTCAAGCAATTTTCCCACCTTAGCCTCCTAAGTAGGTGGGACCACAGGTGTGCGCCACCATGCCTGGCCAATTTTTAAATTATTTGTAGAGAAGAGGTCTCATTATGTTGCCCAGGCTGGTCTCAAACTCCTGGGCTCAAGCAATCCTCCTGCCTCAGCCTCCCAAAGTGCTGCTATTATAGGCATGAGCCACTGCACCCAGCTCCAAGGTTGTTTAAAAAAAAAAAAAAAGAAAAAACGAGGAGGAGAGAGAGAAAAGAAAAAGCAGCTGTAATTAAAAATAGATTTATTGACATTTTCATCAAAGAATATTCATGAAGTGCTACATCTAGTGTGGACTAGAGAGTGGGTGTCCCTTAATGTACTAAGACATGAGTGTTACATCTGTTGTCATCTGTTGCTGTAGATGGGACTGCAGCAGGAAATGGGTTCCCAAACAAGTTGCCATACCACCATTACAGACCAGATGACCCTTAACCAGTTACAGGAGGCAATAGGTGATCCACGTCTTAGCCACACCTTAGCAGAATGCCCATGGGATTTTTAGAGTGGAAATTCTACTTTTTCAGCAATCTACAGGGGATTATCTGATTGTAGATAGTTTTATCTAAGTATCCAACCTCTTTATAAATTTCTTTATGAAATCTGTTTCTTAGTATATTTTGAAGGTAATGATTGCTATAGATGCTTAAATATATATATATATATATATGCACGTATGTATAGAATTTTCATTCTTGTCCCTGGATTATCAGTTTGAACTGATTTCTACTTGAAAATCATTTGCTGGGCTAGGCGCGGTGGCTCATGCCTGTAATCCCAGCACTTTGGGAGGCCGAGGCGGGCGGATCACCTGAGGTCGGGAGTTCGAGACCGTCCTGACCAACATGGAGAAACCCTGTCTCTACTAAAAATATAAAATTAGCCGGGCCTGGTGGCACATGCCACCTCAGCTACTCCAGAGGCTGAGGCAGGAGAGTGGCTTGAACCCGGGAGGTAGAGGTTGCTGTGAGCCGAGATCGTTCTATTGCACTCCAGCCTAGGCAAGAAGAGCAAAACTCCGTCTAAAAAAAAAAGAAAGAAAGAAAATGATTTGCTGATGATTTTTTTTTTTAGTTGGAGTCTCGCTCTGTCACCCAGGCTGGAGTGCAATGATGCGATCTCGGTTCACTGCAACCTCTGCCTCCCAGGTTCAAGCAATTCTTCTGCCTCAGCCTCCCGAGTAGTTGGGATTATAGGTGCCTGCCACCACACCCTGCTAATTTTTGTATTTTTAGGTAGAGATGACGTTTCACCATATTGGCCAGGCTGGTCTCTTGACCAGGCTGGTCTCAAACTCCTGATCTCGTGATCCACCTGCCTCAGCCCCACAAAGTGCTAGGATTGCAGGCGTGAGCCACTGCGCATGGCCCTGCTGATGATTTTAATACACTGATTTATTATACTAATTGATTATATTAATCTTTATTATTAAAGAAAAACGGAGTATTTTCTGAGCTTATCTAACTCTTTGCTTGTACAATCCCCCATCTTTGTTTCCACTTTTTGTTGGGAAGGATTATCTTTTTTGTGTATGGCTTTTTAATACAAACAGTCATATTTTATTCTCTTTAACAGTTTTGTTTTGTTTTGTTTTGTTTTTTGAATCAGCTTATTTCTGAAACCTTTTACTATTGCAAGAACTCACTTTCTCCACTTTAGTCCCTAGCATGTCAATTACATATAACCTTTCCTCTTTGGTGTTCGTTTCTTCCTCAAATCAAGTATCTCTATTTTGAGATGTTCAAAACCTCTACAAAATGATATTTGTTACACTCATTAAGTGTCAGGACCAGGAATAGAGCGGTGAATCAGACACAGACCTTTCCTTTACATTCACAGAACAGGTAAATTCACCCGAAATCTCTTCCTATTGATAGTTGGTCTAAGGTCTTATCTATCTCGTCTTTCTTTACATTATGTCTGTTGCTTCTGTCTTTTGAAACTATGCCTGTTGACCAGATCTCATGTTAGGAAACGACATGTCTCTTCTCCCTAGGAATGACTTGTTTTTGAAACATTTCTCCCTTTCACACCCCCCTTTCTTTTTTTCATAATTCACTTTAATCATTGACCCGTTCTAGTTTATTTTTGCTAATTCTCTAAGCTTGTAACTGTGAGGCTTACTTGCTGTAATTTACCTTTTGGGTTACTTTATTTACCTTCTACATATGGCCACTAGGCTCCATCAGAAAACACTCCTGTTAGCTGGCTTCTACTTTGACTGCAACTTTCAGTAATAATTAATGGCTTTCCTTGACTTTTTTCCTCTTCAAATTATTCTGTTGTTTTAATTTTTTCCTTGAATCCCTTTCTGCTGCTTAAGTCTGCTTCGTGTAAGAATTTCTCAGAATATGGAATTAATGGCATCTTCAAAATGGACAGAAAAAAGAAAGTACCCATAGCCTGAAATTTCTAGAAGTTTTGTTAGAACGGAACCATATACTGTGAACATCAGAAGCAAACAAACTGAGGCAGGAGGATTGCTTGAGCCCAGAGGTCAAGGCCACACTGAGCTATGATCATGCCACTGCAACTTCAGCTTGGGTGACAAAGCACAACTCTGTCTCAAAAAGAAAAAGAAACAGGATAGGTGCAGTGGCTCATGCCTGTAATCCCAACACTTTGGGAGGCCAAGGTAGGCAGATTGCTTGAGCCCAGAAGTTGGAGGCCACCTGGGCAACATGGTGAAACCCTGTCCCTGTTAAAAATACAAAAATTAGCCAGTTGTGGTGGCACGTATCTGTAATCCCAGCTACTCTGGAGGCTGAGGCAGGAGAATCGATGGAACCCGGCAGGCGGAGGTTGCAGTGAGTGGAGATTGTGACACTGCACTCCAGCCTGGGCAAGCAGATCAAGACTCAGTCTCAAAAAAAAAAAACAATTAGCCAAGCAGGGCAGCACATGCCCGTAGTCCCAGCTACTCAAGTGGCTGAAGCAGGAGGATCGCCTGAGCCTGGGAGATCAATGCTGCAGTGAGTTGTGATCATGTGACTGCATTCCAGGCCGGCTGACAGAGCAAGACCCTATCTCAGGAAAAAAAAAAAAAAAAAAGAAAAAAAGAAGTCTCTAGGGAAGGGCCCCAGAAGGTATTCAGCCTTTTAGAATGCCCCCAATGACTAGTGTTGAACTTTTAATGAGTACCGAGAATAAATAATATGGCCTCAGTTAACCACAGTTGAATCAAGGACCGGCTAATGATCCCCATTCAGAAACTCTGGAGCCAATTACTGTCACATAGACCTAGTCATTCCCATTTTCCAGGGTGATTACTCATGAAACTGGAAGCCTTTCTCCAAGAGGGTCTGGGATCTGTCTCAAAAAAAAAAAAAGGCCGGGTGCGATGGCTCACGACTGTAATCCCAGCACTTTGGGAGACTGAGACAGGCAGATCACGAGGTCAGGAGATCGAGACCATCCTGGCTAACACGGTGAAACCCCATCTCTACTAAAACTACAAAAAAAATTAGCCGGGTGTGGTGGCGGGCACCTGTAGTCCCAGCTACTCGGGAGGCTGCGGCAGGAGAATGGCGTGAACCCAGGAGGTGGAGCTTGCAGTGAACTGAGATGGCGCCACTGCACTCCAGCCTGGGCAACAGAGCAAGACTCCATCTCAAAATAAATAAATAAATAAAAAACCAGGAAAACAAGTGCTAAATAGTCTTCCCTCAGTTATTGGTACCTTTTATCTGGGAGTATAGCTATGAAGATGGGATTGAGAACACAGAGTTGTTTTTTGCTAGGTACTCAACAAATAAGACATAGCTTGAGGTTATTGAGGGCATTGCCTGTCTGCTTTTGGCATGCTCCTTTGTGCTCATGTCAGGAACTGAGGGCTTTACAGAATGCCTCATGGTCATGGTCACATCATTGTAAGAAAGGAGAATTCATGGATACAATGACAGCTGCTTCCCAAAGAGCTAATCAGAATTTGTGGCTCTATATTCTATGACTGAGATTTTAATTCAATCTAGAGTGATTTTTTCTAATCTTTCTAAATAATCGCTAAAGGAACCTCTGGGACTTCTGTTAGACTGAAGTCCTAATATGGTCTGTTTAGACATCATTATAAATCATTCCTCAAAAGGTGAGGTCAATCTTTAAATCTATTTATTTATTATTATTTTTTTGAGATGGAGTCTCGGTCTGTCGCCCAGGCTGGAGTGCAGTGGCATGATCTCTGCTTACTGCAAGCTCTGCCTCCAGGGTTCACACCATTCTCCTGCCTCAGCCTCCCAAGTAGCTGGGACTACAGGTGTCCGCCACCACACTCACTAATTTTTTTGTATTTTTAGTAGAGACGGGGTTTCAGTGTGTTAGCCAGGGTAGTCTTGACCTCCTGACCTCGTGATCCGCCCGCCTCAGCCTCCCAAAGTTCTGGGATTACATGCATGAGCCACTGCACCAGTCCTTATTTATTTATTTGAGATGGCATCTGCTATGTTGCCCAAGCTGGAGTGCAGTGGCGCTGTCTGGGCTCACTGCAACCTCCGCCTCCCAGGTTCAAGTGATTCTCCTGCCTCAGCCTCCCGAGTAGATGGGACTACAGGCATGCTCCACCATGCCTGGCTAATTTTTTTTTTTTTTGAGACGGAGTCTCGCTCTGTAGCCCAGGCTGGAGTGCAGTGGCGCGATCTCAGCTCACTGCAACCTCCGCCTCCTGGGTCCTGGTTCAAGCAATTCTCCTGCCTCAGCCTGCCAAGTAGCTGCAATTACAGGCACGTGCCGTCATGCCCAGCTAATTTTTGTATTTTTAGTAGAAACAGGGTTTCACCATGTTGGCCAGACGGGACTTGAACTTTTGACCTCGTGATCTGTCTGCCTTGGCTTCCCAAAGTGCTGGGATTACAGGCATGAGCCAACGCACCCGGCCTAATTTTTGTATTTTTAGTAGAGTTGGAGTTTCACCATATTGGCCAATCTGGTCTTGAACTCCTGACCTTGTGATCTGCCCACCTCGACCTCCCAAAGTGTTGGAATTACAGGTGTGAGCCACCGCGCCCGGCCCTTTAAATCTTATGTTACAAAATACTAAATTTGGTATTTTTTTCTAGGGTTTGCTAGACCCTTTTTTTCTAGTTTTCTAATTTCAGAAAGGGAAGTACATGCTCATTGTACATAATATGAAGAAAATTATAATCACCTGTAAACTCTCTCTGCAGAAGCAGCTGCTGTTGTTAATTTTTTGTCTTTTATTTGTTTATTTATTTATGAGACAGGATCTCACTTTGCACCCAGGCAGGAGTGCAGTGGTGCGATCTCAGCTCACTGCAACCTCGACCTCCCAGGCTCAAGTGATCCTCCCACTTCAGCCCCTCAAGTAGATGGGACTATAAGCATGCACTACCACGCCTGGCTAATTATTTTTGCATTTTTTTGCAGAGATGGGATTTCGCCACATTGCCTATGCTGATCTTGAACTCCTGACCTGAAGTGATCTGCCTACCTCAGCCTCCCAAAGTGATAGGATTATAGGCATGAGCCACTGTGCCCGGCCTTTTAGTCTTTTTAAATACATATTTTTAGTGTAGCCAAGGTCAAACTGTAAAGACTATTTTGTATCCTACTTTCTTTTCTCTCTTACTAACCATACATATCTTAAGCTGGAATGCAGCAGAAGTTTTTTTTTAAACCCAAAATTTTAACAGAATTTCCTCAACATTTAATTTTTTAATATTGGCTTATTTGTTTTATGAATCTGTATCAATCACCTGATTTATACCAGGCCCTGTGCTATATTGGAGGAAGGTACAAGTTGAATCAGGAACCAGAAACTCACTGGCTGACCATTTATATCCTACAAAAACCATCTATCCTAATCCATGAAAGGGCCCTTCCTTTTGCTTCTCATAGTCTATCTGTAAATTAAGCACAATGATTTCTCTGAAGAAGTCCTCAGACATTTCTTAGGGCTAGTGGGAGCCATGGAACACTATGCTCCTTTTAATCAATAGCAACATTCCTTGGAAATGTGCTGCCCAGTCCCATCTGCACAGTATCTTAGTTGTCTTTCCGTACTGTGACTGTAGCAGACTTTTTGTGAATTCAGTTTCGTGTTAGGAATAATACTTTACTGTCTCTACCATTCTCTTGCCCGTTCTCAGTGGCATCTATAGTCTCTCTATAACTGGTAATCTGTTGTGAGTTTACTGCCGCTTTTAGAAAGTCAAGGGCTACTCTTTCATAACCTTATTCCTTCAGAAGCTTTTGACTTCTAGATCAGTGTTATCCAGTAGAAGTTTCTGTAGTCATGGAAATGTTCTGTGTCTGTACTGCCCAAGAGTATGAACACTTGAGGTATGGCTAATGTAACTGAGAAACTGAGATTTTATTTTATTGAATTTAAATTTAAAGTGTACATATGGCTAATGGTTACCATACTGGATAGTGCAGCTCTAGATAGTCCCTCTTATGGAGTGGATAGTTTGTTTATTTGGGTGTTTATACCACACTGGGCTGTGATTTTTTTTTTTTTTGAGACAGAGTTTTACTCTTGTTGCCCATGCTGGAGTGCAATGGCGTGATCTCAGCTCACCACAACCTCTACCTCCCCGGTTCAAGCAATTCTCCTGCCTCAGCCTCCCGAGTAGCTGGGATTACAGGCACGTGCCACCACACCTGGCTAATTTTGTATTTTTAGTA
>NW_012101243.1:46600-47759 GCF_000951045.1 Mandrillus leucophaeus
CCATCCATATCTTTGTCCTCTTCCTGATCCTTTCTTTAATTCCTGGTTCTGCACCTGTTCTCCTTCACCCTTCTCAGCTTTGCCCTCTTAACTCCATCTAGATGTGTATAAGAGACAGGGTTCACCGTGTTGGTCAGGCTGGTCTCAAACTTCTGACCTCAGGTGATCTGCCCACCTTGGCCTCCCAAAGTGCAGTGCTGGGATTACAGGCATGAACCACCGCCCAGCCTGGGCTGTGCTTTTTAACCTCTCTTTTGTCCAGCCAGCAGTGTAGTTGGTGGGATCCCAAAGAACTATTGCTTTTTTTTTTTTTTTTTTTTTTGAGATGGAATCTCGCTCTGTCATCCAGGCTGACACGCAATGGGTCAATATCGGCTCACCGCAACCTCTGCCTCCTGGATTCAAGTGATTCTCTTGCCTCATCCTCTCAAGTAGCTGAGATTATAGGCACCTCCGCGCCCGGCTAATTTTTGTAATTTTTTTAGTAGAGATGAAGTTTCACCATGTTGGCCAGGCTGGTCTCGAACTCCTGAACTTGGGTGATCCACTTGTTTCAGCCTCCCAAAGTGCTGGAATTACAGGCATAAGCCACCGTGCCTGGACCCAAAGAACTATTTCTAGGAGGATCATCTTGAAGGGAGATGAGATTACTTAGTATTTTTGGGGATCGGATATCTATAGTATCTCTGGAGGGGCAGCTTTTGGGAAGCTGTTAGGAACTTTCTGGAAGTCATTGTAGAGACAGAATAAATAGTCGTGATAAATCAGTTTCTACATAATGGGAGACTTTTTTCAGGAAAGGGGTTACACTTTGTGAAAATTCAAGTAGAAGTTTTCTTTTATTCCCAAATATATCACTTGTTACCTTTTTTTTTCCTTTTTTTTTTGAAACGGAGTCTCACTCTGTTGCCTAGGCTGGAGTGCAGTGGTGCGATCTTGGCTCACTGCAACCTCCGCCTCCCGGTTTCAAGCAATTCTCCTGCCTCAGCCTCCTGAGTAGCTGGGACTATAGGCGCCCACCACCACGCCCAGCTAATTTTTATGTTTTTAGTAGAGATGGGATTTCACCATGTTGGTCAGGCTGGTCTTGAACTCCTGACCTCGTGATCCACCTTCCTCGGCCTCCCAAAGGTCTGGGATTACAGGTGTGAGCCATCGC
>NW_012101243.1:48506-52790 GCF_000951045.1 Mandrillus leucophaeus
GACGGGGTTTCACCGTGTTAGCCAGGATGGTCTCGATCTCCTGACCTCGTGATCCGCCCGTCTCAGCCTCCCAAAGTGCTGGGATTACAGGCTTGAGCTACCGCGCCCGGCCTATGTTTTACTTTTTAAATGATTCTATGACTTGTCCTTTTTCCCTATCGGTGATTTCATAGGATGCAACAGACAGGCCAGTGTGTTAAGAACCCTGTTTTGTCTTTTTTTCCCTCCTTCAGTAACACTGCCTTTCTTCTCTGTTAGATTTCAAGGCTTCCATTTCTGATCCATCCATATCTTTGTCCTCTTCCTGATCCTTTCTTTAATTCCTGGTTCTGCACCTGTTCTCCTTCACCCTTCTCAGCTTTGGCCTCTTAACTCCTTTCCTCCCAGGTGCTTCCCTTGCATGTTCAAGGTATGCTTGCAGACTATGATCCATGTTTTACCCTCTTCCTACAAATTCCCACTGCTCTCCTTAGGTAGGAAGGCAAGAAGTTATAAGCTTGCTAGAAAACTAGGCCCCTTCCCTTTATCTTCTCATGAGCCCGCTAAAGCATAATCTCACCTCTGAAGATTTAGCCTTTATTAACACATGTTCATAACCCTCCCTGCCTCTGAAACCTTCTGATGAGAACCATTTCAGTTTTATGGCAACCAAAAGGCTGCACATGCACTACTTTCACTGTGAACTGAATTTGCTGCACATGTGGGGAAACCATGTGGGGAAACTGACTGTGTTTTGTGTCTTCTGTTGACAGAATGGTACACGAAACTTCCAGGACTTTGACTGTCAGGTAAGGACTGTACAAGCAACCAGGAGGCTCTGTACAGGATCTCTGCAGTGTTTCCTTTCCTGTAGTGGTGGTCTTGTAGAAGTGGATCTCTCCTTATAGCTAATAATGAGTCCTTAATGTTCGTTTGGTCATTGGATCAAGTTCACTTAAAATGATTTGCAATTGTTGGCCATTGGCACAGTGGCTCATACCTGTAATTCCAGCACTTTGAGAGGCTGAGGCAGACAGATCACTTGAGGTCAGGAGTTTGAGACCAGACCGGCCAACATGGTGAAACCTTATCCCTACTAAAAATACAAAAATTAGCCAAGTGTAGTGGTGCATGCTTATAATCCCAGCTACTCAGGAGGCTGAGGCAGGAGAATCACTTGAACTTGGGAGACGGAAGTTGCAGTGAGCCGAGATCGTGCCACTGCACTCCAGCCTGGGTGACAGAGTAAGACTCCATCTCAAAACAAAACAAAATAAACAAACAAAAAAAAACAACTGATTTGCTGTCATGTTCAGAAATTGCCTGCCAGGTACCTGTTTTATGATTGTAGATTACTGAATAGAGCTGTCTCTTTGTGATTAAGAGTTCTTTTCCTTACATGATATTGGAAACCTCATTTGTCATAGGTGGCAAATGGAGATTTGCTACCTTACTGCAGAGAAGATAGGAGAGGGGCAGATGGAGGAGAGATTTCTTGACAGTAACATCTTTCCCTAAAAGAAATCTTTCCCTAAATTGTTATGAATACCATGTGCAGATTTCTCTTGGGTTTATGTTTGGAAATGCAAAATTCAACTTGACTCATTAGTGTTTTCTTAAATGAAACTGTTCTTCCTGGTCTGCTTTTGCATCACCTCTGTTGCCAGTTTGGAAATCGGTAAAATGAACCAGCAGTTCATCTACCTCTTTTATCTGTTGACTGGTCCTGAAAGAAATGGGACTAAGGGCCGGGCACAGTGGCTCACACCTATAATCCCAGCACTTTGGGAGGCTGAGGCAGGCAGATCACTTGAGGTCAAGAGTCTGAGACCAGCCTGGCCAGCGTGGTGAAACCCCATCTCTACTAAAAATACAAAAATTAGCTGGACATGGTGATGTGTGCCTGTAATCCCAACTACTCAGGAGGCTGAGGTGGGAGAATTTCTTGAACCTGGGAGGCAAAAGTTGCAGTGAGCTGAGATAACACCACTGCACTTCAGCCTGGGCAACAGAGTGGGACTCTCTGTCTCAATAAATAAATAAATAAATAAATAAGAAATAAATAAGAAAAAAGAAAACATAGGAGTAAGAAATAAGTACAGGGAAATGGAAACCTTATAAACTGGGCATCCTGACCCTCCCACTTTTGGGATAGATGCCATAGCAGTAACAGAGGTGACATGAAGTAGATCCAGAGGGTATTAACAGGAAAGGAAGGTGCTGGCAACATCCTTGCTTCCAGTATTCAGCCAACCTGTATACCCACCAGCAAATAGTTATTTTCAAATATGCATTTTATGTTAAGTACAGTGGAATCTCTAAGCATTAGCATCAGAACAAAGGACTATTTATAAGCAAAACAGTTATAATAATTTGAATGCCTACTGTAGGGTACCTAATAAACATATAGTATCTTCAATACTTAGAGCAATATTACAAGATGGTTTCTTTTTTCCTTTTCTTTTTTTTTTTTTTTTTGGAGACAGAGTCTCGCTCAGTCGCCCAGGCTGGAGTGCAGTGGCATAATATCGGCTCACTGCAACCTCCACCTCCTGGATTCAAGCGATTCTCCTGCCTCAGCCTCCCAGTAGCTGGGATTACAGGCACCCACCACCATGCTCAGCTAAATCTTTTGAACTTTTAGTAGAGATGGGGTTTCACCATGTTGGTCAGACTGGTCTCGAACCCCTGACCTCAAATGATTCGCCCACCTCAGCCTCCCAAAGTGCTGGGATTACAGGCATGAGCCACCACACCTGGCCAAGATGGTTTTTCTTATTTCTGTTTTATAGTCAGAAAATTAAGAATTAAGTTTTATAACTTGCCATTGAGTGGTTGGGATTGAAAAACCCCATTCTTCCTGAATCTGTTGCCCATTCTTTCCCAACCTGGACGTATCCGGAGCTGAAATGTAAGAAATTAGTTGTTCTTAAAGCTGAGGTTCCTTGGCAGAACAGATGAGACTCACCTTGGAAGGGTCAGGCTCATAGTATAGTTAACAGATTTCTGAATCTCAGTTGCAAACACCTCTTGTAATAACTATTTGGTACTTTGTATATACAACATAATCAGCCTAGTGCTGTTACAGTCATTCACTGTAGGCAATGGTTCCTTTCCTCTAAAACAGTAAGTTACATTATTTTTTAATAAATAGTGACAATGAAGTTTGGGTTTGATTGTTTTTAATTTGATCTAACTTCAGTTATGGTTTGGATCCTAGGTTGAACCAGTAGAGCTTGATTACTGTTAATATTTGACATAATTTACCTAGAAGGAAAACATTAGAGAGAGGGTGACAGTAAAATTCAAGGTGAAGAACTCTAGAAATAGTATATGTATACACGTGAACTCCTGCCCCAAAGTGTAGAAGTATTAATTTTCTTCAAATTCAGCACCTCCCCTGAAGTAAGAAAATTAGAATATAGCCAGGTGTGGTGGCTCACACCTGTAATCCTAGCACTTTGGGAGGCTGAGGTCAGGAATTCATGAGGTCAGGAGTTCAAGACCAGCCTGGCCAACATAGTGAAACCCCGCCTCTACTAAAAATACAAAAATTAGCCAGGCATGGTGGTGTGCATCTGTAATCCCAGCTACTCAGGAGGCTGAGGAAGGAGAATTGCTTGAACCCGGAAGGCAGATGCTGCAGTGAGCCGAGATCCTGCCGCTGCAGTGAGCCGAGATCCTGCCACTGCACTCCAGCCTGGGCAACAGAGCGAGACTCTGTCTCAACGAAAAAAAGGAATAAAAGAGAAAAGAAAATTAGAATATAATAGATTACATACTTGTTGCAAAATAAATGAGAAAACACCAAAAAGTAAATAAATAAAAATCACCTGTTATTTCACCAGTGTTAATATTGTTAATATTTTGGCATATGTCATTTGAGATTTTTTTCCATACATATATATAATTGTAGATATGAAATTGAGTTTTAGAAATATAATTATGAATCACTTTGTAATATTAAGTCTTAAAAATAGTCTGGCAAAAATTCTTGATACTTTGGGTAAAGCTTTAAAATAGTAACATGTTCTGGCCTTGTGAAATAGAACTTTTAGTTCAGTTCTGATACAAATAGAAAGTCTGGGTGCTGTGGCTCATGCCTGTAATCCCAGAGCTTTGGGAGGCTGATGCAGGAGAATCGCTTGAGCCCAGGAGTTTGAGACCAGCCTGAGCAACATAAGGAGACCCCCTTCTCTACAAAGAATTAAAAAATAAAAAATTAGCTGGGCTTGATATCATACGCCTGTAGTCCCAGCACTTTGGGAGGCTGAGGCGAGTGGATTGCTTGAGCCCAGTTGTTTG
>NW_012101243.1:52840-57566 GCF_000951045.1 Mandrillus leucophaeus
TTTTTTTTGAGATGGAATCTCACTCTGTTGCCCAGGCTGGAGTACAGTGGCACGATCTCGGTTCACTGCAACCTCTGCCTCCTGGGTTCAAGCAATTCTACTGCCTCAGCCTCCTGAGTAACTGGAATTACAGGTGCGTGCCTCCACGCCTGGCTAATTTTTACATTTTTAGTAGAGATGGGTTTCACCATGTTGGTCAGGCTGGTCTTGAATTCCTGACCTCGTGATCCACCTGCCTCAGCCTCCTAAAGTGCTGGGAGTTTACAGGTGTGAGCCACCGTGCCCAGCCTCCCTCATCTACTTTTAAAGTCTTGTGTTTTACCCCACCTGTTATATCTCCCTTTTTACCATCCTTCTCCTGACCTTCCCTGGCAGCTCACTGTCTCATCCCTGTCCACCTCCTGTGTGTATACACACACACACACACACCCCACCACCACCACCACCACCACCACCACCACTAGTTACCATCAGTTACCGGGCCTTGGCGAGGTCCTGCTATGCTTAGAGTCAGAGTATAAACTGGTGTTTCCCTCGATTCTCAGTAGTGGCCAAACTGGAATCTTTAAGCAGGACCCTACTGAAGGTTTGAGTTTGACAGAAGACAGGTTCCAGCAACCAGATTGTCAAGGTGACAAGTTGTTGGACACTCTCTTTAACTTGGATTTGCCTGTAGTGTCACTTCATATGGCAGACACTTTCTCCTTCTCTCCCTTTTTCTTACTCCCTCCCCCGCTTTATTCTTTATTTCTCTCAAGAAACAAAACATGAGAGATACTGAAACCTCCTTTAGTTCTCGTTAATAATTTATCCACTCCCAGAAGGAAACAAAGTTCTAAAGTTAGTGTACCTTGTTTCTCCTCCAAGTTTTTATACTTTAGTTATAGGCTGGCTGTACTGGCTCATGCCTCTAGTAGTGCTTTGGATGGCCGATTTGGGACAATCACTTGAGGCCAGGAATTCAAGACCAGCCTGAGCAAATATGGAGACCCCGTCTCTCCAAGAAATCTAAAAAATAAAAGTTAGCCAGGTGTAGGCGTGTGCACCTGTAGTCCTAGCTACTTGGGAGGCTGAGGTGAGAGAATTGCTTGAGCCCAGGAGTTCTATGCTGCAGTGAGCTATGATCATATCACTGTACTCTAGCCTGGGCACTAGAATGAGATCCTATCTCTAAATATATATATGTATGTATATGTGTGTAAACATACGTATAAATAAACAGAATCTATAGTGTTGCTTTTTTAAAAATTGTCATAAGTGGTATATTTTTAATATATATCCTTTTGCATCTTGCTCTTTTACATTTTTTTCAAGATTTTCTGTGTATATTAATGCTAATAATTCTAGTTCATTTTTATCTGTATGTCATATGAATAAATCATAATTCATTTATTTCCCTATTGATGAATATTTGGGCTGTTTCCAGTTTTTTTGACATTATAGAGAAGGTTGTGATGTTTACACCCTTGAACAACACAGGTTTGAACTGTATAGGTCCATTTATACATAGCTTTTTTTCAATACATATATTGGATTTTTTATTTTTTTTTTCAGAAAGAGTCTTGCTCTGTCACCCAGGCTGGAGTGCAGTGGCAGGAACACAGCTCACTGTAGCTCAAGTGACTTTCCTACCTCAGCCTCTGAGTAACTGGGACCACAGGCGTGCACCACCAGGTCTGGCTATTTGTAAAAAATTTTTTGTAGAGACAGGGTCTCACCATGTTGCCAAGGCTGGTCTCAAACTCCTGGGCTCGAGCAGTCCTCCCGTCTCAGCCTCCCAAAGTGCCAGGATTATAGGCATGAGCTATCACACACAGTCAGAAAGCTTTTGGAGATTTACAGCAATTTGAAAAAACCCACAGCGGGGCGGGATGGCTCGTGTCTGTAATCCCAGCACTTTGGGAGGCCGAGGCAGCTGGATCACTTGAGGTTAGGAGTTTGATACCAGCCTGGCCAACATGTTGAAACTGTATCTCTACTAAAAATACAAAAAATCAGCCAGGTGTGGTGGAACGTGCCTGTAGTCCCAGCTACTCAGGAGGTCAAGGCAGGAAAATCGCTTGAACCCGGGAGGTGGAAGTTGCAGTAAGTCGAGATCGAGCCACTGCACTCCAGCCTGGGTGACAGAGCAAGACTCTGTCTCAAAAAAAAAAAAAAAAAAAAAAAAAAAAAAAAAAAAATTAGCTGGGCATGGTGGCAGGTGCCTATAATCCCAGCTACTTGGGAGGCTGAGACAGGAGAATGGCTTGAACCCGGGAGGCAGAGGTTGCAGTGAGCTGAGATTGAGCCTTTGCACTGCAGCCTGGGTGACAAGAGTGAAACTCTGTCTCAAAAACAAACAAACAAAAAATCTTCTGTAACAAAAACTATACCCAAGTCTCATACAGTAGCCTGCTTATTGGAAACAATAACAGTTCATACTAATAAAAATATAGGGGCTGGCGCAGTGTCTCACACCTGGAATCCCAGGACTTTGGGAGACCGAGGCGGGTGGATCATGAGGTCAGGAGATCGAGACCATCCTGGCTAACACAGTGAAACCCCGTCTCTAGTAAAAGTACAAAAAAGTTAGCCAGGCGTGGTGGTGGGTGCCTGTAGTCCCGCCTACTCGGGAGACTAAGGCAGGAGAATGGCGTCAAGCCGGGGGGTGCAGGTTGCAGTGAGCTGAGATCACGCCACTGCACTCCAGCCTGAGCCACAGAGTGAGACTCTTGTCTCAAAAAAAAAAAAAAGTTGACATTTTCTAGAGCATGTTGTCACGCAAATATAACAAAACTAGTTCAGACTGGCCAGGGAGAGGAAGAAATAGTAACAGGTATGAAATGATCATGATTTAGTTAAGTTTAGAAATATGGGACAAGTCAGATCGTGTCATTCTGGTGTCAACACATTTATTGAAGTCAGAGGACTCAAGAAAAAAGTGAAAGTTGGTTATCACATAGTGGTAACATCTTAAACTCTTACATTCTTAAAAGGCTTTTTGTTTTTTTTTTTTAAAGATACAGGGTCTAGGCTGGACGCGGTGGCTCACGCCTGTAATCCCAGCACTTTGGGAGGCCGAGGCGGGCGGATCACCTGAGGCTGGGAGTTTGAAACCAGCCTGGCCAACATGGAGAAACCCTGCCTCTACTAAAAAATACAAAATTAGCCAGGCATGATAGCACATGCTTGTAATCCCAGCTACTCAGGAGGCTGAGGCAGGAGAATCACTTGAACCCAGGAGGTGGACGTTGTGGTAGGCCAAGATTGCACCATTGCACTCCAGCCTGGGCAAAAAGAGTGAAACTCCATCTCAAAAAAAAAAAAAAAAAAAGATACAGAGTCTTACTTTGTCACCTAGGCTGGGGTTCAGTGATGCGATTATAGCTCACAGTAACCTTGAACTCCTGGGCTGAAGCAACTGCTTCAGCCTCCTGAGTAGCTAGGACTACAGGCACATGCCATTGTGCCTGGCTAATTAGAAAATATATATATTTTTCATAGAGATGGGGTCTTGCTATGTTGCTCAGACTGGTCTTGAACTCCTGGCCTCAAGTGATACTCTCACTTTGGCTTCCCAGAGTGCTAGGATTACAGACAGGAGCCATCCTGCCTGACCTTAAAAAGACCTTCTGTTTAAGACTACATCTTTCATTAGGTGGGAGAGACAGTCCAGAATAGAGAATTATGTCAAGGACCTTTATGATTTCAGGTTGTTTTATAAACATGGAGAATAAAGGGATTATATTCAAGAAGTGCATAGCCTTGGAGATGATAAATAATCAAAAAGTACTGGGAGAGCCGGAGAATGGTGGCTCATGCCTGTATTCCCAGCACTTTGGGAGGCTGTGGCAGAAAGATCACTTGAGCCCAGGAGTTTGAGATCAGCTTGGGCAATATAGGGAGACTTCATCTCTGCAAAAAATTTAAAAGTAGTTGGGTATGGTGGCAAGCATGTGTGCTCCAAGCTACCTGGGAGGCTGAGGTAGGAGGATCATTTGAGCCCAGGAATTCGAGGTTACAGTGAGCTATGATCACACCACTGGACTCCAGCCTGAGTGACAACGATGAGACCCTGTCTCAAAAAATAAATAAATAAATGAAGAAGAAGAAGAAAGAAAAGGAAAAGCAAAGAAACTGCTGGGAGAGAGGGGAGAGATCTATGACCAGATGCTCCCTTAGGCTGTGCTCTTTGAGCACAGGCTCATTGTGTAGTCACACTCTAGAATGTTGGGGTGGGAGATGAGATAACTGGATGAAGAGCCAGTAAAACAGATGATAGTTGACTAAGACAAAAAGGTAGCAACAGCAAGTCACTCCCTGCAGTGGCCTGACAATTGAATCAGCTCCTTAGCCAGGGTCTCTGCACATTCATCTTCAGATGGAGTTTTTTTCAAGCTGTTCATTCACAAGGCCGCGAAAAATGTGCATGCCCATCACTGTGGAGGTGAGTGCTTCCTTTCTTTTTGTTTTTTATTCTGCTAAGCATATTTACATTCACATACTTTGAAAATGAAGAACTTTGAGACATTGACAACTTGGGGCTGCTCCAAGTAGGGCAATGAACAGGGCCTAGGACTCTTGGCCATTGATACTTTGGTTGTTACATGACTTGAGGGCATATTATGGCATGGTAGGGGCTGAGATATCCCTAAAAAGTTGAAATTTTGTAAGGAGCCAATTTTACTTTTGAATATCATCCAAATTATGAAATGGCAACAAAGTAGTAACTTTGCCCTATTCCTTC
>NW_012101243.1:64974-76723 GCF_000951045.1 Mandrillus leucophaeus
AGAGCAAGACTCTGTCTCAAAAAAAAAAAAAAAAAAAAGATAAAAGAAAAAAAACTCACAAACTGTGTAACCTAGAGCTATTGAAAACATTAAGAAAAAGTTAGGTATGTCATGATTGTATAAACTATATGTAGACATTAGTCTATTTTATCATTTACTAACAAAATATACACAAATCTGTTACAAAAAGTTAAAACTTATGCACACCCTTATAGATCATACATGGCGCCATTCATGGTTGAGAGAAATGTAAACAAATGTAAAGATGCACTATTAAGTCTTTTTTTTTTTTTGAGACAATTTCACTTTTGTTGCCCAGACTGGAGTGCAATGGCGCGGTCTTGGCCCACAGCAACCTCCACCTCCCGGGTTATAGAAAACGCCTTTGGCCTTTTCTATAACAACAGTGGCATCTTCAATGATGTGGTATGGGTATGAGAAATGGGTACCAGACTTTAAGGCAGGTGCGCGCCTGTAGTCCCAGCTACTTGGGAGGCTGAGGCAGGAGAATCACTCGAACCTGGGAGGCAGAGGTTTCAGTGAGCCAAGATTGTGCCACTGCACTCCAGCCTGGCGACAAAACAAGACTCCGTCTCAAAAAAAGAAAAAGAAAAAGCCAGAGGCCATATGCGGTGGCTCACACCTGCAGTCCCAGCACTTTGGGAGGCCAAGGCAGGCAGATTGCTTGAGCTTAGAAGTTCAAGGCCAGCCAGGCACAGTGGCTCAAACCTGTAATCCCAGCACTTTGGGAGGCCAAGGTGGGTGGATCACCTGAGGTCAGAGTTTGAGACCAGCCTGACCAACATGGTGAAACCCCATCTCTATTAAAAATACAAAATTAGCCAAGCGTGGGGATGCACGCCTGTAATCGCAGCTACTTGGGAGGCTGAGGCAGGAGAATCGCTTGAACTGGGGATGCAGAGGTTGCAGTGAGCCGAGATCACACCATTGCATTCCAACCTGGGCAACAAGAGTGAAACTCCACCTCAAAAAAAAAAAGTTAAAGGCCAGCCTGGGCAATATGGCGAAACCTCAACTCTACAAACAGTACAAAAATTAGCCAAGCATGGTGGCATGAATCTATGGTCCCAGCTACTTAAGAGGCTGAGGTGGGAGAATCGCTGGAGCCCAAGAGGTGGGGAATGCAGTGAGCCAAGATCACGCTACTGTACTTCAGCTTGGGTGACAGAATGAGACCCTGTCTCAAAAAAATAATTAAAATAAAATAAAATAAAATATAAAATAAGCCTTGAAAGCCATGAAGCCAAAAACAATAAATTTCTGCCAAAGAAAACTGTGTATAGATGTTGTATATGACTTCACAGGATTTACAACAGAGCCAATCAAGTATCATTAAAAAGATTATGAATATGACCAAAAAAAAGTGGGTCATAGGATGAAGAGTTTCAAGGTATGGATTTTGGAGAAATTTAAGAGCTAGTAGACACCACACCAGAGTAATTAGCAGAAGACAACTTGATGGAGATGAATGCTTCTGAACCAGTGCCAGGCAATGAGGACTCTGTAGAAGTAGCAGTGCCAGAAAACAAATTGACATTAGACAGCCTGGCAGAAGGGTTCCAGTTATTCAAGACTGCTTTTCACTTCTTTTATGTCAGGAACTATTCTGTGATACGCACACTTTAACTAAAGTAAACAGTGGAAGAAGGATTGGTACCGTATAGAAACATTTTTAGAAAAATGAGACATAAAAAGTCAGACAAATTACCGTGTGTTTCTGTAAAGTTACGTTAAGAGTGCCTGCCTCCCCTTTCGCCACCTCTACCTCTTCCTTCTTTGCCACCCTTGAGATGGCAAGACCAACCCCTCCTGTTCCTCCTCGTCCTCAGCCTACTCAACAAGATAACAAGGATGAAGATCTTTGTGATGATCCACTTCCACTTAATGAATAGTAAATGTATTTTCTCTGCCTTATGATTTTCTTAACATTTTCTTTTCTTTAGCTTACTTTATTAAGAATACAGTATATCAGTGGTCCTTAACCTTTCTGGCACCAGGGATCGGTTTTGTGGAAGACAATTTTTCCACATCCTTGGGGGGTAGGAGATGGTTTGGGGATGATTCAAACACATTGCATTTATTGTGCACTTTCTATTATTACATTGTAATAGATAATGAAATAATTATGCAACTCACCATAATGTAGAATCAATGCGAGGCCTGAGCTTGTTTTCCTGCAACTAGATGGTCCCATGTGGGGTGATGGGAGACAGTGATAGATCATCAGGCATTAGATTCTCATAAGGAGTGCACAACCTAGATCCCTTGCATGCTTCACAATAGGGTTCGTGCTCCTATGAAAATCTAAGGTCACTGCTGATCTGACAGAGGTGGAGCTCAGGCAGTGCAATGGGCAGCAGCTCTTAAGACAGATGAAGCTTCGCTCTTACCTGCCACTCACCTTCTATGCGGCCCAGTTCCTAAGAGGGCACAGACCGATACCAGTCTGTGGCCCAGGTGTTGGGGACCCCTGCAGTATATAATATAACATATAAAATACGTGTTAGTTAGCTGTTTGTGTTATCAATAAGGCTTCTGGTCAATAGTAGGTTATTAGTAGTTAAGTTGTGGGGGCATCAAAAGTTATATGCGGATTTTTGACTACACAGTGGGTTGGCAGGGTTGGCATTACTAACCCTTGTGTTTGAGGGTCACCCGTACATCTCTGCACATGTCCTTTTGTGTATGTGACCATGTTTGATAGTTCATTTAGATTATATGTTGTCGTTGTTGTTGTTGTTGTTGTTGTTGTTGTTTGAGACAGGGTCTTGCTCTGTCACCCAGGCTGGAGTACAGTATTGTGATCATAGCTCATTGCAGCCTCCACCTCCTGGGCTCAAGCCATTCTCCTGCCTCAGCCTCTCGAATAGTTGGGATTATAGGCACATGCCACCACACCTGGCTAATGTTTTTTTGTGTGTGTGTAGATACGTGGTCTCGCTATGTTGCCAGGGCTGGTCTCGAACTGAGTTCAAGTGATCCTCTCACCTCAGCCTCCCAAAGTGTTGGGATTACTGGCGTGAGCCACCACCATTGCCTTGGTTAAGATCCTTTAGGGGTATAGGGTACAAACTCACCCAATACAGCTTAAACCAGAGGCAATCCAGGGAGGTCTCAGAACTTACAAATACATACAGCTAGCACCAGAAACTAAGGCCCCAGCCTTAGATTATATCTATATGTAAAATTGCTGTAGGGTAGGCACCTCTTAACTTTACTAGAAATTACCAAATTATTCTCCCAGTAGTTGTTCCAGTTTATATGCCTTACCAGCAATATATGTTGATTCTTGTGGGGCACGGTGGCTCACGCCTGTAATTCCAACACTTTGGGAGGCCGAGGCAGGTGGATCACTTGAGGTCAGGAGTTCGAGACCAGCCTGGACAACATGGTGAAACCCCATCTCTACTAAAAATACAAAACTTAGTGGGGCATGGTGGTGGTACCTGTAGTCCCAGCTACTCAGGAGACGGGCAGGAGAATTGCTTTAACCTGGGAAGTGGAGGTTGAAGTGAGCTGAGATCATGCCACTGCACTCCAGCCTGGGCGGGCAATAGAGTAAGACTCCGTCTCAAAAACAAAAGAAAACACAACAAAAAAACAGTATATGTTGGTTCTTATTTATTTCTCTGCATCCTGGCCACTACTTGGCATTATCTAACTTTAAGTTTTTGCCATTGTGGTATGTATGAAATAGTATTTTATTGAATTTAATTTCCATTTTCCTGTCTGTTTAGTGAAGGTAATGTCTTCTTATCATAGCACTCTATTTGTTTCTTTTATAGCACCTATCACAAGCTATTATTATGGGTGGGTTTGTTTCTGTGTTTATTGTGTGCCTCCCTATCTAGAACATAATCTTTGTGAAGGCTGGGATCACGTTTCTCAGGTTTACTGTTTTATCCCCACAGCTCAGTCTAGGGTCTGGCATGGAGTGGCATTCAATAAATAGATGTTTAATGAATGAACCAGGGTCGGGAAGTGAGTCCTTTAATAAGTCTAACATTATTGTAAGAGAAATACAGAAATAGGAAGTTATTTCTTTATCTTCCCCCTATCCAAACCTTATACTTTATTTATTTATTTATTTTTTGAGACGGAGTCTCAGTCTATCGCCCAGGCTGGAGTGCAGTAGTGTCACAATCTCGGCTCACTGCAACCTTCACCTCTTGGGTTCAAGCAATTCTTGTGCCTTAGCCTCCCAAGTAGCTGGGATTACAGGCACCTGCCATCATGCCCGGCTAATTTTTGTATATTTGTAGAGACAGAGTTTCACCATTTTGGCTAGGCTAGTCTTGAACTCCTGACCTCAGGTGATCTGCCCTCCTCAGCCTCCCAAAGTGCTGGGATTACAGGTGTGAGCCACCGTGCCTGGCCTGTACTTTATTTCATAGCCAGTACACAGTATCTTATTCTAGTCTTCATTTCTTACGTTCATTTTTCAAGGCTTTGAATATACTTGACTAGGAGGTAGTAGTAATAGAAAATAACAGAAATATTGAGTCACGCATGGTTTCATTTGATAGGGATGGCTATCAGCTCCAGCCTACGGCCTGTAATTTGAGATATATTGATGCCCAATTAGCTTGGGATTATATTCTGTGGCCCACATCAGAGAAACCAAAGCTCTGATGAGGTTCATTATTAGACAGGAAATTAAACTGGAAGCGCTTTGCCTTTTTTGGGATTCTCATTGACGGAGTGAATCTTGTCTTGCCTAATGTAAGACTTTCTGAGATAGTTACAGGCTTCATCAACAGAAATTCACTAGGCTAGGATGGTAATTTTTTTTTTATTTTTGAGAAATGTAAAACTTGGTCATGACTAGAATAAATCTCAGTTAACTTTTCTGTAGTCCCTTTTTTTTTTTTCCACCCAACCACTCTTAGTGCGGCATCTACTCTCAGCAGCTCGGTGCATCCTTTGTCTGCTTTATTCAGTTCCTGAGCTTTGCTGTGGCTACATCTTTAACTTATTGGCTTGGTTAAGATCTCTTAGGAGTAGAGGGTACAAACTCACCCAATATAGCTTACACCAGAGGCAATCCAGGGATGTCTTAGAACTTACAAGTACACACAACTAGCACCAGAAAGTAGAGTAGTGGAAATGCCTACTAAAAGCTCCCAAGTTGATTCCTCTTTTCAAGAGGAGAGCCAAGCTGAAGTTAGAATCTTTTAGTTCCAATTACAAATACCTAGGGAAAGATACTGACTCAGCATGGGCCAGATGCCTCCCTGACTCCAGTAAGCTGTGGCATAAGGTTATGTTCCACAGACATGGTAGCCAAGACCCACCCCTGTAACGTGTGGATGACACAGAAGGGCAGCTCCCAGGAAAGAAGAGATCCTAGGCAGATACACACATAGGTGTCTAGTGAAATTATCTACTGAAATTAATTATAAATTTTCTGAACATGTGTTCAGAAGCTCTGAAACCTCTCACTTGCTACCCAGCAACTTCTTCATATCTTCCATTTCCTTTTATTTTATTTTATTTTTTGAGATGAAGTCTCGCTCTATCATCAGGCTAGAGTGCAGTAGCACGATCTCACTGCACCCTCTGCCTCCCAGGTTCAAGTGATTCTCCAGCCTCAGCCTCCCAAGTAGCTGGGATTACATGTGTGTGCCACCACAGCTGGCTGATTTTTGTATTTTTAGTAAAGACAGGGTTTCATCATGTTGTCCAGGCTGATCTCAAAGTCCTGACCTTAAGTGATCCACCCACCTCAGCCTCCCAAAGTGCTGGGATTACAGGCGTGAGCCACCGCATAAACGTGTAGTTTATTAATGTGTCCTGCCCCAGCTAGTGGGAAATGGCGGTAAAGCAGGTATTGTAAAACTTTGGCAACCTGGGAAGTTCATTCTGCTTTTTCTGAGACCTTATATTATCTTGTTACAGGAACATGACATAGAAACAACTCATGGTGTGGTCCACGTCACTATAAGAGGCTTACCCAAAGGAAACAGACCAGTTATACTAACGTATCATGACATTGGCCTCAACCGTATGTATTTGATTTTACACCTTCCCTTCTTATCGTACTTGATCTTTGTATATTAAAAACCAAACAACAATAATATTCTAATAGAGCAGAGGTTTTCCCCTCTCTGTGGTAACCTTCCCTCCTTGTTCCCACATTTGTTAATGGTATAAAGTTCCTGGGAAGTGTGCAGGGGAATATATTTTGGGGATACTGGAATCATATCTCACCTTCATGTCTGCTAAAGGATTGAAGATTATACAATGAATTGCTTAAGAAAGTAGAACTGAAATCCATGTTTTCAAGCCTGTACTTTGTTTTTTTGTTGTTGTTGTTTGTTTCAGGTTAGAAAATTCAGAGTTGGAACTTAAGTTTGTTGTGAGCTCTTCAATGAATTAGTAAAAGAGTTCTTGCTAGAGTCTGTCACCAGTGACTTTAAGTGGACTTTTCTAGATGGTAGTGTAAGATTCTGGCCCCAGCCATGGACACACAGAGTCTGCATACATGTGTTTTCTTTCACGCTGCTCTGGCTTTCATAAATGCCCTGCATTTGAGGCTACAGTTGAGTGTTAAAGCTTTTGTAGCCGCCTTGGCATGAGAAGTGATTTAAGCAGGTGTACAAAGAGGGTAGAAGTGGAAGCAGCAGCCCCTGCCTGCACCCTGGCAATTTTGCCGAGAGGCAAACTCCCATGAGGTGAATGTGAGCAGCTCAGGACATTCACTCCACCTGTGCTCTTGGGATATAATCAGTGTCTCTTTGTGAGATAGAGGAATAATGTCCATGAGAAATGACAGCATTATGGTTGTAAGATTATTTTGTGCAATAATCGGAAGCCACCAAACATTAACAAAGTAATTTCTACTTTGCAGACATTATTTAGAATTGAGAATTATTTTCAATATGTATCTCAATATGAGATGTCTTATATTCAGCCTTTAGGGCAGCTTGAATCAGACAGATTGTTCAGACACCTCACTTTGGTGGATTGGTGGTTAAAAAGCAGTGAAAGGAGGTGATGATAGGCATTGACTGAGTGGAGGAAAATTGAGGAGATATGGAGAGCCTGTGACTTATGGGTATTTTTATTCTTATAGATAAATCCTGTTTCAATGCATTCTTTAACTTTGAGGATATGCACGAGATCACCCAGCACTTTGCTGTCTGTCATGTGGATGCCCCAGGCCAGCAGGAAGGTGCACCCTCTTTCCCAACAGGGTAAGGCCACAAAAAGATCATCTGGGAGATAAGCACTCAGAGCAACTGGCTGAGCTCCAGTGGGAGAAGTGGTTTGTGCTTCCCTTTGATTTTATTACAGTCTATAGGTTATACTTATTGACCATCCATCCTCATATTTTCTCTCCTTGGGCTGAGAGGACTGATATTTACAGTTTTTTGGGGGAAACTATATGTTTTCCCATATCCAGGAATGGCTCTCCATAGCAGGTGCCTGCTTTCCTGTAATCTCAAGGCATAAGTGTCTGGAACACCTACTTCTCACTGTCTTTATCTTTCCCTTCCTTATCTATTTGAAAGCTGTCATTTTTTAGCCAGACGTGGTGACTCACACCTATAATCCCAGCACTTTGGGAGGCCAAGGCAGGAGGATTGCTTGAGCCCCAGAGTTCAAGACCAGCCTGGATAGCGGGCCGGGTGCGGTGGCTCATGCCTATAATCCCAGCACTTTGGGAGGCCAAGGCAGGCAGATCATGAGGTCAGGAGATCAAGACCATTCTGGCTAACATGGTGAAACCCCATCTCTACTAAAAATACAAAAAATTAGCTGGATGTGGTCGTGGGCGCCTGTAGTCCCAGCTACTCGGGAGGCTGAGGCAGGAGAATGGCCTGAACCTGGGAGGCAGAGCTTGCAGTGAGCCAAGATCGAGCCACTGCACTCCAGCCTGGGCAATGGAGCAAGAGACTCCGTCTCAAAAAAAAGAAAAGAAAAGACCAGCCTGGATAACATAGGAAGACCTTGTCTCTACAAAAAAATTTTAAAATTAGCCAGCCAGGCATGGTGTCGTTCACCTGTGTTCCCATCTGCTTGGGAGGCTGTGGTGGGAGGATCACTTGAGCCCGGAAGATTGAGGCTGCAGTGCCTGGGTGACTGAACAAAATCCTGTCCCCAGAAACAAAAAAAAACAAAACAAAACTGTCATTTTTGTGTCCTTCCTCGAAACTCCCAACTACCTAGGCCCAAATTCAGGTCCTCCTGAGCTTTCCTGGGAGCATCTCCCCATCCTGATAATGGAAATTTGACTCTCAATCTGATCATGGAAATTTGACTATCTGTGTAACTATTTATTCTGAGAGGCTGTCCTGGCAGATAGAGGCGTGGGCCGACTGATTTGCTTTGGCACTCTCAGCTTCCTCCTACGTCTGCTTTGCAGGGCAGAGTTACAGGCTCCCTACCTGTTTGTTCCCTGGACGGTGTGCTTATCAAGAAGACCTTAGGAGGCGTGAGCGCACACACTGTGGAATGCTAATTCTTTTCCTCTCCTTTCACTTATCTCCAGAGCTGCCTTTGGCCAGTGACTGCTGGGAAATAGACAATTGCAGACAAATAATAGCTAATACTTAAATAGTACTCAAACCATGTTCCAGACACTGCTTTAAATGCTTTACATTTGTTAACTAATTTACTCCTCATAACCTTATGGGATAAGTTTACTATTATTCCCATTTTATAGGTGAGGAAACTGAGGCCCAGAAAAATTAAGTAACATGGCTAACCTTACATAGCAAATAAGTGGCAGAACTAAGATTTGAACCCAGACAGTCTGGTGCCAGAATCTGTGCTGTTCTGACTCTATAATGCAAATTGGCCAGTGGTCAGTTTATATCCAGCAAGATTTGGATCCAGTTCCTTTTTTCTATTTTGTGCACAAATGGTTCCATAGCACACCATCCCTTAAGTGTTCAGGCAGAGGCAGGCTGACTTCCCTGTCAGATGTAGAACAGATACTGCCTCATATATAAGTGGTCATCTTAGGATCAATTCCATCTTCAATTCTGTAATCGCTTTTTTTTTTTTTTTTTGAGATAGGATATTGCTTTGTTTCCCAGGCTGGAGTACGGTGGTGTGATCGTGGCTCACTGCAGCCTCAACCTCCTGGGCTCAAGTGATCCTCTCATCTCAGCCTCCCTACTAGCTGGGACTACAAGTGTGCACCAACACACCCGGCTAAGTTTTGTATTTTCAACACGTCCGGCTAATTTTTGTATTTTCTTTTTTTTTTTTTTGAGATGGAGTCCCACTCTGTCACCCAGACTGGAGTGCAGTGGCAAGATCTCCGCTCATTGCAAGCTCCACATCCCGGGTTCACACCATTCTCCTGCCTCAGCCTCCCAGGTAGCTGGGACTACAGGCACCTGCCACCACTCCCAGCTAATTTTTTGTGTTTTTAGTAGAGACGGGGTTTCACAGTGTTAGCCAGGATGGTCTCGATCTCCTGACCTTGTGATCCGCCCTCCTCGGCCTCCCAAAGTGCTGGGATTACAGGCGTGAGCCACCGCACCCAGCCAATTTTTGTATTTTCTGTAGAGACAGGGTTTTGCCCTGTTGCTCAGGCTGGTCTTGAACTCCTGGGCTCAAGCAATCTGCTTGCCTCAGCCTCCCAAAGTGTTGGGATTACAGGCGTGAGCCAACGCTCCCAGTCAGATGCTTACTACATTTCTAAGAATTCTGATCTGGGTCTGTTCCTGGGCTTGCTCGAACATCTTAGGATCAGATGGGTCATACTATGAACCAAATTCAAAAACAGTAAAATAACCATGCCAGACACAGTGGCTCACACCTGTAGTTCTAGCACTTTGTTAGGCCGAGGTAGGAGGATCACCTGAGGCCGGGAATTCAAGACCAGCCCTGACAACATAGCGCAACTCCATCTCTACAAAAAATTGAAAAATTAGCCAGGCATGGTGGCACGCGCCTGTAGTCCCAGCTACACAGGAGACTGAGGCAGGAGGATAGCTTGAGCCCCGGAGTTCAAGGTTATAGTGAGCTATGATTTCACCACTGCACTCCAGCCTGGGTGACAGAGTGAGACCATGTCTCTTAAAAATTTAATAATAAATTTTAAAAAATAACTATGTTATTCTATGCCTAAGTGAAACAAATAAGCATTCATGCTAAGGGTTTGTAACTGTGTGCCCATAACTAGAAAACCTTTGTTTATTTTTGCATTTAGTTGTCTAAATATAGCGGTAGACCAAGACCCACTTACTGAGTTGACTCTTAACTGCCAGAGGTTTACTGAGCCTGGACTCCAACTGAAGTGATTGTTAGAGGTTTGGAAATACCCTAAGAGAGAACTGTGTTATTAATTCTTTTCATGTGGCACCCTCTGGTCCCAAGGGCTGCTCGTTAGGATATAGAAACAGTGGATTCTTTTACTTTCTCCTTAGCATGGCAGTTGTAGAGACTTACACAATATGCCACAATCATTTTCAGGTGCCACATCATCTCCTTTGAGCCTTTGGTAAAAGGAAATGCTTTTATCTAAGACTTCTTTTTTTTTTTTTTTTTTTTGGAGGGGGGCGAAATTTCACTCTTGTTGCCCAGGCTGGAGTGCATTAGCGTGATTTCTGCTCAATGCAACCTCCACCTCCCAGGCTCAAGCGATTCTTCTGCCTCAGCCTCCCGAGTAGCTGGGATTACAGGCACGCACCACCATGCCTGGCTAATTTTGTATTTTTAGTAGAGATGGGGTTTCTCCATGTTGGTCAGGCTGGTCTTGAACTCCCAACTCAGGTGCTCTGCCCACCTCGGTATCTCAAAGTGCTGGGATTATAGGCGTGAGCCATTGTGCCCAGCCTTTTATCTAAGACTTCTGTACCTTTCCAGCTGTTCTAGTAACTGGGAATTGTGAGTACTTTCTAATTCAGGAGATATCCTTCTGGATTTCAGGTATCAGTACCCCACAATGGATGAGCTGGCCGAAATGCTGCCTCCTGTTCTTACCCACCTAAGGTAGGTTCATTCTGTAGTCTTTCGTGCAGTTTTTATTGACTTTCTATGGCGAATTCTTTAGTGTCTGTTTCAGAGGATACGATGGTTAGGAAAACAATAGTCACTGTCCTTCTAGAGCTTAGTGGGGTAACAAGTAAGCAAACAAATAATAAAGTTTTATAAAATAAGTCAGTGGGGGTGTTGTGATGGAGAATAAGGGCAGGATCTACATTAGTAAGGCTAGTGAGGGAATTCCTCTAGGAAGGTAGCACATACGCTGAGACCTAGAAGATTTAGAAATCTACCTTGAGCTGGGCCCAGTGGTGGGAAGATCACTTAACGACAGGAGTTTGAGGCTACAGTGAGTTGTGATCCCACCCCTGCACTCCAGCGTGAGTAACAGTGACACCCTGTATCTAAAAAATAAAAATAAAGCTGTTTAAATTTTTTTAAGGGGTTCATCTCACTATGAAGAGAATGCTTTGGAGAGGAATCAGAGAAAGCAGGGAGAACAGTTAAACTTAACAATAGTCCAGGCAAGAGATAATGAAAGCATGGTACTGGATGCTGCTGTTGGGGATGATTGAAGTAGACAGTAGTAGGTAGATGGATATATTCTGGAGGTGGACTCCACTGACTTGCTGATGGGTTGGATACTGACAGTAAGCTATCAAGGATAACTCCCAGGTTTCAGTTTTTTATATATATGTGTGTGTGTGTGTGTGTGTGTGTGTGTGTGTGTGTGTGTATGTCTGTGTGTGTGTATATATATGTGTGTATATATATGTGTGTATATATA
>NW_012101243.1:76773-79751 GCF_000951045.1 Mandrillus leucophaeus
TTTTTTTTTTTTTGAGATGGAGTCTGATTCTGTTGCCCAGTCTGGAGTGTAGTGGTGCGATCTTGGCTCACTGCAACCTCTGCCTCCCAGGTTCAAACGATTTTCCTGCCTCAGCCTCCCATTTAGCTGGGATTATAGGCGCAGGCCACCATACCTGGCTAATTTTTTTTGTATTTTTAGTAGAGACAGGGTTTCATCATGTTGGCCAGGCTGGTCTTGAACTCCTGACCTTCAGTGATCCACCCGCCTTGGCCTCTCAGTCCTGGAATCATAGGCGTGAACCACCGCCCCCAGCCTTAGTTATATTTTATTTAACCATTAAAACCAGCTTGAAAGTAGGTGGTGGGATCCTTCTTGTTGTTGTTTTTGAGACGGAGTCTCACTCTGTCACCAGGTTGGAGTGCAGTGGCGTGCTCTTGGCTCACTGCAGCCTCCGCCTCCCGGGTTCAAACGATTCTCCTGCCTCAGCCTCCTGTTTAGCTGGGACTACAGGCACACGCCACCATGCCTGGCTAATTTTTTGTATTTTAGTAGAGACGGGGTTTCACCATGTTGGCCAGGATGGTCTTGATCTTCCGACCTTGTGATCCACCTGCCTCAGCCTCCCAAAGTGCTGGGATTGCAGGCATGAGGATTACAGGCATGAACCACTGCGCCCAGCTGGGATCCTTGTTTTATAGATAGGGAAGGAACTGAGGCTCAGAAAGTTAGGGAAAAGGAAAAAAGCACTTGCCTAAATTCTCACATCTAATAAATATCAGAGCCAGGATTTCAACCCAGGTTGTATGCTTTCAGTTATGCAGTGCTGCCTCCAAATGAAGTTGACTCTGTCATTTGTCATTATGTCCCATTCACAGCCTGAAAAGCGTCATTGGAATTGGAGTTGGAGCCGGAGCTTACATCCTCAGCAGATTTGCAGTAAGTATATAGAGGATTAGCCTCAACATGCTTGAGGCACTGCCTGGGTCACAGCTATTATGCTGTGTTAAATGACCAGGCAGTATTCTGGGACTTATGTCAATTTTTCTGTAACTTCTGTCAGCTTTAGATGCAGGTTGTATAAAGCCTTGCTTTGTACTTATAATACTTGAAAAATCACAAATGGGGACAGTACGTCATCAATAAAAAGCCATTCCTAGATGCTGCTTATAATGGAATTTTGTACAGCCATTAAAATTAAGTTTACGAAAAGCTTTATAATGATACATGGTTTGCATACATTATAATGTTAACAAAAAAGTTAGAATAGAATAGAATATGACAAAATGTAAAGTTTGTCATAACTGTAGGAAAGGACTGGAAGAAAATGTACCAAAAAATATTAATGGATTGATGTGTGGTAAGATAATGTGAAATTTTATTTTCTGCTTTTTATAATTTCTCTGCTTATCAAATTTTCTACAGTGAATGTAATCACTGTAGTAAGAGAAAAAAAGTAGGGTAGGGGCTGGGCGCAGTGGCCCACGCTTGTAATCCTAGCACTTTGGGAGTTTGACGTGGGCAGATCACCTGAGGTTGGCAGTTCGACCAGCCTGGCCAACATAGTGAAACCACATCTCCACTAAAAATACAAAAATTAGCCAGGCATGGTGACGGGTGCCTGTAATCCTGTAATCTTAGCTACTTGGGAGGCTGAGGCAGGAGAATTGCATGAATCCTGGAAGCCAAGGTTGTCGTGAGCTGAGATTGCATCACTGCACCAGCCTGGGCAGCAAGAGTGAAACGTTGTCTCAAAATAAATAAATTAATTAATTAAATAAGCTAGAGAGCTAGAACTTGTTTTAAAGAAATTTTTTTTTTTTGAGACGGAGTCTTGCTCTGTCACCCAGCCTGGAGTGCAATGGCACAATCTTGGCTCTCTGCAACCTCTGCCTCCTGGGTTTAAGTGATTCTCCTGCCTCAGCCTCCTGAGTAGCTGGGATTACAGGTGCCTGCCAATACTCCTGGCTAATTTTTGTATTTTTAGTAGAGATGGGGTTTCACCATGTTGGTCAGGCTGGTCTGTAACTCCTGACATCATGATCCTCCCCTCTCACCCTCCCAAAGTGCTGGGATTATAGGCACGAGCCACTGTGCCCGGCCAGAAATTATTATCATTATTTTTTTCCATACCTCCTTAGTGATAGGAGAGTCTTCTCAGGATGATATAAACTGTTCAGGTGGTTCTGGGGAAAAAAAAAAAAAAAAAACTTTAGAAGCCCCTGTTGAGAACAAAGGTATATGAGTGTGGAGCAGCCGCTTGTGCCAACGGCACTTTCCCAATGAGAAAGATCCACCATGAGTTGAACAACTGCATATAGATCTTTGCAAGGCAAGATAATTTGATAGTAAAATAAGTAATTTGATAGTAAAACCAGAAACTGGTTTCCAGATGCTAAGTCAGATTTCAAGAGCTATTTTTCCACATGTTCTCCTTCTTTGTAGTTTTACTTTCAAATGTGAGGCGTTAAGGCAGGTAAGAAAGAATTGATCAATCATGTTCCAACTATTTAGAAGAACTGTGGGAGTGTAGCTTTCATACTGTCATCTTTGCCTCATCTTTCAGCTCAACCATCCAGAGCTTGTGGAAGGCCTTGTGCTCATTAATGTTGACCCTTGCGCAAAAGGCTGGATTGACTGGGCAGCTTCCAAAGTAAGTACCACGTGAAGGTGTCCATCGGCTCATCTTCACCCATTTCAAAACAGCTTACCAATTTTTCATTGAGGTATATATACAGTTAAGGGTAAAAATGTTAAGTATACAGCTTGAAGACTGTTTACATATAAAATCACCATCCAATCAAGATACTTCAGAATGTTCCCAGCTCACTAGGGGATTCCTTTATATCTTTTCCTAATTGATACTTCTTCTCCTTCCCAGAAATTACCTGTTCTGACTGTTGCCACCAGAGATAAGTTTTATCTGTTTTTAAACAGTTTTATCTGTTAAATTGGAATTGTAGAAAATGTATTCCTTTTTTTTTTTTTTTTTTTTTTTT
>NW_012101243.1:80995-105607 GCF_000951045.1 Mandrillus leucophaeus
GAGACCAGCCTGACCAACATGGTGAAACCCCGTCTCTACTAAAAATACAAAAATTAGCCAGACGTGGTAGCACGCGCCTGTATTCCCAGGTACTGGGGAGGCTGAGGCAGGAGAATCACTTGAACCCAGGAGGCAAGGTTGCAGTGAGCCAAGATGTACCACTGCACTCCATCTAGCCTGGGTGACACAGCGAGACTCCATCTCAAAAAAACAAACAAACAAACAAAAGGATTTAAAGAGATGGATAATAATTTTTTTTTTAAATGTAACACCTATATAGTGCTTACTGTGAACCAGGTACTGTTCTTAAATGTCTTTTTTGTTTTTTGTTTTTTGTTATTTTGAGACGGAGTTTCGCTCTTGTTGCCCAGGCTGGAGTGTGCAATGGCATGATCTCAGCTCACTGTACCCTCCGTCTCCCGGGTTCAAGTGATTCTCCTGCCTCAGCCTCTTGCGTAGCCAGGATTACAGATGCATGCCACCACGCCCAGCTAATTTTTGTATTTTTAGTAGAGACGGGGTTTCACCATGTTGGTCAGGCTAGTCTCTAACTCCTGACTTCATGATCTGCCCATCTCAGCCTCCCAAAGTGCTGGGATTACAGGCGTGAGCCCCTGCGCCCAACCAAATGTTTTAGATATACTTAACCTTTTCATCCTCAGGACAATCCATTGGTACTATTACTATCCTACAGAGAAATTATTTACTTAAAATTACATTGCTAGTAAGGGGGTTGCAGACTCAGAATATTCATTAAAGCTTTGTTTTAATGCTTTAAAGCATTCATTAAAGTGGGCGGATCACTTGAGGTCAGGAGTTCAAGACCAGCCTGGCCACCTGGCCAACATGGTGAAGCCCATCTCTACTAAAAATACAGAAACGTAGCCAGGTGTGCTGGTGCACACCTGTGGTCCCAGCTACTCGGGAGCTGAGGTTGGAGAGCCACTTGAACCTGGGAGGTGAAAGTTGCAGTGAGCCTGGATTGCGCCACTTCACTCCAGCCTGGGTGACAGAACAAGAGAACAAGACCCGGTCTCAAAAAAAAAAGAAAAGAAAACAAACAAATGATGTCTTTTGTATTGTTTTTTCGTAATTTTCTGTGATAAGCATATTTTTATTAAAACTGTTAAAATATTCTAGCACCAGCAAACTGCAGTCTAAATATCCATTTCTTCCTATGTTTACATTTTTGAGAAATGAGGTATTTCTTAGCTGAAACACATTAACAGTGCTATTGCCAGATGCTGTGGAAATTCCTTCTCACAGCCTGGCTTATTTAAAATTTGTCCTGGCTGGGTGCAGTGTTTCACACTGCTAATCCCAGCACTTTGGGAGGGTGAGGCAGGAGGATTGCTTGAGCTCAGGAGTTCAAGACTACCCTGGGCAACATAGTGAGACCTTGTCTCTATAAAAAATTTAAAAATTAGCCTGGTGTGGTGGTGCACACCTGTAGTCCCAGCTACTTGGTGGCTGAGGCCAGAAGACACTTGAGCCTGGGAGGTCAAGGCTGCAGTGAGCTATGATGGCGCCACTGCACTCCAGCCTGGGTGACAGAGCAAGACCCTGTCAGTCAATCAACCAAACTGTCCTAATTCTTACTATGTGGGTACAATTCTTTTTTTTTTTTTTGAGACGGAGTCTTGCTCTGTTGCCCAGGCTGGAGTGCAGTGGCACAATCTCAGCTTGCTGCAACCTCCACCTCCTGGGTTCAAGTGATTCTCCTGCCTTAGCCTTCCGAGTAGCTGGGACTACAGGCGCGTGCCACCATGCCTGACTAATTTGTATATTTTTAGTAGAGATGGGCTTTCACCATGTTGGTCAGCCTGGTCTCAAACTCCTAACCTCAGGTGATCTGCTGGCCTTGGCCTCCCAAAGTGCTGGGATTACAGGTGTGAGCCACCATGCCCGGCCTGATTTTCTAGTTCATAACCTGTGCATCACTGATAACCTATACAAAGGTTTCGGGACTTCTTTCTGGGACTATATGATCCTACTCCAGGCATAGCCATGTCTGTCTCCCTCAGCGCCTCTTCTCCATGCCTACCCCCAATTCAGTACTTCACCCCTGATCAGCAGTACGAGTTCAGCATAAAACCAAGGAAGAAGGCTTAACAGGAATCAGCAACATAATTTGAGTTGGAAATTTTTCTGAAAATAGACTACAGTATGTGGATTTACACAGATTGCTGCATTTATTAGACTGTGAGATGCATCATTTTGAAATGGGAAAAATTAGGAGAAAAATGTTTAAAACTCAAGAACATTCTGTAAACAACTCATTTCCTCCTACTTCCTGAAATGAAGATAGCAAAAACGGGAAGAAAGAGAAGAAAATTGTTTTTGTCTCTTGGAAGTCATGGGAGTGATTGTTAGTCCTTATCAACCATAAGTCCAGTGTAAATACGGAAATACAGACAGGAATAAAATATCAAACAGCCATGAGGTCTAGGTCTCAGGCTTTCAAAGAAGGAATGTTCAGTGTCTCTTCCAGTTCCCTGTTTCACAGCAGGCTTTATTATCACCCTGGAAAGGAGACAGTTTTTTTCTGATTTGTTTCTCATCTCTGTGTTTCTTTGAAACCATGAAAATGTATAACAATGAATTGTGGGGTTTTTCTCTTTTTTTTGAGATGGAGTCTCACTCTGTTGCCCAGACTGGAGTGCAGTGGCACAATCTCGGCTCACTGCAAGCTCCGCCTCCCGGGTTCACGCCGTTCTCCTGCTTCAGCCTCCAAAGTAGCTGGAACTACAGGCACCTGCCACCACGCCCAGCTAACTTTTTTGTATTTTTAGTAGAGATGGGGTTTCACCATGTTAGCCAGGATGGTCTCGATCTCCTGACCATGGTCTGCCCATCTTAGCCTCCCAAAGTGCTGGGATTACAGGTGTGAGCCACCGTGCCCAGCCAAGGGTTTTTCATTTGTTTTTAAAGAGATAACATATATAATAAAGTGCATTCATTTTAATTGGGTGGCTTGATAAATTTTTGCATATGCTTACGTTCTTAACACAGAGTTTTTATCTTTTCAGCTCTCTGGCCTGACAACCAATGTTGTGGACATTATTTTGGCTCATCACTTTGGGCCGGTAAGTACCTGTTCCAGCCAGAAGAGCTGCGTTTATTGGTTTGCATGCAAATTCTTATTTTACCTCAGGAAAGAAGGGTTACCTTAGAATTTACCTGACCCTAGTAAATAACAGTTCCAATGTAGTCTGAAAGGCATGTGGCCCTGCAAAGGTGAATCTTTAACTCATTGTCACATGACTGTTGACATGTGGAGCTATGAGAGAAGATAGCATCTCCTGCTACCTGTTCCTGTAAGTAGCATGCCATCTGTTAATGTTTGACATCACGTGCCTCCCCAGACATCTTTAGAGCCATTAGGAGGTCTGGGAAAGGCTTCACAGAAATAGACATTTCAGGGGGGAAAACTGTGAAATAATAGCGCTGAAAGAAGCTTAGAGATTATCTTGTTCAAGCCCCGTGTTTTTCAACTGGTGAGGAAACCGAAATCTTCACAGAAAGTGGCAGTTATCGTGTACATAATTGCTGGGTAGGGGAGGGAGCTTAACTGGTAGGTGAGGGGGACCCTTCAAAGGGAAAAGTGAGTTGAGTGACTGACAAAGGAGTGATGGAGTAAATGAGCAGTGAGGTCAGAGAGCTGTGAGGTGTCTGGAATGAGGAGACGAGCGTGGGTGCTCAATTGTAATCTGCTTAATTTAAAATACTATCTGAAGGAAAATGGCAGATGGGAAGAAAACTGCTAGTTTTTTTCCTTTCTGAGTACTGATTATTTACAAGTACTTTAGATGTGCAAACCAAGTTGCTTTTTACATGGTTCTATTAGTCTGATTTTAAGATAGGGAAACCAAAGACCAGAGAGGCCACATAACTTGCCACCACTGTCCAGATGGTAAGTGTGGAGCTGACATTTGAATCCAGGTCAGGCTAAGTCCGAAGTCCATAGTCTTTTATTTCATCATATTTTTATCAAAGTTACAAATTCACATGTATTTTAGAGTAGAGAAGTTCTACAGGGCTTATTACAAAGAATCTGTCACCTATCCCATATTCTGCTTTGTAGTGGCAACCACTTTAATTCTTCCAGCTGACTCCTTTGGGCTTTGCCTCCATCTTGCCCTCTCTTTAATTGAGGTAATTCTTATACATAGTGTAATGCACACATCCTAAGTGCATCTCAGTGACCATTTACTGATGTATAGTTTCTTGTAACTACCACCCAGAACACAAATAAAACATTTTCATCACCCCACAAAGGTTTACTCATTATCCTTTCCCACTCAATAATTCCCCACCCCAAACAACGTTTTCACTATTCTGTTACCTCCATAGATTAATTTTGACTGTTCTTAAACTTCATATAAATGGAATAACAGAGTGTTTACTTCTCTGAGTCTAGCTTCTTTTGCTCAACATACTATCTTGAGATTCATCCATGTCATTCCATGTGTCAGTAGTTCATTCTTTTTTATTACTGTGTAGCAGCAGTTCATTGTATTAATATACTACAAATTAGGGGTCGGGCACAGTGGCTCCACATCTGTAATCCAGCACTTTGGGAGGCCGAGGTGGGCAGATCACTTGAGGTCAGGTGTCTGAGACCAGCCTGGCCAACATGGTGAAACTCTGTCTCTACTAAAAATACAAAAATTAGCAGGGCGTGGTGGCGTATGCCTATAGTGCCAGCTACCTGGGAGGCTGAGGCAGGTGCCCCATAGTGGGACCCTGTCTTTATAAAAGTTCAAAAATTGGCTGGGTGCCATGGCTCACACTTCTAATCCCAGCATTTTGGGAGGCCAAGGCAGGTGGATCACCTGAGGTCAGGAGTTTGAGTTCAGCTTGACCAACATGGAGAAACCCTGCCTCTACTAAAAATACAAAATTAGGCTGGGCACGGTGGCTCACACCTGTAATCCCAGCACTTTGGGAGGCCCAGGCAGGTGGATCACAAGGTCAGGAGTTCAAGACCAGCTTGGCCAACATGGTGAAACCCTATCTCTACTAAAAATACAAAAAAATTAGCCAGGTGTGGTGGCACATGCCTGTAGTACCAGCTACTCGGAAGGCTGAGGCAGGAATTGCTTGAACCCAGGAGGCAGAGGTTGCAGTGAGCCGAGATTGCACCACTATACCCCAGCTCTGGGCGACAGAGCAAGACTCCATCTCAGGAAAAACAAACAAACAAACAAAAAATTAGCCCGGTGTGGTGGTACATGCCTGTAATCCCAGCTACTCAGGAGGTTGAGGCAGGAGAATTGCTTGAACCCAGGAGGCGAAGGTTGCATTGAGCCAAGATCGTGCCATTGCACTCCAGCCTGGGCAACAAGAGCAAAACTCTGTCTCAAAAAAAAATTTTTTTCAAAAATCAGCCGGGCTTAGTAGCACATGCCTGTGGTCCCAGCTACTTGGGAGGCTGTGATGGGAGGATCACTTGAGGCCAGAGTTCGAGACCGGCCTGGGCAACATAGCAAAAAGAAATGCTACTTCATATAGGCCTCTGAGGGGAAAGCTAAGGCCAGTATTTAATAATTTCCAGGCCAGGCGTGGTGGCTCAAGCCTGTAATCCCAGCACTTTGGGAGGCCGAGACGGGCGGATCACGAGGTCAGGAGATCGAGACCATTCTGGCTAACACGGTGAAACCCTGTCTCTACTAAAAAATACAAAAAACTAGCTGGGCGAGGTGGCGGGCGCCTGTAGTCCCAGCTACATGGGATGGCGTGAACCCGGGAGGTGGAGCTTGCAGTGAGCTGAGATCCGGCCACTGCACTCCAGCCTGGGTGACAGAGCGAGACTCCGTCTCAAAAAAAATAAAAAATAATAATTTAAAAAGCAAGAACATCCTCACTATATATAGAGAGTTTTATATATATATAGAGAGAGAGAGAGAGAAATATATATATAATATGTATTTTTTAAATTTAAAACATATATATAAATTAAACATATATATGTTTAATTTAAAACATATGAGGTCACAGTGGATTTTCATAAGTCTTATTTTCGTAAGACTGAAGAGTTCATTAAAATTTAAGCATCCAGGCTGGTGTGAAGGTAGGGAATTATCTGAATTGATTGTTCACAGTTAGTTACAGATTGAATTCCCTGTTCTACTCTTTCCCCTTTCTCACTACTGCTCTTGACCAGTCAAAAAGATAATAAAAATTAAAAATAAATTTTATTTTATTTTATTTTATTTATTTATTTTGAGACGGAGTCATGCTCTGTCGCCCGGGCTGGAATGCAGTGGCCGGATCTCAGCTCACTGCAAGCTCCGCCTCCCAGGTTTACGCCGTTCTCCTGCCTCAGCCTCCCATGTAGCTGGGACTACAGGCGCCCGCCACCTCGCCCAGCTAGTTTTTTGTATTTTTTAGTAGAGACAGGGTTTCACCGTGTTAGCCAGAATGGTCTCGATCTCCTGACCTCGTGATCCGCCCGTCTCGGCCTCCCAAAGTGCTGGGATTACAGGCTTGAGCCACCGCGCCCGGCCTAAAAATAAATTTTAAAACATGTAAGCAAGTTAATGCTTGTATTACTTTGAAATGGAAACAAACATGGTTTTTAAACATGAATAATGTTCAATGCACCAATAAGAGAAATAAATTAAAAATACGTTTGTACTAGCAAGGATGTGGGAAGACAGGTAGTGTAAATAAATGAGATAGCTCTATATATCCGGATAAGGAATGATCTTTACCATACTTTACAAGGGAAAGCAAGTGTAGAACAATGTCTAGAGGACTATAATTTGTGTTTTTAAAAACATGGGAGTCTGTTTATTTGTTTGTTTGTTGAGACAGGGTTTTGCTCTGTTGTCCGAGCTGAAGTGCAGTGGTGCCATCTTAGTTTGCTACAGCCTCGACCTCCTAGGCTCAAGCCATCCTTCTCCTTCAGCCTCCTGAGTAGCTAGTATTACAGGCATGTACCACCACACTAAGCTAGTTTTAAAATTTTTTGTAGAGATGGGGGTCTCGCTACGTTAACCCACGCTGGTCTCAAACTCCTGGCCTCAAGAGATCCTCCTGCCTCAGCCTCCTAAAGTGCTGGGATTACAGGCATGAGCCACCACACCTGGCCTATCATTTGGTATTAACTTTTCTTATAATATCTTTAGAATGAGACTGGGGCTCTCACAAAGTTTTCTAGTAGTGATTCACGTACCCTTCAGTTTCAGGTAGACTCTTGTCAGTTTCCAACTGTATTCTGGGTTCATTTCATCCACATGGTTGTGAAAATGTGAAGAAAGTTTTTCCATATCTCTATTTCTCTAACAAGGCTTGGTCACCGGTGAACTTTACACATTGCCCTGGATTAACAGATTTCTTAGTTATCCCTGATATTATTTCTTTCCTCCAATGCAAGGATTTTCCTTTCTGCTTAAAACTGCTTAATGATGTATGTGTGTATGCACACACGTATTTACATGTATGCTTATGTACTCAAGAATCTGGCAACTAGCTCTGATGACATCTGAGAAGGCCAGCAACAGAGTGACCATTAAACAGTGGGTGGTGGAGAGGGAGACTTTTCACTGTATAGACCATTTTGTTTCTCTCGTATTTTATACCTTCAAAAGTATTGGTAATAAGATTAAAATAAATGAGCCAGGCACAGTTGAGTGTGCCTGTTGTCTCAGCTCCCCAGGAGGCTGAAGCAGGAGGATCGCTTGAGCCCAGGAGTTCCAAGCTGCAGTACCTTATGATAGTGCCTGTGAATCGCCACTGCACTCCAGCCTGAGCAGCATAGTGAGTCCCCATCTCTGAAATAAAATTTAAAAGATTAAAATAAATAATGAATTACTAAATCAATAAAGTGTCATAAACGCAATGGAATATATAATTATACAGTGTATAATATTAAATGGTGGTACATATAGATAGGTAATACGCTGATTATATCATTGAAGATATAGATAAGTTAATTGCACAGATTTATGGTTATTAGAAGAAATGTAGCCAGGTGCAGCAGATCACTTGAGGTCAAGAGTTCAAGACCAGTGTGGCCAACATGGTGAGACCCTGTCTCTACTAAAAATACAAAAAAATTAGCTGAGCATGGTGGTGCATGACCCTCATCCCAGCTACTCAGGAGGCTGAGGCAGGAGAATCGCTTGAACCCGGGAAGTGGAGGTTGCAGTGAGCTGAGACTGCACCATTGCTCAGCCTGGGTAACTGAGCAAGACTCTGTCTCATAAAAAATGAAAAGAAATGTTACGCTCCATTTGTTTTACACTTTGTGGTTTATATGTTTCTATAACTTTTCTTACTTAATCTTTAAAACAGCCTTGTCAGATAGCTGGTTATTGTCTTCATTTTATAGTATCTCCGTTTTTGTGAAGAATGGCAGAACATTAAAAAAACACACAAAGAAATCAGGGTTCAGAGTGATGAGGTGACCTAAGTTCCACAACTAGTACTTGAATCCTTTGCTGCCCTCATCTGACACAGAATATGGCACTGAACCAGTCTGATGCAGATCATCAGCCATTCAGCCTACGAGCACATCAGTAGTCCCCAGGCTCTGCCCCAGTTCCCATCATGAGCTGCACGATTTGACTCGTGGTAATGAAAATGCAAACCAAACAAGATGGACTTATTCTGGAGCTCAAAAGCTTGCCCATGTCTTCTTTAAATTGTTCTAGGAAGAGTTACAGGCCAACCTGGACCTGATCCAAACCTACAGAATGCATATTGCCCAAGACATCAACCAAGACAACCTGCAGCTCTTCTTGAATTCCTACAATGGGTATTGTTTTTTCCCATTTCTTCACTTAAATGTAAACAGCTCTAAAAAGAGGAGGGCGGGAGAAGGAGAGAGGACTGTATCTAATATTGGGACGAGCTTCTCTGAGGTGAAAATGTGAGCCCCTTCTGGCTTTCTAGAAACATGGACAAAGATTGAGGAAATGGATCAGCTGTAACTTAACCAAAGTTATACAGCCAGTAAGGAGTGAAGCCAGATTTTGAACCTTGTCTCTCTAGCTCTTTCCTCTATATAACAGAGCCTCCCTATTTTTAGTTGAAATCAGAAAGATTAAGCCCTGTGCTAAACTTAGTTACAAGGAAAACACCCCTCCCTCCTCCTCAAAGTGTAAGTCATTCTCTTAAGGAATTTATTCCTGTAAATTAAACACTTAGAGCCGGGCGCGGTGGCTCACGCCTATAATCCCAGCACTTTGGGAGGCCGAGGCAGGCGGATCTCAAGGCCAGGAGTTCAAGACCAGCCTGGCCAACATAGTGAAACCCCATCTCTACAAAAATACAAAAATTAGCCAGGCATAGTGGTGGGCGCCTGTAGTCTCACCTACTTGGGAGGCTGAGGCAGGAGAGTCACTTGAACCCGGGAGGCGGAGATTGCAGTGAGCTGAGATCGCGCCACTGCACTCCAGCCTGGGTGACAGACTGAGACTCTGTCTCAAAAAAATTAATTAATTAAACACTTAGGACTTGAGAGTTTCAGTGGCGTTACTGTTGAGTGTTGAGGCTGTCTCCTTGTAGCATCCCAAAGAGTTCTTCAGGGTTAAGCCAGGAGCCTCCTTCCTGCTCCGTACCAGATGCCACTGAAGTGGCGACTCAAGAACCAAGTCACAGGCCTCTTCCCTTCTCAGGTGTGAAGAAAAGATAGTTTCACCTTCCTTGATAAATTTTGGTGTTTGTGACCAGAAAACCTGAGTTGCTATGACTTTACCCAAAAAGGGCATTGCTTCTGCTTTGTTTTTCTAGACGCAGAGACCTGGAGATCGAAAGACCCATACTGGGCCAAAATGATAACAAATCAAAAACATTAAAGTAAGTTCCTCAGTTTCCTCAGCTGACTTGCCAAGTATCTTTGCCTTTCATAGACTAATTTGGTGTTCAGTGGAATTTATGTGTCTATTTGCTGAGTGACACCTCTTACTTTGCCTACCTAGGTGTTCTACTTTACTGGTGGTAGGGGACAATTCGCCTGCAGTTGAGGCTGTGGTAAGTATGTCCTCATGCTGTGAAGATGAATGAGATCAAAATGTAATAAGCTGTATAGGCCGGGTGCAGTGGCTCACACCTGTATCCCCAACACTTTGGGAGGCTGAGGCAGGAAGATCACTTGAGCCCAAGAGTTTGAGATTAGCCTGGGCAACACAGTGGGACCCTAACGCTACAATTTTTTAAAAAAAATTAGCTGGTGTGGCCGGGCGCAGTGGCTCACGCCTGTAATCCCAGCACTTTGGGAGGCCAAGGTGGGCGGATCATGAGGTCAGGAGATCGAGACCACCCTGGTTAACACGGTGAAACCCCATCTCTACTAAAAATACAAAAAATTAGCCGGGCATGGTGGCGGGCACCTATAGTCCCAGCTACTCGGGAGGCTAAGGCAGGAGAATGGTGTGAACCCAGGAGGCAGAGCTTGCAGTGAGCCAAGATCGTGCCACTGCACTCCAGCCTGGGCAACAGAGCGAGACTCCGTCTCAAAAAATAAAATAAAAAAAAAAATTAGCTGGCATGGTGACAGCCTGTAGTCCCAGCTACTCTGGAGGCTGAGGTAGGAGGTTTGCTTGAGCTCAGGAGGTCAAGGCTGCAGTGAGCCATGATTGCGCCACCGCACTCCAGCCTGGGTGACAGAGTGAGACCCTGTCTCAAAAAAAAAGTATGTAGCACACTGCTGACACACTAGAAACAGTCGGTAAATACTAGTTTTTGTTCTTTCTGATTGCACATATCAGGGTTTGCTCTTTGTCATACATTTTGGAAAATTAATTCATCATTAGATTTCATTAGATGGGGTCAGTTTTTTTCTTGATTGCTTTGTGTTGTGTAGTTCACTTTGTGGCAAGTGGTACAGCTAAACACCGTTTACTTATTGTCAGATTTCTGACAGCCTCAGCCTTTAATCTGGAATAGATTACCACCATAAATCCAGCAGGCTGGAAGGCCACCTCTGCCTCCTTCTGAAGGACATAGCACATGGATAAAAATGATACATGCTCATTGTAGAAAATATGAAAAAAATTTAAAAATAGAAGGATGAGGGGAAAATCATGATCCTATTACCTAAAGACAGAGTATTATTTTTTGCCTTACGTAGACCTGATTATATTAAATATACAAGATTTGGGGGCCTGACTTAACACTATTGATAGCATTTTTCCATTACAGAATCAGTATGTCTGTAGGTTTACCATTATTTAACTTTGTTCTCATGTTGATTAATTCCGATTTTGCACTATTAATGTTACTGTTGGCCAGGTGCGGTGGCTCACGCCTATAGTCCCAGCACTTTGGGAGGCCGAGGTGGGTGGATCACCTGAGGTCAGGAGTTCAAGACCAGCCTGGGCAACATGGTGAAACCCCGTCTCTACTAAAAATACAAAAAATTAGCTGGGTGTGGTGGCATGCCCCTGTATTCCCAGCTACTTGGGAGGCTGAGACAGGAGAATCGCTCAAACCTGGGAGTCAGAGGCTGCAGTGAGCCAAGATCGCACCACTGCACTCCAGCCTGGGTGAGACAGAGAGACACTCTGTCTCAAAAAAATAAATAAAAATAAAAATAATGATACTGTTGGACATCCTTAGAAAATCTTTGAATCTTTTATTATTTCCTTGGGATGGATTTCCAGAAGTGGGATTAATGTGTCCAAAATTATAAATCTTTACAAAGTCTTTCATACATTTTGCCAGGTTCCTTTCCAGAAAGAATATACCAGTATATTGCCACCAGCACTGTATAAGCATGCCTGTTTCACTGCACACTGTCTAGCATCGAATCTTTTTTTTATTAGTAGTTAATTCGATAGGTTAAAAATAGTATCTCACTGTTTTAATTTGCATTTATTTGATTACAAATGAAGTTGATAGTTTTTCATATGTCTTATTATGTGTTTCCTACAGCATATATAACTTAACTAAATATCTCTGTGAAATTACTTGATTTCTTTGCCCTAAATAGAGCAAAACATTATGGAGTAAAGCTTTTTGGAAAGGAAGTCTAACAAATAACCAGAGGTGTAGACATAGTTGAGAAGGTTTGTAGAGTGGGGAAATGTTTGTAGGGTGAGAACACGCAGATGTGAAAGGATACATTCGCATCTCCCTGAACTGTCCTGTAAAACACTCCGTGTCTGGTGTGAAATACATGGCATGACTTCCCATAGAGACCAATAACGCTCAGTTCCCCTTCCTCAAAAAACATTCCCCAGAGGTAAAAAGGTTATAGAGGTGACCCCAATTTATCAAGAAGGAACTTTATAAAGGTCACTGTTTGCTGGCTAAAAAGGTGGAGATACATGCTTCTAAACTATCAAAAACATTTTAAAATGAACATATATACTTAATACAGGAAAATATTTTTAGAAAATATCCTTAATCATAATTTCCTTACAATGCTAAATATTTCTGTTCATCTTGTATCTAGTTATTTGCCTTTTTAAAATTGTGTGGACTTAAAGCAACCTCTGCAGTTATTTTTCAAGACTGTATTAATTTGGCCATATAGATAAGGGCTCTTCCTCTTTCTGATTTCCACACCTTCAGTGTTTATGAGAATTCTGCAGCCCTGTCTATACCACAAGTAGATGCTCTTTCATACGCAGTCAAACCTAGTTCCTCTGCCAGAGCATTTTATCCCACAAGTGTGTAGGGATTAAGAGGAATATCCTATGCATTGAAGAGCAAAAAGAAACTCTACAAATTCTAGTCATTGTCAGTAACTATTCTTGCTTACTTATTCATTCAACATCATATTTTGAGCATCTCCTATTTACTCTGCTATGAAGAACATGAAAATGAGTAAGACTGAGTGCATTCAGGCAGCCGGGGAGAGAGTAGATGTCAAAAAACAGTGGTTGTGGCTCATGCCTGTAATCCCAGCACTTTGGGAGGCCGAGATGGGCAGATCACCTTAGGTCAAGAGTTCAAGACCAGCCTGGCCAACATGGCAAAACCCTGTCTCTACTAAAAATACAAAAACGAGCTAGGCGTGATGGCACACACCTGTAATCCCAGCTCCTTGGTGGGAGAATTGCTTGAACCCAGGAGGCGGAGGTTTCAGGGAGCTGAGATCGTGTCACTGCACCCCAGCCTGGGTGAGAGAACAAGACTCCATCTCAAAGAAAACAAAACGAAACAAAACAACAACAACAACAAAAACCCACAGTGATTGTGGTTGGTCTACTAGGTATCAAGACTTCTTATATAATGTAGAAATTGCAAAGTAGTGAACCAAGGAAAGCATGATTGATTATATTAAATCCAGATTTGAGAGTTCATTCTTCCAGAAAATATTTATAGTCTATCTACTATATTCTAAGCACTGTACCTAGCAGTTAGGGATCCAGTTTTTAAATTCTACGTTTTAGAGTTAATGCACATTCTGTAGTGAACGGGTACATTTGTTTGTCACTGTCTGCATTGTCCTTTGTATAGAGCAAATCAAAACTCCGATTTTGTGATCCTGACTTTTATATTTTCCCTGATTTTAGAAGAGTTTTGTATACCCCCCACCCGCAATCCCCAGAGTAAAAGTTCATCTGGATTACTGGGTCTTGCTTAGGTAATTTTAACCACTGCTTGCTGCTACTGCAGTCTATCATGTAGGCCACTGCTCTCCTAAAACAACTCAAATCCTGTCACTTCAGACACCTTCTGTGGCATCCTGCCTTCCACAGTCAGCTCCAGCCTGTGCCCCAGCCTCACCTTCAGTCTACCTCACCTCACACTTGCCTCGGTAGCTGTTCTGTTCCCACCCCTGGGGCTTTGCTTATGCTTTCGCCTTAATTCTGGAAGCCCTCAAGCACTCACCCTTTCCCTTTATCTACCTGTAGAAATCCCACTTCTTTCTGTGTTCACTCAGCTCAGTTGCGAAGCATTTGCAGTGGTTTCATTTTGCTTTGTATTACATATTTCACCCTGCTGGATCCAGATTCTAAGCACAGGTTTTACATGTATGTTCTTAGCAAACATATAAACGGAGAGATCCAGTTGATCAAAACAGCTGTAAAACAATGCAGAACCGAGAGATTGTCTCCCCAGAACATTTTCTTTGAGATCTCTGCCTTCATGAACACAAGGGTGCAGGATATCAGACATGTGAATGCACAGGGCCACGATTCTTAATTAAATGACTCCATGAGAGAAAAATGAGAAGAGTTCAACTTTGGACTGGATAGCCAAAGACCTTGAGATGGAAAAGAGTGAGGATATAAAGAATGGCAAACCCACTAAGGAAAGAGGTGAAAAGTGAGGCAAGGGAGGTGCCCAGGGCTTAGCCATTAGAACCAGTTGTGCTCAGAAGCCATTAAAGAGATTCCAGCAGGAGAGGACCCACGGTCCAGTCCATTTTTCAAAGAAGTAAGGTAACCTACTTTCATGTTATATAGCTAGTCAGTAGGAAGACTTAGATTCAGCTTATAGTTTTTTAAAGACACATACCTGATTCAGAAAATTAGATAAGTTAAATTTTTAGATCTGCTCAGAAATATCAAAGTATATCATATAAATATATCTCCCATTATGTATTTTGGTAATCTCTTTGGCTGGTTCAGCCTTCTGCAAACTGAGCTGTTGATCTTGCAAGATCATTCTCATGCCGAGCTATTTCATTTTTTTTCCTAGCAACTCATAAAATTATTTTCTCCTTTTTTTTAAATTTTAGGTCGAATGCAATTCCCGCCTGAACCCTGTAAATACAACTTTGCTAAAGGTAATGTGTCTTCTTCCCTCACTTCCAACCCTTATATATGCTTCAGATTAATCATTGGAATAATTGCCCAGAAAGAAGCAAAGCTTCCCTCTCTTTGGTTATCTCATTCTCTTCTTTTTTTTTTTTGAGACAGACTCTTGCTCTGTCACCCAGGCTGAAGTGCAGTGGCTCGATCTCGGCTCACTGCAACCTCCACCTCCCGGGTTCAAGCGATTCTCCTGCATCAGCCTCCTGAGTAGCTGGGAATACAGGCGCCCACCACCACCCCCAGCTAATTTTTCGTATTTTCAGTAGAGACGAGGTTTCACCATGTTACCCAGGATGGTCTCAGTCTCCTGACCTTGTGATCCATCCACCTTGGCCTCCCAAAGTGCTGGGATTACAGGTGTGAGCCACCACGCCCAGCCTTCATTCTCTTTTTGAAATTATGCTTTTGGCCAGGTGCAGTGGCTCATACCTGTAATCTCAGCACTTTGGGAGGCTGAGGCAGGTGGATCATGAGGTCAGGAGTTTGAGACCAGCCTAGCCAATATGGTGAAACCCCGTCTCTACTAAAAATACAAAAATTAACCGGGCATTGTGGCACACACCTGTAGTCCCAGCTACCTGGGAGGCTGAGGCAGGAGAATCGCTTGAACCCGGGAGGCAGAGGTTGCAGTGAGCCGAGATCACACCACTGCACTCTAGCCTGGGCGACAGAGCGAGACTCCATCTCAAAAATAAATAAACAAATAAAATAAAATAAAACTTTTTTCCTGAATATGTTCTCATTGTAAAACATTGCAAAAAAGAGGAAAGGATGTGGAATAAAATAAATTTAAATTATTCGTAATCCTACCACCCAAACTTCTGGTAAAATATTGCTGTCTTTTTCCTATGCATTTTTACATCATTAAAATTAAAGAGGGGCTGGGCACAGTGACTCATGCCTATAATCCCAACACTTTGGGATGCTGAGGTGGGCGGATCACTTGAGTCCAGGAGTTTGAGACCAGCCTGGGTGACAGAGTGATACCCTGTCAGAGAGTATTTACAACCCTGTATGTTTTCCTCAACTTTATGACATAGCCTTTCCCATGTAACTAAAAACTTTGGCTGGGCGCAGTGGCTCACACCTATAATCCCAGCGCTTTGGAAGGGAGAGGTGGGAGGCCAGGAGTTTGAGAGCAGTCTGGGCAACATAGTGAGACTCTGTCTCTACAAAAACAGTAAGAAAATTAGCTGGGCTTGGTGGTGCGCATCTGTGGCCCCAGCTACTCAGGAAGCTGAGGCACGAGGATTCCTTGAGCCCAGGAATTCGAGGATTTGTGCTCCTGACGCTGCGCTCCAGCCTAGGTGACAGAGTGAAACCCTGTTTCAAAAAAAAAAAAAAAGGCCGGGTGCGGTGGCTCAAGCCTGTAATCCCAGCACTTTGGGAGGCCAAGGGGGCGGATCACGAGGTCAGGAGATCGAGACCATCCTGGCTAACACGGTGAAACCCCGTCTCTACTAAAAAATACAAAAAAAACTAGCCAGGCGAGGTGGCAGGCACCTGTAGTCCCAGCTACTCCGGAGGCTGAGGCAGGAGAATGGCGTAAACCTGGGAGGCGGAGCTTGCAGTGAGCTGAGATCCGGCCACTGCACTCCAGCCTGGGCAACAAAGCGAGACTCCGTCTCAAAAAAAAAAAAAACAAAAAAAACTTTGTCAACATTATTTAATGTTGTGAGAATTAACATAATGGATGTAAATTCTTTATATGCAAAGTCCTGCTGCTGTATTGGTAAGGAAGCTTTCAGTAACAATTCTCATGATGAGAGTGTATGCATTTTCTTTCTCTTAGGGCAAATACAGACCAACTCTTATGCTAAATATCTAGAGATAGTATCAAGTGTCTCCCACTTTTGAGTATATAGGAGGCAAGAATTTCTACCTGTTATTGTTTCAACCTAGCTTTTCCTAGAGCCTCTACTAAAGTGTTTAGGTAGCTGACCTTCTAGTTTGTACTTGGACTACTGTAGATTTCAGTGCTGATCATATGTTGCTTACTGCTACATTTTCAGTCTGAAAGACCTCTGCCATCTTCCTTTTCTCTTTGAAGTGTGTTTGAAAGGGAAGTGCTGTTACCAGAAACAGCCTGTAGTTCCTAGAAATCTAATGTGAGGTTAATGCTCTGAGGTGACCACATTCAAAATGTTCTGCCCTCCAGGCAATTGATGGGCTGGTCTAAAAATTTGGGGGAGGGGCTGGGCATGGTGGCTCATGCCTGTAATCCCAACACTTTGGGAGGCTGAGGCCAGGAGTTCAAGACCAGCCTGCCCAACATGATGAAACCTCATCTCTACTAAAAATACAAAAATTAGTCAGGCATGATGCCGGGCGCCTGTAATCCCAGCTACTCTGGAGACTGAGGCAGGAGAATCACTTGAACCTGGGAGGCAGAGGTTGCAGTGAGCTGAGATTGTGCCATTGCACTCCAGCCTGGGCAACAAGAGCGAGACTTTATCTCAAAAAAAAAAAATTTTTTAAAGTTTGTAGTTTCAAACTAGTTTCTCACTTCAGGTTTGAATCAATATTCAAACGCAGAAAACTAAACCCTACAATAACCATAGACATAGTTATTTTTGGGCAAAAATGCCCATCTATAACACCATAGAATAGAGTGAATAACTCCTATGGCAGATCGAACTGATTCTCAAACCATTTGATAGGTACCCATCTTGGAAATAGTTTCTTCCAGTATTCTCTCTGCATATGGGAACTGTTCTATATTCCAATCAGGTTTCAGCTCCTAAACTTCATGAAAATACAGCCTGTGCTGGTTTGGTTTTTTGTATATTTGTTAGATTAAATGTTTGTTTATAATCTTATGCTTAGAATTTTCAGAGGCCTCTCCCTTGTTAATCTCAAACTTCTATGTCTTCTGTGGCATTCTCCTCAGTTGTAGTCCCTCCTCATAATAAGTTTTGATGCCAGTGAATTGAAACCATGGGGTTCATGTTCCTTTTTGAAAAAAGCCAGTCAGCCTGAATAGGATATCATCTGAGCCCAGAGTGCGTAACAGCTAGAAGAAAGAGCAGGCCTAGGGCCAGCATGCCCTAAAAATGCTTTACTGTGGATAGTAGATTCAAATCACCTGGGAGCTTATTAGAACTGTAAGTTCCTTTTTTTTTTTCTTTTTTTTTTTTTTTTTGGAGATGGACTCTCTGTTGCCCAGGTTGGAGTGCAGTGGCATGATTTTGGCTCACTGCAACCTCCGCCTCCTGAGTTCAAGCAATTCTTCTGTGTCAGCCTCTAGAGTAGCTGAGACTACAGGTGTGTGCCACCATGCCTGGCTAATTTTTTGTTTGCTTGTTTGTTTGTTTGTTTGAGACAGAGTCTCACTCTGTCACCCAGGCTAGAGTGCAATGGCGCCATCTCGGCTCACTGCAAGCTCCCCCTCCAGGGTTCATGCCATTCTCCTGCCTCAGCCTCCCGAGTAGCTGGGACCACAGGTGCCTGCCACCACACCCAGCTAATTTTTTGTATTTTTAGTAGAGACGGGGTTTCACCGTGTTAGCCAGGATGGTCTCGATCTCCTGACCTCGTGATCCACCTGCCTCGGCCTCCCAAAGTGCTGGAATTACAGGCGTGAGCCACCGCGCCCAGCCAATTTTTGTGTTTTTAGTAGAGATGGAGTTTTACCATGTTGGCCAGTCTGGTCTGGAACTCCTGACCTCAGGTGATCCCCCCGCCTCGGCCTCCCAAAGTGCTGGGATTACAGATGTGAGCCACCGCGCCTGGCCAGAAATGCATGATCGTGAACCATACCCCAAACCTATCAAATCAGAATCTCTGGGACAGGAATCCAAGAATCTGAGTTTTAACAAGTCCTTCACGTAATTCCAGCACACACTAACGAAGCCATATCCTAGAAATCCTTGCACGCGTGAGAATAACCAGCTGTAAATGTTTATGAAGTGAAAAGCAGCATTACCAAACCCAACTATTAGAGGAAAGTAACTGACTGAGCGAGCTGGCTGAATCAGTATCAGCTCTTGATGGCTGAGTGTCCTTACTCATGGAGGAAAGATAATGTAGAGTTGAAATGGGACTTGGAAAGCACGATGCACAGAGAAGTTAGGGTCACACTGTTCGAGGGCTCTGAAGGGAACATTCTTCAGGTGCTTTTCATGGTTGAGAATAGTGGTTAACTTCACTATCACCTCAACAGAAAATTCCCACCATGGCCCTGAAAGTCAGGGCTTCAGTCTTATTGAGGAATAAGTATGTAATAATGATATCAGATTTTCATCCAAGGTTATAAATGTTTGTATGTAGGTAAACTTGCAGTTAAACATTAAAACCTAGAATTCGATCTTGTTCTGTTTGAAAGGACTTGGGGTGTTCAGAGCAATTCTCTTAAGGGTAAGTCCCAGCTGACTTGCATATTTTTCCTTTTCTAGATGGCAGACTGTGGGGGACTGCCCCAGGTAGTTCAGGTAAGGAAATTTTTTTTTTTAAACACCCATTTAATTCTGCCTCTCTGTCTGTGCGAAGATTAATGCCCTCTTGTTTTATCCCCCCAGCCTGGGAAGCTCACCGAGGCCTTCAAGTACTTTTTGCAGGGAATGGGCTACAGTGAGTAGTATACAACTTTCTATCTAGCAACAATTTAGGATTATTGGGGTCCAGTTTCACATCTGGGAGCCCACAATTCCTGAGATATAACCTCTGTGGCAGCTAGCCTTAAGCAAAGTAGAAACTGAAATGGTTATGGAACACTGATTTGTCCATATTTATGAGAAGCTAACACTCAGCACTTACTTTTTTCAGGCACTATATATTCTTTTGTTTTCTGTTTTTTTTTTTTTTTTGAGACGGAGTGTCACTCTCGCCAGGCTGGAGTGCAGTGGTGTGATCTCGGCTCACTGCAGCCTCTGCCTCCTGGGTTCAAGCGATTCTCCTGCCTCAGCCTCCCAAGTAGCTAATTTTTGTATTTTTAGGAGAGACAGAGTTTCACCATGTTGGCCAGGATGGTCTTGATCTCTTGACCTCATGATCTGCCTGCCTCGGCTTCCCAAAGTGCTGGGATTACAGGCGTGAGCCACCACACCCAGCCTATATATTCTTAATCTAAGAGGTCATTCTGTTATTAGTGCCATTTTATAGAAGAAGAAACTGAGGCTCAGAGAGACTAAGCACATTGCCAAGGGTAAAAATTCAGCTGCAGGGCCATGATTCAAACCCTGGCAGTCTGACTCCAAAGCCCAATTTTGAACCCCTGCAGCTTAGACTGTCCTAAGCTGAATCTGAAATTATGATTTGCATTTAAACTCAGCTGGTTAATAACTCCTGACCAAGAGAAATGAAACGGAGACGTAGGAGAAAAGGGCAGTTTCCTTGGGAAAGTCTCCTCCCCTCCAGGAGATGAACTTGGAGAGTGTTTTAGAGCAAGTCCAAGGGTGTGTCCATACCATATGCCATTGTCTTGGTCTTTTGTGTTGTAAGACCCCTGAGCTTTCTCATGGTCCCAGAATTATCTACACTTGCTCCTTTCTTGGAGTTTTAAGAAAAACTCTTTCACCCAGGTACAGAGCTCCTTACCCAGTAGGGTGATTTTGGTATTAGTGTGGATAATGGTCATTGGAGAGCTGCCTGGTCAGCTGCTCTGGGCAGCTGGGCCCTGGGTGCAGCCCTGTACCTGCCAGGCAGACCATGTATGTCTTGTCTTAAGTGGCTGTGTCATCCTTGCCTGTGAGCCGCTACCAACCGAGCCCACACCCACAGCCTTGTGGCTCACTGGGAGGAGCAGGAGCCCCTCTCCTATCCCATTCTTATCCTTTTCCTATGAAATAGCTGATCTTCCAGCCCACTTCTGATCCAAAGCAAGATGACTGTTTATAGGCGAGGGGAAAACAATTGCCTTTGTCTAGTTGGGAAAAGTAACATTTGAGATGTTATTGAAGTATCTGTCAGCCTCACCTCCTCTCTGGGAGCTTAAAATAAAACTTTATCCCTGGCTTAGAGTATTCTGTCATGTCTACCAGGCAGCTAAGGTTGCCACTTGGCACTCTCGGATCACTAACTTGCCTTTTCCTGTGTCCATCCTGCTTCCAGTCCCGTATGTGCAGCTCAGTCACCTGAGCACCGAGTCAGGTACCTTCCTCTGTGCTGGCCCCGCCCTGCCTTCCAGTCTCTCCTGGCTGCACTGGCTGCCTGCAGCATGTCCGCGGTCTTCCTGTGCAGTGAGAGCCCGATAGAACGTGGCTCAGTACGCCCCAAGAGGTTTAGCCTACAGGTCCAGCCCTGGTCTCCCAGGAGGAAGAAAGGATCTGGTTGTAAGGGGCAGGCCTCCTCTTGTCATCCTAAATCCAGGGTCATAGCAGCAGCTGAAACTTGATAGGCAGGGCACATCTTCCACCGCCACCTACTAATCCTTGAATTAACCTCCAGACACAGGAATCCAAGGACAGCCTTGGCTCTAAATAGGAGGGTCAGAGCCTGTGCCCAGAGAACTCTGCAGATGATAGCACCTTCTGACCCCAGCATTGAAATACAGCATTGAAATACAGTGGCTGCTGCCCAGGAGGATAGGCAGGGAGGCTATATGCCAGGTAAGGCCCAGTCCCAGCCAAGCTGGAAGGACCTTAGAGTCAAGCAGTGGCAGAACAGGAGTCTGAGTTTAACACCTACCCCCAGAGCTCCTCCATCCCTGGCAACCTGTACCTCATCCCTGTGTCGAGGTCAGCTCCAAGCCAACCTGCCCTGCCCTTCACCTGCACCGTCCTACACATCTCCTCCCTGGTAGCAAGGTAGCCTGTGGACACGGATGGTAGTCTCGTTGTATCGGGTTTGCACTGTGTTTGTGAAACACCTTCATACTTGTGTGTTTGTCTTTCTTTTCTTTTGGTTTAGTCTTGCATGCACTGTAGGTTTTGGTTACCTGTTTGGGTTCCCAAAGCCTCCATTCTGTCACTGTCTGAATGGTGTGGGCATAGCTAAGAGGCCATACTCTGGACTTAGGTTTTCCCCTTGTTCTGTGGTGACTACAATCAGCTGAGATTCCAACCAGATCTAAAGGATTAAAGTGGCCTCACATATCACCACTCAGCTAGAGCAAATAATACCAAATGGGGATGGCTATATCTTGTCCTGGGTGTCATTGTAAATGAGTCGGAAAAGCTAAACATAAAGCCTTTGGTGAGACTCCTAGGTTAGCTGGGCTTAACTAGGGCTTCATCTTCTAGTCCCCTTGGTTCTCTGTTACAGTACCATCTGCCAGCATGACTCGGCTCGCCCGATCACGAACCCATTCAACCTCGAGTAGCCTCGGCTCTGGAGAAAGTCCCTTCAGCCGGTCTGTCACCAGCAATCAGTCAGATGGAACTCAAGAATCCTGTGAGTCCCCTGATGTCCTGGACAGACACCAGACCATGGAGGTGTCCTGCTAAGCAGATGCTCCTCCCCTGGACCATTGCAAGTCCATCCTTCTTCAAATGACCACTCCATAATATAACATTTCATCCATGTAAACTGGCCTCTACTATCTTTAACTCATGCATGGCCACTGAACCTCTCTCTAGTAGCTGGATTTATCATTCTCTCTGCCTGCCCACCCCCTTTTTTGTATAGCCCAAGAACCACTTCCATGCCATACTGTAACATTCCAACATCTTTAGCTGATCAGATCTCTCCATATCCTCTCTTGCCAGCTTTTTCCCGTGCTCCCCCAACTATGTATCGGATAAGATTCTTTGATCCCAACTCTGTGTGTGTGCAAGCACGTGTGTCTCTGTTTGTGTGTGCATAGTTCTGTGGTTTTAGACACGCTTTCTTGTAGTGCTTCTGCAAAAAAACAAAAAAGGGACTTATTTTGCATTCTCAATGGTGTTTTTAAGGGAATTAGGCAGAATAGATTTCTAGGTTGGGTAGGCCACTGCATTCTCTTTTGTTTGCAAATTGGTCAACAAAATTTGCAGAGTGATTTCAGGAGAGAGCAGCTCTGAGGAATGTGGAAAATCATAATTGTTATCTGGACCATTGATTGATTGTGAGCAATAGTAGAAGGGTGCCTATTACATAGAGAGACTCCTTCTGTCCAAATGAATTTCTGTATACTCTTCTATAAATAAAAGGGAGGAATATATTCTGCTGGAAGCCCATGAACCATCGGTGAGGTTCCGATACAACATAGAGTTTTTTCCAAGGAGTGAATGTGGCTTAATTCCTGGACTCTCTTAGCACAGGAAGGTGGAAACAAAATGCCAGGCCTCTGCTCTGAAGAGCAGAACTGCTGTCGCTGCAGTATCTGATACTGGACATCCACATATCCACAAGAAGTGCCTCTTAGGTCTATGACGGAGAGTGTCTCCATTCCTCAGTTACCAGAGAGGGGAGAGGTATGGCCTAAAAAGCATGTAGACGGTGGAGAAATGGGTGGGGAGAGAGGAACAACCATTAACATAGTATCATGTTTAATAAGTATGGCCTTGATTTCAGTAGATGTAATGGAAGCCAAATTAAATTGATACAGAACCCATTTCTCAGAACCTTTTTTTTTTTTTTTTTTTTTTTTTGGAGATAGAGTCTCGTTCTGTCACCCAGGCTGGAGTGCAATGGCGCAAACTTGGCTCACCCTCTGCCCCCTGGGTTCAAGCGATTCTCCTGCCTCAGCCTCCCGAGTGGCTAGGACTACAGGCACCTGCCACCACGCCCAGCTAAGTTACGTATTTTTAGTAGAGATGGAATATCACCATGTTGGCCAGGCTGGTCTGGAACTCCTGACCTCAGGTGATCTGCCCGCCTCAGCCTCCCAAAGTGCTGGGATTATAGGCATGAGTCATTTTGCCCAGCCATCAGAAATATTGTTAATCCTATGAACTCCCTTTTGTAGGAGGGAAAGGGCCACTCTGTAGGGGCAGCCCTGTCCAGGTAAAGTTGTTTTCAGCCTCCTGTCTACGGTTAAGTGAGGAAGTCACAGCAAGACAGAGAGTATTGCTGGAGGGTGAGAGAACTGTGGAGACCAACTGCCACATAGCAAGAGCCCAGCTCTTGGGAACGTTGAGATGTAAGCTCAGGGTTACACAGTTCCAAATCTTGGGAAGGGGCTTTTCAGACACACTGTTTGCTTTCTGCTGAGATAAGGAATGCATCACTCTGCCAGAGTATGACTTTTTACAGATTATTAAATAAAGCTGTATATGTCTCATTGTTACCTGATTGCTGGTGGTATTTCTTTCAAGCCATTCACTGGGGTTCAGGGTGGGACGAGTTGCTGTATGCTGGTTCTGTGTTGGCATTTTCACATGTGATTGCTTATCCACCAAGCGACACTGTCCATTTATAGGAGGAAATGAAACCTGATGATAAATCATTCGCCCAAGGTCATACAGCCAATAACTCCAGCCAGGATCAAATCCTAGGGAATTATGCAGAATTCTATCTGATGTGTCTATATTTCCCTGAAGCCAAAAATCGTGAGAAGCCTGACAGTATTGTTTGTGATGGAGAAGCTGAGGTCTTGAGAAGGTGGCCCACGTCACAGCTCTACCACCTGTGTGGGATTGCTGAGTCTCACTTCTCATTTAATAATCTGCAACCACTTGTCTGGGTTCCTCTAAGAGACCAGCCTGTGTTTCTCCAGAAATAGCTATATTTGTACCCATCAAGAATAATTTCAGACCGGGTGCGGCGGCTCACACCTGTAATCCCAGCACTCTGGGAGGCTGAGGTGGGTGCATCACCTGAGGACAGGAGTTAAAGACCAGCCAGGCCAACATGGTGAAGCCCTGTTTCTACTAAAAATACAAAAATTAGCCGGACATGGTGGTGCGTGCCTGTAATCCCAGCTACTTGGAAGGCTGAGACAGGAGAATCACTTGAACCCAGGAGCTGGAGGTTGCCGTGAGCTAAGATCACACCACTGCACTCTAGCCTGGGCTACAGAGCGAGACTGTGTCTC
>NW_012101243.1:105657-107896 GCF_000951045.1 Mandrillus leucophaeus
CCAGGTGTGGTGGCTCACACCTGTAATCCCAGCACTTTGGGAGGCCGAGGCGGGCGGATCACCGGAGTTCAGGAGTTCAAGACCAGCCTGACCAATATGATGAAACCCCATCTCTACTAAAAGTCCAAAAAAAACAAAAATTAGCCGAGCATGGTGGCATGTGCCTGTAATCCCATCTACTCGGGAGGCTGAGACAGGAGAATCACTTGAACCTGGGAGGTGGAGGTTGCAGTGAGCCAAGATTGCACCATCGCACTCCAGCCTGGGCAACAAGAGTGAGACTCCGTCTCAAAAAAATAATAATAATCATTTCAGGAGACCACCATCTCAGATGAGTTTTCAATGACCCAGGGGCAAGTGCCAGCAAAAGTGCATGTGGATTGCTACATCTGCGAGAGGCACTTGTAAAAAATGACGTGGACTGCAGGGTGCAGTGGCTCATGCCAGTAATCCCAGCACTTTGGGAGGCTGAGGTGGGCAAATCACGAGGTCAGGAGATCGAGACCATCCTGGCTAATACAGTGAAACCCCATCTCTACTAAAAATACAAAAAATTAGTCGGCTGTGGTGGTGGACGCCTGTAGTCCCAGCTACTTGGGAGGCTGAGGCAGGAGAATGGTGTGAACCCAGGAGGCAGAGCTTGCAGACAGCAGAGATAGCACCACTGCACTCCAGCCTGGGCAGCAGAGCGAGACTGTCTCAAAAAAAAAAAAAAAAAAAAAAAATGACATGGACCCTGCCCGTTCTTGCAGAGGAGTTGAAACAAATGTATGTGAACAGATAAAGATTACCAAGCTGAAGTCTTACAATGCAGGCTAGTGGTCCACAGAATGCTGACATGGGAATGAATTGATCTGATGGCCTCAGTTGCCCTTTTTTTGTTTTTTGTTTTGTTATGTTTTGTTTTGACATGGAGTCTCGCTCTGTCGCCCAGGCTGTACTGCAGTGGCACGATATCCACTCACTGCAACCTCCGCCTCCTAGGTTCAAGCAATTCTCCTGTCTCAGCCTCCCGAGTCCTGGGACTACAGGCATGTGCTACCACACCCAGCTAATTTTTTGTAGAGATGGGGTTTCGCTATGTTGACCATGCTGGTCTGGAACTCCTGACTTTTAGTGATCTGCCCGCCTCAGCCTCCCAAAGTGCTGAGATTACAGGCATGAGCTACTGCGCTGGGACTTTTTTTTTTTTTTAAAACAGTGTCTCGCTTTGTCACCCAAGCTGGATGGCAGTGGTGTAATCATAGCTCACTGCAGCCTCAAACTCCTGGGCTCAAGCCATCCTCCCACTTCAGCCTCTTGAGTAACAGAGACTACAGGCATGCACCACCACGCCTAGCTAATTTTTTATTTTTTGTAGAGATAGGGTATCACTTTGTTGCCCAGGCTGGACTTGAACTCCTGACCTCAAGTGATCTTGCCTTAGCCTCCCAAAATGCTAGGATTACAGGTGTGGGAATCAGCCCTTTATTGAGCATCTATATGTAGGCCAGGCCCTTAATGCCTTCCTATAAATTTCCTTCTATTGATCCAGTGAGATACATGCTATTCCCATTTTATGGATGCAGAAACGGGTCCAGAGATAACTAGTTTGTAAATGGTCACAAAACTAGTAAGTGGCTGTATGGGAAACAGTTTCCTCCACTACACTCAACAATTCCAACACTTCTGTGACCAAATGTATGAGCTTTTTTCCCATACCAACCAATTCTCCAACACCCCAGACACGGAGTAGGTGTCCTAAATTATGACTCCAGCTTCCTGGAGTTAGCACAGACCCTACAGGTTAAGGGTTCAGGCCCACAAGACCTGCTTCAGATGCCAGTTGCAAGCAGTGGATCCCCAGGTTATTCATACTTCTGTCCACCCTGGCTACAAATTGGACCCCCTCCCTCAGGTTTGATAGTTTGCTAGGATGGCTCACAGAACTCAGGGAAACACTGAATTTACTGGTTTTTTATTCAAAAGGATATGAGGCTGGATGCGGTGGCTCACACCAGTAATCCTAGCACTTTGGGAGGAGGAGGATCACTTGAACCCAGGAGTTCAAGACCAGCCTGGGCAATATAGTGATCATGAGGTCAGGAGATCAAAACCATCCTGGCTAACATGGTGAAACCCCATTTCTACTAAAAATACAAAAAATTAGCTGGGCGTGGTGGCAGGCACCTGTAGTCCCAGCTACTCGGGAGGCTGAGGCAGGAGAATGGCGTGAACCCAGGAGGCGGAGCTTGCAGTG
>NW_012101243.1:108484-114043 GCF_000951045.1 Mandrillus leucophaeus
AAAAAAAAAAAAAAAAAAAGTATGTAGAGCAAGGTCTGGAGGGGTCCAGGGAGTTGAAGTGTGCCATCCTTCTGGTGTGCTGGATGTGTTCACCAACCTGGAAGCTCTCTGAACCTCGTACTTGAGGGGTTTTTATAGAAGCTTCATTACATAAGCATTATCAATCATTAACTCAATCTCCAGCTCCTCTCCCTACTCCAGAGGATGAGGGTGGGACTGAAAGCTCCAAGCTCATACGATGGCTTTGTCTTTCTAGTGACCAGTCCGCATCCAGGAGCCCACCAAGTGTTGCCTCATTAGAACAGAAAACACTTCTGTCACCGAGAAAATTAGAAGGGTTTTAAGAGCTCTGGCCAGGAGCCAGGAAGGAACACCAGTGCATATTTCTTAGTGGAAGACCTAGGATTTTAAATTTTGTAATTCTTAGGTGCCTCCCTAAGTAGAAAAGGAGAGTTATGCGGTGGGATTCTTTTAAGAAGACACCAGAGATTCCCTACTTCCTGCCCCATTCATGAACTGCACCTTGACGCTTGTTTTGGAAATTTGCCTGTCATAAGAAGATGGGCATTAGAGTTGTATGGCAGCAGGAGTGGGAAGGTGGGCTCAAGCCAAGGCCTACGTCCCTGAGTGGCTGTCACCCATTCTAACATCCTGATTAGAACTTTCGTGCAGAAGTGTGCCTCCACTCTGGCTCCTTCAGCTCGCTATGCCGAGTGCCTACAAAGATAAAAATCAAACCAGCCTTCCCCAGGATCAAGGGAGAACCTCAGCAGGAGTGCTCTAGCTGGCAAGGCCCCAGAAAGGGCTGCATGGGCTGAGCTGGAGTCAGGAGTCATTTCAGTGCAGTGGGCCCTTTGTCTCCAGGAGTACTAATCCCCCTAATGGGGAAGCAGCAAGAGGGTGTGGTTAAATCTTAATGAAAGGTGGGACTGATCAAAGACAATTCAGCCGGAGTCAGATTCTTTATCCTAGACCAGTGACTCTCAAGCTTAGGCATGGACCGTGGCTCATGCTTGTAATCCCAACACTTAGGGAGGCGGAGGCGGGAGGATCAATTGAGGCCGGGAGTTTGAGACCAGCCTGGGCAGCACAGTGAAACCTCATCTCTACAAAAAAATTTTAAAATTAGCCATGAGTGCTGATGCACACCTGTAGTCCTAGCTACTCAAGGCTGAGAAGGGAGGATTACTTGAGCCTGGGTCAAGGCTGCACTGAGCTATGATTGCGCCACTGCACTCCATCCTGGGTGACAAAGCAAGACCCTGTTAAAAAAGAAATCAGGCCGGGCGCGGTGGCTCAAGCCTGTAATCCCAGCACTTTGGGAGGCCGAGACGGGCGGATCACGAGGTCAGGAGATCGAGACCATCCTGGCTAACACGGTGAAACCCCGTCTCTACTAAAAAATACAAAAAACTAGCCGGGCGAAGTGGCGGGGGCCTGTAGTCCCAGCTACTCGGGAGGCTGAGGCAGGAGAATGGCGTGAACCCGAGAGGAGGAGCTTGCAGTGAGCTGAGATCCGGTCACTGCACTCCAGCCTGGGTGACAGAGCGAGACTCCGTCTCAAAAAAAAAAAAAAAGAAATCAAGCCTGGGCATGCATTGGAATCACCTGGAAGCATGAAAACAGATTGCCGGGCCTACCCCCAGAGTATGATTCCGTGGATCTGGGATGCAGCCTGAGAATTTGCATGTCTAACAAATTCCCGCTGAGGCTGCTGGTCTAGGGACCACACTTGGAGACCACTGTCCAGATACTGCTATTCAAAGTGTGGTCCCCAGACTGGCAACATGGGGGTCACCTGGGAGCTTATTAGAAATGCAAAATATTGAACTCCGCCCCAGACCTTCTGAATCAGAGCCTGCAGTTTAACAAGATCTGCAGGTGATTCCTATGCACGCTAAAGGTTGAGAAGGCACTGCTTCCCAAACTCGGCAGTCAAGGGAATCGCTTGGTTTAAAATTTAGATTCCTGGGCTCCCTGTCTGGTGACTTGGATTTAGAAGGTTTGGGAGATCTCAGAAATTACTACAATTAAGCCCGGTTGAGTGAGTGTTATGGTCAGGCCAGCAGGGGAACTCCTGCTCATTTTCCTCAGTCCTGTGTTCCTCGGACAAGACCATGCCACAAAGCCAGAGAAAAACCTTTTGCTCCAGGATCATGACAAGGCAGCAGCTGCTCCCCTAGAAACAGGAACTCGGGGAAGGTGGCTCCTCCATGGTCTGTGATGCCGTCAGAGGAAACGGGTGGTTGTGAGAACCACAGAGTCTGCAGTCGGAGCTAGAGCTCCAAGGACCCCACGCCTGTGTCTCTGTGATAGAGCTCAGAGGGCCCTGGGCCTTCCTTCCCTGGCTCAGCTGTGCTTGGGAGGGTTCCCCAATCCAGAATCCCTCAGGAGCATGGGGCAGCTGATCCATCCCTGCTGTACAAACTGCTGACTGCAGACGGATGCTGAGCTACCCAAACCGACACCTAGCCTCTCCCTGAAGATCCTCCCAGGCTGAGAGTTCTGGGTGTCCTAGGACCAAGGACACTGGCAGACTTCCAGAAGGGCCCCTAAAGCCCTAACCTGTCCAGCCAGAGCATGCGTCTCAGCAGAGCCGTCTTCCCAAGCCTTTGATGACAAACCAGTAAGTATGCTTGCTTTTGTTCTCGGATGGCCTAGAGCCAGGTGAGGAAGAATGATCTCCCCGGCTCAGACTGGGTCTGGGCTTTATTTGCCATTGGGAAAAAAACAGCTCAAGGAGAAGGGAGAGTGGCTGTAAAGAGAGGTGGTTTCTGGGGGTCCCAGAAGAACCAAGACCCACCTGCTCCACCTTTGACTGCCTCTTGGAGCTTACGCTCTTCCCTGCAGCTTGTCTTCACGCCCGTCCTAGTCCCATCTCAGTTGCACATTTGCTGTGTGACTTTGGGCCCCTCTCTGCGCTGCAGTGAGACTCCAAAGGCAGGAATGTGAGGGCTATCATCTCTCAAGACAGTTCAACTGGAGAGCCTACAGTGAAATCTCACTCTCAAAAGGGTGATATTTCTCAGTTGAAAGAAAGGGAGAGATCTCCCTTTAACTCGATCCAAATTCATTATTATTTTTTGTTGAGTTGGGGTCTCGTTCTGTCACCCAGGCTGGAGTGCGGCGGCGTAATCATGACTATAGACTTGAACCCCTGGGCTCAAGTGTAGTGGTGCAGTCCTAGCTCATTGCACCCTTAAACTCCTGGGTTCAGGGGATCCTCCCACCTTAGCCTCCCAAGTAGCTGAGACTACAGGCATGTACCACCATACCCAGCTAATTTGTTATATTTTTGTAGAGATGGCGGGGGCCGGGGGGAGGTCTCTCTGTTGCCCAGGCTGGTCTCAAACTCCTGGCCTCAAGCAATCCTCCTGTCCCAGCCTCCTGAATTGCTGGGATTATAGGCATGAGCCACCGTGCCTGGTCAAATCCATCACTCTTACACTCACTGCTGAAAAATGATCTTCAGAAGCACAAAATACACATGACAGCAGGCCCAGCCCTTCACGAATGGGCTATGTGACCAGAAGCACAAGGTCGTCCTCTCAGGGAGTTGGTCACTGTATCTGAAATGGGGCCCAAGTGAGACATTGAAAAAAAAAACAACCAATATTCTGGGCAGTGAGCTGATCTCGGCTGCCGTTGACTAACTTTTTCCTTTCACCCGATGCCTCATGTCCTCCGGAAAGTGCCTGGCACATAGTAAGATTTTCAAAAATTTGTGTAGTTAATGATTAGATGCTGTCTTATAAAAGTTGTGGCTAATACTGCCTCCTCCTAGGCTGGCCTATCGCATGGTCTTTATTTTGCTCCCAGGGGCTTATTGGCCTTGACCTGACCAAGTCCTTGACCAGGTGAGGGGAGCTGCAGAGACTTTGGGGAGGCTTCCAGCCTGAGTACAGCTCCCCTGTCTCCGTCTGCCTTTGGGCCCAGCCCCCAGCTCCACCTGCGGCAGGAAGGAGTCTCTCGGTCTATTGCAGGTGGTGACTGTGGTCTTCCTGAAGGAGGGGAAAGGAAACTAAGCCTTACTGAGCACCCACTCTGTGCCGGACTCCTGCGACTCTCCCCACAGCCCTGTGGCGCCTGTGGTGCACCTCATTCACAGATGAGATGCAGGAAGCTTGCATGCTTTGCCTGAGGCCACACAGCTCCAACCAGGTTCAAGGGGGCACTCACGCTACCCAAGCCAGAGGTTCTCTCCCTGGGGTTTCCTGGTCTTGGGTTTGTAAAATTCCTCCTCAGGAGGATTGTTTGAGCCCAGGAGTTCAAGACCAGCCTGGGCAACACAGCAAGACCCCAATAATGTAAAACAAAACCAAAAAACCTCCTCAAGAACAGCAGCACCATTTCAATGTACTCAGGCTGCAGGATCCTAAAACTCTGAGCAGGAAGTGGCTGTCAGGACTCATTTCCATGCCATATGCCCATTCTGTGTTCAAGAGCTCCCTTCCAGATGAATGCTGAACTCCCCATAGGGAGGCAGCAGCAAGCAGGTATTGGGTGTTTGTTTGTTTGTTTGTTTTGCAGCAGGGCGGGTACAGAGTCTCGCTCTGTCACGCAGGCTGCAGTGCAGTGGCACGATCTCGGCTCACTGCAGCCCCTGCCTCCCAGGTTCAAGCAATTCTTTTGCCTCAGCCTCTCAAGTAGCTGGGATTACAGGCACCCACCACCACACCAGGCTCATTTTTGTATTTTTAGTAAAGACAGGGTTTCACCATGTTGGCCAGGCTGGTCTCAAACTCCTGACCTCATGTGATCTGCTCGCCTCAGCCTCCCAAAGTGCTGGGGATTACAGGAGTGAGCCACCGCACCCGGCCCAGGTATTGTTATTCCCATGTCAATGACATGAGGCTGAAGAACAGAGAGGCTGTTCCATCCACTAAGGTAGGATCTTTACTCCCCAGACAGGACTGGCCCAGGAGGCCACAGAAATCACTCCATGATATTGATGGACACCCGTCCTCATCCAGGAAGGAGCCCACTCTGTCACCACCCCATTCAGTGAGCTCCTCCAGAGTAAGGAGCATGGGTTCCCCTCCAGGGACTGCCAGCCCTTGGCAGGTGCCTGACACAGAGCAGGAACTCCATGAATACCAGCTGAACTGGGCCAAATGTGTAATTGTGCCTTGTCCCTACTGAAAAGAATGAAACCATCTGAAAAGAAATACAAAGCTCTGCCTCCCACTCCCCAAACACTTTAATACAGTGTTTGGAAAAGTCAGCACTACCCTGGAAATCTGAGGATTTAAACTATTCTAAGGATAAGACACCTGTCCGAAGAGCTAACGGTCTCATTTAGTTAATGTGTGCTGAGTGCTTCCCTAAATGCTGAGTAATAGGCAAACAAAAGAAGTTCTTGTCCTCATGCAGTTACAGGATAGTGGCAGATTAAAGAAGTAAACTCTAAAATGAATGACGAAAACTTCCCAAGAGGCTGGGTCCCATGGCTCACACCTGTAATCCCAGGACTTTGGGAAGCTGAGGTGGGAGGATTGATGGAGCCCAGGAGTTCAAGAACAGCCTGGGCAAAAAGGCGAGAGCCCATAACTTCAAAAA
>NW_012101243.1:115503-124537 GCF_000951045.1 Mandrillus leucophaeus
CCAAGCCACAGGTCCTGGTATGCCTGGAGGGAGCTCACTGTCCTGTCATTGTCCCCTCCCACCCATAGCAGAGTGTGATCCCTGGTCAGAGAAAGGGTTCTAAGTGAGCCGTAGGAAGTCAAAGGAGTGATCAACAAAGGCTAGGGGCTGGGAAGGCTTCCTGGGGAAGGAAGAATAGGATCCAAACAGGACTGAAGGAGAGGAGAAGGCATAACTGCCCATGGGAGGGACCTAAGCAGAGGCCCAGAAAGAAAAAGTTGAGCCTGTTGCGGCATAAAAAAGATGAGATGTGGAGAAAACAGCGTCCAATGTGCAGGAAGCCTTCAGGGGCTGGAGCCTGGCCCCACAGGAGGGAGGTCATTCACATGCTCTGTGAGGAGATAGCCAAGGCCGATCTAGGGAGGGAGAGTTATCTGAGATTGGGCCAGAAGCCTCGGCTCTGTCCCCATCACTGTGTCTCTTTCAGATTTCTGTCGATGATGTGCTTCTGAGTGCTCTGCTGAGGAACAATGGGAAGTCTGCCCAGCAGAAGAAAATCCCTGCCAAGCCCAAGCTTGAGTCCCTCTGTCCAAGGCCAGGGACCTGTGACCACAGAAGCAGGTAAGCCTCAGGGCCTGTGACAGCCAGGCCCTTCCCACACAGTACTAGACTTCACTGCCTCTGTGGGCCTTCCTAGCCAGCAGCTCCAACACAGCATAAGCACCACTGAGGTCCTGCTGCATACCAGGCCCTGCCTACTGAGCCATACAGCAGGGTCCCTGCTCCTATAGAGCCCACCTTAGCAGTAATAGTAAACAATGGGGTAAATGAGAAAATAGGAGAAAGCAATAGGCGCTGACCAGAATATTAAACCAGGAGGCATGATAGACCCCCAGGCATTTCCCAAGGCTTCCCTCCTTCTCAACAAGTTGTTTATCCAAACACTGAGCTGACCAGCCCCACCTCTGCAGCCCCCTAGAGCTGCACTGTCCATTGCAGTAGCCACCAGCCACACGCAACTGCTTAAATTTAAAATTTTAGGCCGGGGTCAGTCACGGTGGTTCATGCCTGTAATCCCGCACTTTGAGAGGCCAAGGCAGGCAGATCACCTGAGGTCAGGAGTTCAAGACCAGCCTGGCCAACATGGTAAAACCCTGTCTCTACTAAAAATACAAAAATTAGCCGGTCATGGTGGCAGGCACCTGTAATCCCAGCTACTTAGGAGGCTGATTCAAGAGAATCACTTGAACCCGGGAGGCAGAGGTTGCAGTGAGTCGAGATCATGCCACTGCACTCCAGCCTGGGCAACAGAGTGAGAATCTGTCTCACCAAAAAAAAAAAAAAAAAAAAAAAGTCTTAAATCACCCCAGCCACATTTATTTTAGGTAAGTGCTTGATAGCACATGTAGCGAGCGACCACCTTAGACAGCACAGAACTACAGAACATTTCTATTACTGTAGAAAGTTCTGCTATACTGTTCTAGTGGACTTGACAGGTACTGTGAAATTACCTGAAGTGACATTAGGGCTGTCTTTTTTATTTTTGTGCTATTTTTTTTTTTTTAAATGCATGATCTTGCTCTGTCACCCAGGCTGGAGTGCAGTGGTGTGATCATGGCTTACTGCATCTTGAACCTCTCAGGCCCAAGCGATCCTCCTACCTCAGCCTCCCAAGTAGCTGGGACTACGGGCACATGCCACCATGCCTGGCTCCATTTTAAATGTTTTTGTAGAGATGGAGTCTCCCTATGTTGCCCAGGCTGGTCTTGAACTCTTGGGGTCAAGTGAGGCTCCTGCCTTGGCCTCCCAAAGTGCTGAGATTTCAGGCATGAGCCACCATGCCTGGCCCTTGCCAGGACTGTCTTAATGGTAGAAAAATAGCATAGACAATGCATATGCTGAGTCTATAACCATGATTTTCTAATATAGTCTTGACTAAAACTCTCAGTTTCTAGGACAGTTGAACAATAAAAATATCCTAGCAATTCTGGTATTTTGATGTTGGAACTATGGCCCCAGGTCTATTTCTTGTTCCCCCAAACAGGCCACAAATCCTTTCTCAAGTCACACCTTCATTGGGATTTCAATAAGGTATTAGGGTTCTCCAGAGAAATAGAACCAATAGGTGGTGTGTGGGGGGATGTGTGTGTGTGTGTGTGTGTGTGTGTGTGTAGAGATTTTGTTTTGAGGAGCTGGCTCACATGATTGTGGAGGCTATAAGTCTGAAATCGGCAAGGCAGACTGGAGACCCAGGGAAGAGCTGATGCTGTGGTCCTGAGTCCGACCACAGTCTGGAGGCAGAATTCCCTTTTCCTCAAAGGACGTCAGTCTTATTCTTTTATGACCTTCAGCTGATTGCATGAGGCCCACTCACATTATGGAGGGTCATCTGCATTACTCAGTCTACTGACTTAAATTCAATCTCGACTGAGCGCAGTGGCTCACGCCTGTAATCCCAGCACTTTGAGAGGCCGAGGTGGGTGGATCACCTGAGGTTGGGAGTTTGAGACCAGCCTGACCAACATGGTGAAACCCCATCTCTACTAAAAATACAAAATTAGCCAAGCATGGTGGCGCACACCTGTAATCCCAGCTACTTGGGAGGCTGAGGGAGGAGAATCACTTGAACCTGGGAGGCAGAGGTTGCAGTGAGCCAAGATCGTACCACTGCACCTGCACTCCAGCCTGGGCAACAAGAGCGAAACTTCGTCTCAAAAAAATAAATAAATTCAATCTCATTCACAGCAACATCTAGACTGGTATTTGACCACATATCTGGGTTGTGTGGCCTAGCCACAATGACACATAAAATCAACTAGCACAGATAACAAGATCACACTACTTCACGATGTATTTCCTCGCTCCCCTGGACAGAGCCTAGGGACATGCGCCTTATATGGCTTTTGTGCAAGTTTTGCTACTGGGACTTTAGTTAAATCACCTAAATTGGCTAGGGGTGGTGGCTCATGCCTGTAAATCCCAGCACTTTGGGAGGCTGAGGCAGGTGGATCACCTGAGCTCGGGAATTTGAGACCAGCTCGACCAATATGGTAAAACCCTGTCTCTACTAAAAATACAAAAGTTAGCCAGGCATGGTGGCATGTACCTGTAGTCCCAGCTACTCTGGAGGCTGAGACAGGAGAATTTCTTAAACCTGGGAGGCGGAGGTTGCAGTGAGCCGAGATCGCACCACTGCACTCCAACCTGGGGGACAGAGCAAGACTCTGTCTCAAAAACAAGGCAAAACAAAACAAAACAATACATCACCTAAATTCCCCATCTCAAGTTTTTCATTTGTAATGTAGAACTCTCCTCAACCATGTGATAATTAAAGATGTGAAAATCTTAGCACACTGTTTTATGGAGCTGACTAAAAAAAGCAAACTTCAGGCCAGGTGTGGTGGCTCATGCCTGTAATCCCAGCACTTTGAGAGGCCAAGGAGGGCAGATCATGAGGTCAGGAATTCGAGACCAACCTGGCCAACATAGTGAAACTCCATCTCTACTAAAAATACAAAAAGTTAGCTATGCGTGGTGGTGGGTACCTGTAATCCCAGCTACTTGGGAGGCTGAGGCAGGAGAATCGCTTGAACCCAGGAGGTGGAGGTTGCAGTGAGCCAAGATCATGCCATTGCAGTCCAGCCCGGGTGACAGTGTGAGACTCTGTCTCAAAAAAAAAAAAAAAGAGGCTGAGGCAGGCAGACCTGAGGTCAAGAGTTTGAGACCAGCCTGGACAACATGGAGAAACCTGTCTCTACTAAAAGTACAAAAAAAATTAGCCAGGCATGGTGGTATGTGCCTGTAATCCCAGCTACTCAGGAGGCTGAGGGAGGAGAATCGCTTGAACCTGGGAAGTCAAGATTGCAGTGAGCCTAGATCATGCCACTGCACTCCAGCCTCGGCGACAGAGTGGGACTATCTCAAAAGAAAAAAAGCAAACTTCACAGACTATGAGCCTACATTGAAGAAATAACATCACTGTGCCTACAAATATGTAGCAAAGTTTACAGCTGGACATTTCAAACAAGAGTACTGGGTTCAAAACGATTAAAACCTTAGAGGTAGGCTGGGCACAGTGGTTCAATTCTGTAATCCCAGCACTCTGGGAGGCTGAGGCAGGCAGATCACGAGGTCAGGAGTTCGAGACCAGCCTGACTAACATGGTGAACCCTCATCTCTACTAAAAATACAAAAAGTAGCCAAGTGTGGTGGTGGGTGCCTGTAATCCCAGCTACTCAGGAGGCTGAGGTAGGAGAATCGCTTGAACCTGGAAGGCGGAGGTTGCAGTGAACCAAGATTGCAAAGCAAGACTCCGTCTCAAAAAAAAAAACCAAACAAACAAAAAAAAAACATGCCTTAGAGGTAGATCTTGACTAATAGAACAAGGGTCACCTCACTCCTATTTCAGTTACAGAAAATGCTGACAAGCAAACACTGATGAGCCAAGACAATTCCGAGCAGATTTGCTTACCTCAAAGAAAAATTATTTAGAATTGTGAGTAAATTCTGCCAACCAAGCTATTAATCTGTCACTGCAGTAAAACAGATTGAAGCACATTTTCTTTTCTTTTTTTTTTTTTGGAGACAGAACCTTGCTCTGTCGCCCACGCTGGAGTGCAGTGGCGCAATGTCGGCTCACCGCAACCTCCGCCTCTCCTGTCTCAGCCTCCTGAGTAGCTGGGATTACAGGTGCCCGCCACTACACCCGGCTAATTTTTGTATTTTTATTAGAGACGGGGTTTCTCCATGTGGGCCAGGCTGGTCTGGAACTTCTGACCTCAGGCTATCTGCCCGCCTCGGCCTCCCAAAGTGCTGGAATTACAGGTGTGAGTCACCGCGGCCGGTCAGTCTTGCAACCTTTTTTTTTTTTTTTTTTCTTTTTGAGATGGAGTTTAGCTCTTGTTGCCCAGGCTGGAGTGCAATGGTGTGATCTTGGCTCACTGCAACCTCTGTCTCCCAGGTTCAAGTGATTCTCCTGCCTCAGCCTCTCAAGTAGCTGGGATTACAGGCATGCGCCACCACACTGGGCTAATTTTGTATTTTTAGTAGAGATGAGCTTTTACCATGTTGGTCATGCTGGGCTCAAACTCCCAACCTCAGGTGATCCACGTGCCTCGGCCTCCCAAAGTGCTGAGATTGCAGGCGTGAGCCCCTGCGCCCGGCCTCTTGCAACCACTTTAAATCTACCACATGCCAGGCCTTGTGACAGGACCTGGGGACACAGAAGTAGACAAGACAGGCACAGTCCATGCCTTCAGGGACAGTTGAGCCCCAGGGACAGGTGCTAAACCAATCACCAACTAGAACTTAGATTTTGGTGGCAGTATGTTTTAAGGGATTCTGACCAAGAGTGTGTGCAGAAGTGGCTGGTCAGGGAAGGCTTCCTGGAAGAAGGGACGTTTCGGTTGGGAAATGGATGAAGGTAAGTCAGCCAGGCAGAGTGAGGCCATTCAGGGGGACAGTGTAGTGTATGCAGCTGGTTGGCTGCCCCCAGGGGTGCAAGGCCAGGGCTTCCAGGAGGGAAAGGGGCCCTCCCAGGCCACATTTTCCCATTCTCATCAGAGAGCACCTGTCACAAGATGTGCATCATTTGTCCAAGCATCAGACATTTCCCTGCACCGTGGAATGGCCAGGCCTTATGTTGCAAAGACCTCAGAGGAGAGACCCCTGGGGAGCTCTCCAGGCTGGGTTCACGGCAGGGGTCGCCACATGTGTCTGGGAGGATGTGGAGGAACTAGTCCATTTCCAGAATCAGCCTCACTCTTCCCATGCCCACCTGGAGCACAGGCCCTTCAGCCCACACGGCTCCCCCACCCAACCCCCACATCCTTGTCTGCTCGTTTGCGTCTCCTGCCCCTCTTCCTGGGGTCCCAGCTCCATCTTAGAGGACCAGAGTCCTCTAAGACCTTGCTTCCTACAGGGCATCTAGGATGCAGATGGACCCTTCTTGCTGACCCTGGCTGCTTCTCATACTTAATGCGTTTATGTGCTACAAGTGTCTCAGGAATCCTTACAGAGAAAGGACAGAGGGAAGAAGGGAGGGACGCTAGGGTGCAGTGAGGTGGCCTTCAGCAGCTGCTGAAAGCTGGATTTTCAGGCTACAAGGCTCGGCAGTCACAGGGAGTCTGGCTGGCCTGAGCAGGCTGCCCTCTGGGGTGGGTGAGGGCATGCGTCCTGTGCTGAGGGTGCCCTTGCCGCCTGAGGCCCAGCCTTGAAATTGGGCCTTATGGTTACCACATCCTGAGCCTCATGGCCATCATGTCCTGGGCAACATAGCGAGACCTCATCTCTACTAAACAATGGTTTTAAATTAGCTGGGTGTAGTGGTGCACACCTGTAGTCCCAGCCACTCAAGAGGCTGAGGCTGGAGGATTTGCGCCCAGGAGGTCAAGGCTGCATTGAGCCTAATTTTTAGAGATCAGATCTTGCCCTGTCGCTCAGGCTACGTGCGGTGCTGATGGAGCACGACCCAATTGCAAATTTTTTTCTTTCTTTCTTTCCGTCTGGGCACTGTCAGGGCCCTGCAAAGCTCTGCTGGCAAAGCTTGATTCCAGGGTGGCCCTCTTAGGAAGTGGATGGGACTCCATCAGGGTGCTTGTGGAGGGCTGATGCTGGGAGCCAGACCCAGACTCCACTAGACGTCACGCATGGAGCAGGGCTAGCTAAGTGGGTGACCATTTCTGTCCCTCCATCTAGAGAGAAGCAAGGCCACAGCCGTGGCCCTGGGCAGTTTCCCAGCAGGTGGCCCAGCCGAGCTGTCGCTGAGACTCGGGGAGCCATTGACCATCGTCTCTGAGTAAGTCCATGGGCCCTGGGTACCTGAATATGCACTAATAGAGCCAGGCATGGTGGTGCCTGCCTGTAGTCCCAGGTGTCACTAATAGAGCCAAGCATGGTGGTGTGTGCCTCTAGTCCCAGCTGTTACTAATAGAGCCAGGCATGGCGGTGCATGCCTGTAGTCCCAGGTGTCACTAATAGAGCCAGGCATGGTGGTGTGTGCCTGTAGTACCAGCTGTCTAGAAGGCTTAGGTGGGAGAATCGCTTGAACTCGGGAGTTCAAGACTGCAGTGAGCTATGATCAAGCCAGTGCACTTCAGCTTGGGTGACAGCAAGACTCTGTCTTTAAAAATAAATGAATGGGCCACGCGTGCTAGCTCACACCTGTAATCCCAGCACTTTGGGAGGCCGAGGTAGGCAGATCACCTGAGGTCAGGAGTTTGAGACCAGCCTGGCCAACATGGTGAAACCCTGTCTCTACTAAAAATACACAAATTAGCCAGGTTTGGTGGCAGGTGCCTGTAATCCCAGCTACTCGGGAGGCCAAGGCAGGCGAATCGCTTGAACCTGGGAGGCGGAGGTTGCAGTGAGCTGAGATCATGCCACTGCACTCCAGCCTGGGCGACAAGAGCAAAACTCTGTCTCAAAAAAATAAAAATAGATGAAGGAAGGAAGGAATAGAGATGCTGTCCTGGGAGAAGGGGCCCTTCCCCAGGCAGAAAAGCATGAGCCTTTGCTGAAGTGCTCACAGAAACCCTGTGGTGGGATTTCAGGTGCTGGACACCCCCACAGGGAGAGGCAGTGGGTGGGCAGTGCCCTGTAGCAGGGAGCCTGAAGTCGTGCCATCTACCACTGGCCCCAGCCCTGACTCAGGAGCCACCTGGACAGGCTAATGCAGGGAAGCCTGGGAAACAGGTGGGACAGGTGGCTGCAGGACCCAGCCTGAGAGGCTCCTTGCCAACCCTGAATGTGCAGTTCTTGGGGCCTTGGCTCATCTGAAAAAGGTACCCCGACTCTTTTCTCTCTCCAGGGATGGAGACTGGTGGACGGTGCTGTCTGAAGTCTCAGGCAGAGAATACAACATCCCCAGCGTCCACGTGGCCAAAGTCTCCCATGGGTGAGTTCCCACCCCAGGCCCGCCTTGCGGAGCTTCCTGCTTTCTCTTCCCACAAGAGCTCCCCTTTATGCGCGGCTCTGCGCTGAGCAAAGCTGAGGATGGAGGAGAATTGAACCGAGGCCCTGCCCTCAAGAGGGGCAGACAGCTCATCCTAGCACAGGTTGGCCTGTGAGACGTGGGAGCCAGGGGAGGGGCTTGGGAAGGCCCATAGAGGAGGTGTGGAGCTCTGGGCTTTGGAGGTTGCCAGGATCTCATGGTGGAAAATGCTGAAAAGTCCAAATAGGAGATGGGAGCATGCCCTGTGAGCGCCTGGCACAGTGGTGCGCACCTGTGGTCCCAGCTACTAGGGAGGCTAAGGTGGGATGATCGCCCGAGCCTGGAAGGTCAAGGCTGCAGTGAGCCGTGATTGTGCCACTGCACTCCAGTCTAGGCCACACAGCAGGAGCCTGTCTCAATTAAAAAAGAAAAAATCAGAGGGGCATCTCTTGGGAAGGTGGGGCTTAGAAAGGTGAGTAGATAGAATCAGGGTGCTGGGGGCACTGAGCAGGGATAGCAGAGAGGCTGGGACCAACCCAGGTTACTTGGGAATGAGGTCTCCAGGCAGAGAAAGCTGAGGCTGTCCCCATGAGTTTGTCCTGCCAGGGCCCTGGAGCCAGGACTAGGAGGACAAAGATGGCGTGGGCCTCCGAGGCCCTGAGCCCAGCTCTTTGTGGAACAGGTAGAACTTTGAGGCCCAGAGAGGGAGGGCCTTGTGAGGGTCACTCAGAGGCGGTGGTAAAATCTTGGCTTCCCTCTTCCTCCAGGCTGACCCTGTCCCTTGTCCCTCTCTCTCACTCCTCCAGGTGGCTGTATGAGGGCCTAAGCAGGGAGAAAGCTGAGGAACTGCTGTTGTTACCTGGGAACCCTGGAGGGGCCTTCCTCATCCGGGAGAGCCAGACGAGGAGAGGTGGGTAAGCTCAGCGCCAGCCCAGGCCCTCCCTGCGTGGAGATCTCAGAAAGGAGCCCTGGCCAGGCGCCGTGGCTCAAGCCTGTAATCCCAGCACTTTGGGAGGCCGAGGTGGGCGTATCACGAGGTCAGGAGATTGAGACCATCCTGGCTAACACGGTGAAACCCCGTCTCTACTAAAAAATACAAAAAACTAGCTGGGCGAGGTGGTGGGC
>NW_012101243.1:128647-130855 GCF_000951045.1 Mandrillus leucophaeus
GCCTGTAATCCCAGCTACTCAGGAGGCTGAGGCTGGAGAATTGCCTGAACCTGGGAGGTGGAGGTTGCAGTGAGCCAAGATGGCACCACTACACTCCAGCCTGGGTGACAGAGTGAGACTGTGTCTCCAAAAAAAAAAAAAAAAAAAATCCACATAATTACTGGGACTGATTATCCAGGTCCCCATAGTCAACTCCAAAAGGGGATGGATCAATATGCAGCTCTTCTTATCAAAGAGGAAGACGAAAAACGTGAACAGGGAAAGAAAAAAAGAATTTGCCAATTTTTCAGGAAAGGTAAAGTTTTCCTGCAGGTCATGGTCGATTTGTGGGATAAGAATCAGTTTAGGGGCCATGTGCAGTGTCTCACACCTGTAATCCCAGCATGTTGTGAGGCCAAGGCAGGAGGATCACTTGAGCCCAGGAGTTCAAAACCAGCCTGGGCAACAAAGGGAGACACCCATCTCTTCAAAAAAAAAAAAAATTTTTTTTTTAAGTTAGCCGGGTGTGGCGGCATGTGCCTGTTGTCTCAGCTACTTGGGAAGCTGAGGCAGGAGAATTACTTAAGCCCAAGAGGTCGATGCTGCAGTGAGCTATGATCACACCACTGGACTCCAGCCTGGGTGACAGACCAAGACCCTGTCTCTAAAAAGTAAATACATAAATAAATAAATTCAATAAATCAACTACTGATGCCTGTACCCCACCGCCAGGGTTTCTGACTCACTGGTCCGGGATGTGGCCTGCACACTGTAAAAGCTGCCCAGGTGATTCTGATGGGTAGCCAGGGTCAGAACCCACTAATTTAGTGGGTCTGGACCAGTGCGTGTTTGTAGTGAAATTGAGCAGAGAACATGACCATGGTTGGGGTAAATACTGCGTCATAAAACTTTTGTTTCAGATTTTTTATAAGGTGTGTCCTGGGTCACAGTGTAAACTTCTGTACTGTGGTTTGACACCGCAGTGACTCTAAGGGCCCAAGTGACCTCAGAGAACAGTAGTTCTCAGACTTGAGTGTACAGAAATCATCAGGGGAACTTGTTGACACTGTCGACTCGTGGGCCCCACCACAGACCTAACTGAATCAGACTTCTGGGGGCAGAGGTCAGAAATCTGCTTGTTGGACAAGCTCTCTGGATGGTTCTACTGTTCTCTTGAGTTTGAAAACAGAGTTCCAATCTAGGGAACCCAGAATGAAGTAATAAGAGATAATGTATTTTACAGTATGCTCTTGTTGTATATAATGGGAATTAGCCATTGACCCAGTGAGTGAGTGAGCGATGCCAGGATCAGCTTTTCATTGGCCCAAAGGCACTGATTCCACAGGGGCTTCAAGCCTGTGTGTGGACCAAGGAGGAAGGCCTGGGGCCCTGAGCTACCAGGAACACTACTCAGAGTCCGGAGCGGAAAGACCCCATCTTCCCAAGTCCCTCTGGCATACCTGGCTATATGACAGGCCTCGGGACAGCCATGGCCAGGCTCTACTCAGGCCCCAAATCTTGGTCGGTGAAGGGTGCCTGGAAGACTCTGTGGAGGTCACAGGATTGTGCAGAGGTCAGCACAGGGTTGGGGACAGGCCCCACCAGCAGCCCCACCTGGCTGTCCTGCTGTATATCTGTTCTGCATCAGGCACTATAAGGGAGATTGATGAGCAAGACGTCGTTCCTGCCCCCGTGGGGCTCACCTCTGCCCACTTTCAGTTGGGAAACACTTACTGAGCATCTCCTCTGAGTCAGGCCTGCTAAGTCATGGCTTTTGTCCTCAGGGTGCAGACAGTGGAGGCTGCCAGATTCAGCATCCCCAAAGCTTCTCAGAGGCCTCAGCAGAGAAGGTTCAGGAGGGTCCTGCTAGGCCCACTTCCCACACGCAGCTCCTGATCTGATCTCTCATAGCCCCTCCCAGCATCGTCACTGGACCACCTGACCCCAGAGGTCCCAGAGGTGATGTTGCCTACGCCTGCCGGAGCTTTCTGAAACCAGGAACTTATACTGTGCCTTTCTTTCTGGTGGGTCCTCCTCTAGGCCCCGCATCCAGCCACAGCTTCCAGTGTTCCCTCTGGACCCTCTGCCCACCAGCCACTCTGTAAACATACCTTGTTCTTTCTACCACTGCATCCTTACACATACCCCTCCCTCCATCTGGAAAGCCTGCCCTCTGCTTCGCCTCACCGCAAACTCACACTCATCCTTCGCCATTTGTTCCAATGGGAT
>NW_012101243.1:131421-134735 GCF_000951045.1 Mandrillus leucophaeus
TGAGTGGAGATCCAGCCATTGCACTCCAGCCTGGGCAACAGAGCGAGACTCCGTCTCAAAAAAAAAAAGAAAAGAGCCCACAGATATATGACTGCAGGTGTGGCCCAGAAAATAGGCTTTGCCTGACTCCTCAGTCAACCAAGATTTCCTGAGCCCCAGCTCCATGTCCTGCCCATATGAGCCATGGGGGGCCCAGGCTTGGGGAGATGGAGGCAGGCCATGAAAGCAGAGGAGAGGCAGCTAACTTTCGAGCAATCAAGGGAGGCTTCATGGAGGAGTGGGCCATGAGTGGAAACTTGAAGGATGTTCCCACAGGATCCCAGGCAACAAGACACATTGGTGCTGGGGTGGGCCAGGGGGCTGCACCTCAGGACAATAGGAGGTTAGAAGTGAGCAAGGCTCCAGCATAGAGGCCTTGGATGCCGGGCTGAGAAGCTCGGGTTTTCTCCCAAGGCAGTGGAACTGCTCCTCAGCAGAGACACGGTGCTGGGCGTGGGCTTTGAGGGAGACGAGAGGATTCATTACAGGGACTCTCTGAGTGTGTTCTGTGGGCCACCTGCTTAGAAATAGAGGAGATGGGGGGTCAGTTTAGGGGACACCGAAAATCATCCTTCTCTGAGAGGTTCATAATCCGTGTTAACACAAGACTTCTTAAGGCGTCGCGCTTGCCTAACTGGGCATTTCCCAAGTGTTTCTGAAGGCAGGAGCGTTTCATCATGCAGCACCTGTAATATTCACTCTATGTTCGTTCATTCAGCAAATGCTTCTCCAGCACCCATGATGTGGGGAGCCTTCAGGGAAGGACAGGACCTACTGTATGTGTCAGGCCTTAGGCATCTCTGCTGAGGGAGGTGGACATGGTCCCTGCTCTCAGAGAGCTCCTAGGTCACTGGAAACCAGTGTTCCACGGCACAGAATCTCTATTTGAGATTCACAGTGATGCCAGGGCTTGCCCCTCCAATGCCGAGAGCCAAGTATGATATGACTTGAGGGTGGGGCAGGCAGAAGGCCAGATGTGAAGGGCTGGAGTTCCTAGCCTTGGTGTCGAGCAGTCTGGCTGTTGTCTGCCATGTTGCTGCCATGAGAGCCTATCAGCAATAGAGCAAAAATCTGCATTTCTAAAAATGAATACAGGCGGGGCACTGGGGCTCACACCTGTAATCCCAGCACTTTGGGAGGCTGAGGTGGGAGAATCACTTGTGCTCAGGAATTTGAGACCAGCCTAGCCAACATAATGAGACAACTTCTCTACAAAAAAATTTAAAATGTAGTGAGGCATGGTGGCGCCTGCCTGTAGTCTGAGCTACTTGGGAGGCTGAGGCAGGAGGATTGCTTGAGCCCAGGAGTTCCAGGATGCAGTGAGCCATGACTGCATCACTGCACTCCAGCCTGGGCAACAGAGCCAGACTCCATCTTAAAAAAATAAAAGTGAATGTGAATGGCCCACAGTAGGGATCTAGGCTCAGCCAATACATTGGCAACTAGGATTTTTAATAGAGTATAGTCACAGAATTTCCTTGCGCTGACTAGGAGGGATTCCTCCCTCCCCAAAACACCACATGATTCTGATCTCTTGGCAAAACGTTAAAACAGTGACAGGATCTCTTGGGTCAGTAGCCAGTCAGAGCTAGAAACCCACTGGAAGTCACCTCATGGATCCTCCTCTCCCCACCGTACAGACTGAAAAACAGGCCCAAAGAGGGGTAGGGACGTGCCACATCACACATTCATGTGGGACGTCTCCCACCCCAGGTGCAGGGCCTTTTGCAATGAAAACACAAAGTTGATTGATAGTCTCTTTGATGACCCTGCCTCCCTCTGAGCTGCTGCCGGAGTCCCTTAAGGCAGAGGCAAAGAGGGACGTTGAAGGAGCAGCAGCACCCACATTGGTGTTAAACCCTTTAAGTGACTCAAAACAATGTGTGGGGATTGTACTCCCATTGTCTTCATTTTACAGATGGAAAAACTGAGGCTTAGAGAAGAGAAATAGTTTGCCTGCGGAAACACAGCTAGTAAGTGCAGAGCCAGGATTCAAACTCAGCCACAGCTCCTCTCACTCCAGGCCCCCAAGAAAGGACCACATGGGGCAGTAATGTTGGCACTGCAAGCACAGTGACAGACCAGGAAAGGAGGTATCAGGAGCGGACAGACCTCCTGGCACCCGCCTTGATATGAACCAACTGTGAGAGGCTGTCGGGACCCTTTGTTCTCTGCCTCAGTCTCCCTCCCAGGACCCTCTCCAGCTTCTTTATGTCTCCTCCCTTGTCCTTGGGCGCTCCTGGGTTGACCTCTCCGAGGCCCCTCCTGCTATTTTCTAGGCAGCATCAGCACCCCCACCTCACATACATCCATATGCTGGTGGAGGGGCTGGGGAGGCCAGCCCGGCACAGCAGCTGCAAACAGGAAACCACAGCAGCGGTGCGGAGTGGAGCAGGGCCCCACTGCAGACTGTCCCCCGGAGCTTGAGAAGCCACAGGAAGTGCTCAGTGCTCAGCTGCCCCACCCCTGGCCCATTCTCTGGCCTGGTTCAGCCCCAAGAATATAGTGGCCGGCCCTTATGGCCACTCTGCCCCTTACCTAAGAAGGCACAGACGCAAAGAGGAAACCGTGTGAGTGATAGAGGAGAAAGCCGTATGGATCCATGAATTTTTTTTTTTTTTTTTTTTTTGAGACAGAGTCTCACTGTGTCACCCAGGCTGGAGTGAAGTGGCACATTTTGGCTCAGTGCAGCCTCTGCCTCCTGGGTTCAAGTGATTCTCATTCCTCAGCCTCCCTGGTAGCTGGGATTATAGGCGTGTGCTACCACACCGGGGTAATTATTATTTTTTTGAGACAGAGTCTCTGTTGCCCAGGCTGGAGTGCAGTGGCGCGATCTCGGCTCACTGCAACCTCTACCTCCTGGGTTCAAGTGAGTCTCCTGCCTCAACCTCCTGAGTAGCTGGGATGACAGGCATGTGCCACCATGCCCAACTAATTTTTGTGTTTTTAGTAGAGACAGGGTTTTATCATGTTGGTCAGGCTGGTCTCAAACTCCTGACCTCAGGTGATTGACCCGCCTCAGCCTCCCAAAGTGCTGGGATTATAGGCGTGAGGCACCATATCGGGCTATTTTTTTTTTTTTGTATTTTTAGTAGAAACGGGGTTTTGCCATGTTGGCCAGGCTGGTCTCAAACTCCTGACCTCGGATGATCCGCCCACCTTGGCCTCCCAAAGTGCTGGGATTGCAGGCGTGAGCCACCGCGCCCGGCCAGAAATACAGACTTCCAACGAGAAGGCACGGTGAAGCCTCTAACGGGACGGAAGTGCTGGGATTG
>NW_012101243.1:138730-144127 GCF_000951045.1 Mandrillus leucophaeus
ACCTCTGTCACCCAGGCTGGAGTGCAGTGGCGCAATCTCAGCTCACTGCAAGCTCCGCCTCCCGGGTTCACGCCATTCTCCTGCCTCAGCCTCCCTAGTAGCTGGGACTACAGGCACCCGCCACCATGCCTGGATAATTTTTTGTATTTTCAGTAGAGATGGGGTTTCACCGTGTTAGCCAGGATGATCTCGATTTCCTGACCTCGTGATCTGCCCGCCTCGGCCTCCCAAAGTGCTGGGATTACAGGTATGAGCCACCGCGCCCGGCCTGTATTTTTTTTTAAAGACGGGGTTTTGCTATGTTGCCTTGGCTGGTCTTGAACTCCTGACCTCAAGTGATTCACCCACCTTGGCCTCCCAAAGTGCTAAGATTACAGGCGTGAGCCACCATGCCTGGCCCAGGTAATTTTTGTATTTTGAATAGAAACAGCGTTCTGCTATGTTGCCCAGGCTGGTCTCAAACTCCTGACCTCAGGAGATCACCCACCTTGGCCTCCCAAAGTGCTGGGATTACTGGCATGAGCCACCACACCTAGCTGTTTTTGTTTTGTTTTTTTTTTTGAGACAGGATCTCACTCTGTTGCCCAGGTTGGAATGCAGTGGCACAATCATGGTTCACTGCAGTCTTGAACTTCTGGGCTCAAGTGATCCTCCCACCTCAGCTTCTTGAGTAGCTGAAACTACAGGGGGGTGCACCACCATGCCTAACTTTAAAATTTTTTTTAGAGACAGGATCTCACTATGTTGCCAGGCTGGTCTTGAACTCCTGGGCTCAAGCGATCCTCCCACCTCAGACTTCCCAAGTGCTGGGATTACAGGTGTGAGCCACCACAGCTGGCTAAATTTATTTCCTGAAACAAAATCATGGCCAGGCACGGTGGCTCATGCCTGTAATCCCAGCACTTTGAGATGCCAAGGTGGGTGGATCACCTGAGGTCAGGAGTTCGAGACGAGCCTGGCTAACATGGTGAAACCCCGTCTCTATTAAAAATACAAAAAAATTAGTCAGGCATGGTAGCAGGTGCCTATAATCCCAGCTACTCAGGAGGCTGAGGCAGGAGAATTGCTTGAACGCAGGAGGTGGAGGGTGCAGTGAGCTGAGATCGTGCAATTGCACTCCAGCCTGAGGAACAAGAGCAAAACTCCATCTCAAAAAAAAAAAAAAAAATCTGGGGACATGCTCTGATGAGAATAATACAGGAACTACATACGTGAAATGAGGACTGTTAAGGAAAATCCTAGCTGTGGATGTGCTGACAAGACAGCGCTTATTTCCCCCGAGTGTGATGATTTCATACGTGTGTCTGGGCCCAGAGCAGAGTGTCCAGCATGTAGTGGGTGCTCAGCAGATGTTTACTGAATAAATGAATGAGCAGGTCAGCACACCTCTGCATGCTGAGAGGGGGAGAGAGGATGAAGAGCTGGGGGAGACTGCCCCTCAAACAGGAAGATTCAGGCCCTTTGCAGCATCAGTTCCAAAGACAGAACCAAAGTCACCTCCCCATTACCCCTAGTGACCTGCTCCCCCATCAGTCACCTGGACCTGTGTGCCCCACAGCACTCTGTCTTCAGGTGAAGGCTGGCTCTGGGTGGGCCTTCTGTCCCCAGGGCAGGGCAGGGCTTAGTAAATGCTCAATATGTATTTGCTGCAAATCGTGCAATGATAGGCCTTCAAGAATCATTCCCAACACCATCTGTGCCCACAGACAGTAGGAGTGCAAACGGTGATGAGCTCTCCTTTAAAACTGCTTGTCATCGTGGCTCCATCCGAGTGTTTATCACAGAGACTCAGTCATTCATTCAACAAACAGATACTGTGTGCTGACTCTGTGCCAGGCACTGTTCAGAAAACCAGAGATTCTGCAGTATGAAAAGCAAGATTCCTGCCCACAATCTAGTTGGCAAGGTGGACAGTAAACAAATAAGAAAAGAATGTGAGAGTGGTAAGTGCCAAGAGGAAATAAAGCAGCGTTCAGAGGACACGGAGTGCCAGGGTGTGAGTGTGAGCACAGGCCTCAGGGATGCGCGTGCGTCCTCAGCAGGCGGCCACAGGAGACAGGACAAGGGGAGTGGGGAGTTGGGAGTCAGGTCACACAGAGCCTTTCCAGGGAGAGGACTTGGGATTGATTTTAAGTGTGACAGGGAGGATTCTGAGCAGGAGAGTGAGATGACCTGAATCCTCCTGCCTGCTGCGAAGAGAGGAAGCCACGCAGGAAGCTGCAGCAGGCTCTGTCCAGGTGAGAAGTGGTCGGTTCTTAGCTGTGTTCTGACCACACCCAGTAGGGCTTTCTGTTGGGCTGGATGTGAGGCTGAGAGAGAGGAAGCAATCAGGGATGGATGACCCCTGACCTCTTTATCCCTGAGACCAGATCCCAAGTGTAGCTACCCTTTCTGATTCTAATAACTGGTGACAGTGGCTAGGGTGGGGTGGTTCAAGAACCATGCAAAAGATATAAGGTCTTGGTCACTAGTTCAGCTGGGTTGGTTGGCCTTCTGGGCCTATTTTCAAATATTTAGCCCATTCCCAACCACAGAATTTTTTCAGGGTTACAGCACAGCTCAAGAAGAGACTCTTCTCAAAGGTACAGAATACAAACCGGGCGTGGTGGTGCACACCTAGAGGCCCAGCTACTTGGGAGGCTGAGGCAACAGGATCACTTGAGCCCAGGAGTTTGAAGCCTGCCTGAGCAACATAGTGAAACTGTCTCTAAAACATAAAAAGAAAAAAAAAATTAAGGGTACAAAGGTCAAAGAGCTCTCAGTCAGGCAAAGAAACCAAAGAAAAGGAAGCAGAGACCCCACTGGGGTCACTACACTTCTCAAAGCATATTGACTCTGGGTCACCTTGCTAAATCTACTTTTAGTTCTAGTAGCTTTATGGCAGATTCCTCAGGATTATCTGTATATGATTGTGTTATCTGTAAGTAAACGTAGCTGTATTATTTTATTTTCCAATCCATATACTTTACATTTCTTTTTCTTGTCTTACTGCACTTGTTAGGGCCTTTGGTGCAACACTGAGTAGACCTGGTGAGAACATTGTTGCTTCGTTCCCAATCTTAGATGGAAAATAATCCCATGAAGTATGTTATAGATTTTTTTTTTTTTTTTTTTTTGAGATGTACTGTCACTCTGTCACCCAGGCTGGAGTGCCGTGGCCCGATCTTGGCTCACTGCAACCTCTGCCTCCTGGGTTCAAACAATGTTCCTGCCTCAGCCTCTGGAGTACCTGAGATTACAGGCGCCCACCATTATGCCCGGCTAATTTTTCCATTTTTGTAGAGATGGGGTTTCACCATGTTGGCCAGGCTGGTCTTGAACTCCTGGCCTCAGGTGATCCGCCTGCCTCGGCCTCCCAAAGTGCTGGGATTACAGGTGTGAGCCACCGCACCGGCCAATGTTCAGTTATTGATTGATTGAGCCAGGGTCTTGCTCTGTTGGCTAGGCTGGAGTGTAGTGGCACAGTCATGGCTCACTGCAGCCTCAATGTCACAGGCTCAAACAATTCTCCTGCCTCAGCCTCTGGGGTAGCTGGGACCACAGGCACGCACCACCATGCCTAATTTTTAAATTTTTTACAAAGACAGACTCTCACCATGTTACCCAGGCTCATCTCAAATTCCTGGCTGGCCTTAAGTGATTCTCCCACCTCAGCCTCCCAAAGTTCTTAGATTACAGGCATTAGCCATTGTCCCTGGCCAATGTTCAGTTCTTATTTTGTAAATAAATTTTAATTTTACATTTATCCTTATTGTTAAGCAAGTGATGTTCAGTTTTTGTTTTTTGTGGGTTTTTTTTTTTTCTTTTTCTTTTTTTTGAGATGGAGTCCTGCTCTGTCACCCAGGCTGGAGTGCAGTGGCGCAATCACGGCTCACTGCAACCTCTGCCTCCCGGGTTCAAGCGATTCTCCTGCCTCAGCCTCCCAAGTAGCTGTGATTACAGGTGTCCGCCACCATGCCCGGCTAATTTTTGTATTTTTAGTAGAGACGGGGTTTCACCATCTTGGCCAGGCTGGTCTCAAACTCCTGACCTCGTGATCCACCTGCCTCGGCCTCCCAAAGTGCTGGGATTACAGGAGTGCGCCACTGTGCCCGGCTGTGATGTTCAGTTTTTAAGTCAACTCTGCATTCCTGGGAAAAAGCCAATTTGGTCATCATGTTATCTTTTTCTTAATTTGAAAAGTTAAAAATTCCTTAATTTTTATTCCTGGTACCACTACCACAATTTACAGGGCAATATACCTGATGTAAAGAAAAGGCTACAACACTATATTGTATTAATCAATCGCTGCACTTTTTGCAAACTGCGGCTCTGACAGTCCTGCACAAGAAGGGTTTCCTATTGAAGCTGCAGTAACTTTTCTGATGATGGACCATCGTTCCTTCTGTGGCGGATTTTTAAAGTTCCTCTAATGCATTTGGAACTACTGTCTCCAAGTAACCTGCAGCTTTCCTGACAACTCCTTGCTCTCTCTCTCCTGCTAAGAACTGTAGCCCTGGCTGGGCGTGATGGCTCAGGCCTGTAATCCCAGCACTTTGGGAGGCCAAGACGGGTGGATTACCTGAGGTCAGGAGTTGGAGACCAGCCTGGCCAACATGGTGAAACCCCAACTCTACTAAAAATACAAAAAATTGGCCAGCTGCAGTGGCTCACACCTGTAATCCCAGCATTTTGGGAGGCCGAGGTGGGTGGATCATGAGGTCAAGAGATCGAGAACATCCTGGCCAACATGTTGAAACCCCATCTCTACTAAAAATTAGCTGGGCGTGGTGGCGCATCCCTGTAGTCCCAGCTACTTGGGAGGCTGAGGCAGGAGAATCCCTTGAACCCAGGAGGTTGCAGTGAGCCGAGATCTATAGCCTTTTTCTGCTGTTTTTAGAATCTTCTGCTACTATATTTACCACTTCCACCACCAGATCCGTAAGTACCACCATAGGGACTGCCTGAGCTTCTTCCACCAAAACTACCCCCTTTCATAGGTCCATAATTTGATTGCTGTTGTCCACTATAATTGCTGAAATCATAGTTACCACCACCACCATAGTTACCAGCGCCAAAATTTCCTCCTTCATTGTAACCATCATATTCTCTGCCACCGCCACCATAACCACCACCTTGGTTTTCATATCTTGCTCCACCATCACCATAGCCCCCTCTGCTGCTATAAGCAGGCTCACCATCATTGATACCACCATCACCTCCTCCATAACTACCTCTGCTGCCACCACCTCCCACCCATCACCTCCTCCATAACTACCTCTGCTGCCGCCATCTCCCACCCATCACCTGCTCTATAACTACCTCTGCTGCTGCCACCTCCACCCCATCACCTCCTCCATAACTACCTCTGCTGCTGCCACCTCCACCCCATCACCTCCTCCATAACTACCTCTGCTG
>NW_012101243.1:149522-156898 GCF_000951045.1 Mandrillus leucophaeus
CTTATGCCTATATATGTAGCAGTTATTAATTTTAACTGCTGTATAGTACTACACTCTATAATCCACAGTTCTACTCTTGAGCATAAATGGGTTGTTTGCAGTTTTTGACTTTTTTTTTTTTTTTTTTTTTGAGACAGAGTCTCCCTCTGTCGACCAGGCTGGAGTGCAGTGGTGCGATCTCAGCTTGCTGCAAGCTCTGCCTCCCGGGTTCATGCCATTCTCCTGCTTCATCCTCCCAAGTAGCTGGGACTACAGGCACCCACCACCACGCCCGGCTAATTTTTTGTATTTTTCATAGAGATGGGGTTTCACCGTGTTAGCCAGGATGGTCTCAATCTCCTGACCTTGTGATCCACCCACCTCGGCCTCCCTAAGTGCTGGGATTACAGGTGTGAGCCACCACACCTGGCCCGTTTTTGACTTTTACAAACAATGCTGCTGTGCATATTCTTGCCTGTGTGCTTCTGAGGTAATGTGCCTGGGCAGAACTGCTGGGTTGTAAGGTACGTGCATGTTCAGCTCATCTAGTTAATGCCAAACTATTTCCAAGGTGGCTTGTACTAATTTCTCTTCCACCAGCAGGGTGGGAGGTCCTACTTCTCCACTTCCTTGCCAGCATCTTCTTGACAGTGTTTTTGCATCCTAACACATCTGCCACCTGAGTCTTTGTAAGAACAGCCAACGCTGAATGTTCATTCACATGGTGCCAGACCCTGTACTGAGGGCTCTGTGTGTGATTTGATTTCACCCTCACAAGACCCCATCTATTATGAACATGTTATTGATGACCGAGAGAGCAAGTCTTTGTCTTGCTTCTGCCCAAGACACTTCCCTTCTGCCAGGGCCCTATGGCCATGTTGCCTATCTTCGTTTCCCAACCTGGGTGGGGCTGAGTCCCAGCAGGGCCTCAGCGCCACCCCTGGACCCCTTTCTCCTCAGGCTCTTACTCCCTGTCAGTCCGTCTCAGCCGCCCTGCATCCTGGGACCGAATCAGACACTACAGGATCCAGCGCCTTGACAATGGCTGGCTGTACATCTCACCGCGCCTCACCTTCCCCTCACTCCAGGCCCTGGTGGACCATTACTCTGGTATGGCCTTTCCCTGCCCCCAGGAGTAGGCTGGGATAGTCTGCGGGGAGAAGCAGGCAGTGGTGTCCTCGGATATTTTACCTGCTATGGAGTATTCAGACAGACAGAAGAGAGGCCTCCCCTATTTTCACACCAGTCCCCATGCCAAGAAATGCAGGTTGGAAGCCTTGTCTTCACCTCGTGCCCTAGCAGAAAAGCCACATACCTCCTGTGTAGGCTCCGGTCAGTACCTTGCCTACCACCCTGGTTCTGATTCAAAGCCCCTGGCAGCAGGTGGAGTTCTCTCCACAGGAACCGGACCCAGAGCTACTGCTGTGTGGGATTCAATCCTGACTCTCCTTAGTACTTCCTGATGCCGGTCCTTCAACAGACACCGGACGATGCAGTCACTGGGCACAGCGTCAGGGGGCAGAGAGGGAAGAGCATTCTCAGAAAACTCCGGGGTTTTCTGCAGGTCACTCCATGCAGGAGTAGACAGTAGAAGTAGACTGAGCATTCCTTAGCTTTCTTCTTCCCAAAGCAATTTCCTAACCAGAAACTTGAGCTCAAGAGGTCCATGAACTCACCCTAAATCATACAGTGATTGTCTCCCAAAAGTTAGCCCAGAAAGACCTTTGACTGCATCTGTCTCCATGAAACCAACAGCTTGGGGCTCATGTCCTGTCACTCTTTTGTAACCATGCCCCCTCCTGCCAAGTGTGGGGGGCTGTCAGGATGAGGGCTGTTGGGGAGAAGTAGGGTGGAGTCGGCCATGTCAGGGATGGAGGTCTCTTCCTCAGAGCTGGCGGATGACATCTGCTGCCTCCTCAAGGAGCCCTGTGTCCTGCAGAGGGCTGGCCCGCTCCCTAGCAAGGATATACCCCTACCTGTGACTGTACAGAGGACACCACTCAACTGGAAAGAGCTGGACAGGTAAAGTCGGGGACTCCTGGAAACATGAAAGCAGGACCAAGAGTTAGAAGGACCCACCCCTGGGAACCACAACCCGAATGTACCTGTCACACTCAGGGACACCTGGCAGCTGGAGCCAGGGCACACTGACTCAACTCCTGGAGCACAGCCCAGGCTCGGCAGGTGGGGCTGGGAAGCTGATCTGATAGGGAACAGGGGAGCCCCATGAGGTCCTCATCAGGAGTGAGGGGTTTTGAGAACAGTGCATTTTTGTGTGTAGTGAGTGCAGGGAGGAGGAATAGGCTCCTTGACCCAATTCTCTTCCTTTGTCCACAGCTCCCTCCTGTTTTCTGAAGTTCCCACAGGGGAGGAGTCTCTTCTCAGTGAGGGTCTCCGGGAGTCCCTCAGCTCCTACATCAGCCTGAATGAGGAGGCTGTCTCTTTGGATGATGCCTAGGCCCAAAAGAGAGGCCGAAAGGGAAACCAAGATTGCACACCTAGAACCCCAATTCAGCCCAGCCACCTGAGCACCCCAGAGGCAAGGCTGTGCACTCAGTGAGGGAGGGCTGGGACACAGAGGTGCATCCAAGGTCCCACCTGTACCCTTGCTCTTTCCTCTCTTGGCCCTAAGAAGTCACCTACCTCCTCCCAGTGCCATGACCCCACCTGCGACCTCTAGTCCAAATGCAGAGAAGTTGGGACCAGGGCCAGGGTTCCAAAAAGAGAGTAAGCCTCCTGCGGGTCTGACCTAGTCAGTTCTCGAGTTTGTTTCCAGTACCATCTGGATGCCCTGCCTGCTGAGCCCCGTTCTACATCCCCCGTTAACCAGGCCCCACCCACAAGGTAGAAACAACCCCTAGCTTCTGTGAGAAAATCATTTTTGGGAAATTGACAAGTCTCGTTGAGACCACCACCGTACCTCAGAAGATAGGACTGTGGCCTAGAAGGGAAAAGAAAACTGAGGAGATGATGTCTTACCGTAGCAGCAGATCGTAGGTGCTCCAGCCTCTACATGATCTCCAGAGTAATGAGAAAGACTTCTGACAGTCTAAGTCCTCAAATGTCCCCCATTAAGGACAACAGCCACAGCTCTTTTTTTCTGAAACGGAGTCTTGCTCTGTTGCCCAGGCTGGAGTGCAATGGTGCAATCTCAGCTCACTGCAACCTCCGTCTCCTGGATTCAAACAATTCTCCTGCCTCAGCCTCCAGAGTAGCTGGGATTACAGGTGCATACCACCATGCCTGGCTAATTTTTTTGTATTTTTAATAGAGATGGGGTTTCACCATGTTGTCCAGGCTGGTTTTGAACTCCTGACCTCAGGTGATCCACCCACCTCGGCCTCTCAAAGTGCTGGGATTACAGGTGTAAGCGACCGCACCCAGCCTAGCTTTCAGATCTCTATTTCATTTTGTGGCTTACCATTCCCTAGCACACTGGCCTTGCCATCTTGTGGCCAAATACAAAATAACACCTCTTAAGTCTAGCACACTGCAGTGAGGCCAGGCACCTCAGTGCTGGGCAGGGGCATCAGAAGGTGCTAAGCCCTCTCTCCACAATGCCAAGACTGAGGCCACAGCCTACACCAAATCCAGCGCTTAATTTCCCTGCTGCCCTCATAAAGAGAAAGAGGTCTGCTGGATCTGCTAAGGGAGCACGGAGAGGAAGAAAGAGGGATGGGGTGGGAGGTACCACCTCGAGTGTTCCTACTGGGTTCCCAAGCTACAGGTGGGGTGGGAAAGGCTTTATCAGGTATCATCAACAGGTTCTCAATTAAAGATTTGATTTATTCAAGTATCTGAAAACATTCTACAATGGAAACTGTTATTAGATGCTGCCTGTACTGTGCTATGGACTACACACACACAGTCATGCTGTTTCAGAAGACTTTAAATGCCACTGATAGTTTAAAAACTGTACACCTGATGGAGAATCGAGGAAGACAATTTAATGTTTCATCTGAATCCAGAGGTGCATCAAATTAAATGACAGCTCCACTTGGCAAACAGCTGTTACTTGACGGTATCCAAGAAGAAATGGTTGGTGACGGATAAATTCAGAAATGCTTCTCCAAAGGTGGGTGGTTTTTAAAAAGTTTCAGGTCACAACCCTTGCAGAAAACACTGATGCCCAACACACTGATTCGCGGTCCAGGAAACATGGGTCTTCCAAGTTCCAAGGGGCTAGGGTTCCCCAACGATCAAGTTCCTGTGCTGTAATCAAGAGCGTCCTTTGGACTGGATAGGGAGCAGTTGGGAGCTGTACACCATCAGTCATAATGAATGGCAGTGTAAAAGATGATCCAGATGACCTAGTGAGGAGACAAGCACTGTTCATAGGTTACCTGGGTTAACACAGGCCCTGATTCCACAAAACAAAAATGCCAGATGAGAATGTGAACACGGGGCACTCTCCCGGGGCTATCCATTGCACAATCGGCTTGGGGAGTCTAAGTTAAAATTTCACTGAAATCACACTGTCACTAACAGAGCCCAGGACTGCCCACCTGCACTTGCAAAGCAACTCCTGATAAGTTCCTCCCCTACCAAATGGCAACCCCAGGCCCAGGGAATTGAGGTACAGAGGTGGAAATGATTCAAGTAAAGCATACTACACTGCTAGCAGGTGCTGCAACTACCAGTGTGAAAATACCATTATAATTTGTCAGGTGCATATCAAAGCAGGGATTCTCAAACCTTGTCTACCCATTGTAATCTCCTGGTTCTTTAAAAAACATATAGATGCCCCAGCAATACCTCTCAGAAGATTTTATTGGTTTGGATTAGAGTCTGGACACATAAGGTTTTTTTTTTTTTAATCCTGCTGGGACTCAACAGGTACACACCACCACTCCTGGCTATTTTTTTTCCCCCTGTAGAGATGGGTTTCACCATATTGCCCAGGCTGGTCTTGAACTCCTGGACTCAAGCAGTCTGCCTGCCTCAGCCTCCTATAGTGCTGTAATCCCAGCACTTTGGGAGGCCGAGACGGGTGGATCACGAGGTCAGATCAAGACCATCCTGGCTAAAACGGTGAAACCCCGTCTCTCTTAAAAAAATACAAAAAACTAGCTGGGTGAGGTGGCGGGCGCCTGTAGTCCCAGCTACTCGGGAGGCTGAGGCAGGAGAATGGCGTAAACCTGGGAGGCGGAACTTGCAGCTAGCTGAGATCCGGCCACTGTACTCCAGCCTGGGAGACAGAGCGAGACTCCGTCTCAAAAAAAAAAATGGGCTGGGCGCGGTGGCTCACACCTGTAATCCCAGTACTTTGGGAGGCGGAAGCGGGCGGATCACTTGAGGTCAGGAGTTTGAGACCAGCCTGGCCAACATGATGAAACCCCATTTCTACTAAAAATACAAAAACTATCCAGGCATGGTGGCTCACGCCTGTAGTCCCAACTACTGGGGAGACTGAGGTGGGAGGATCACTTGAGCCCAGGAGGCGGAGTCTGCAGTAAGCCAAGATTGTGCCACTGCACTCCAGCCTGGGTGAAAGGGTGAGACCCTGTGTCAAAAAAAAATAATAGTATACAGTTCAGAAGTTTTCTATATGGGCACAGGTGTGCAAACATCACCACTGATTTCAAAACATTACTCCAAAAAGAGCCTGTTTCCTTTATCAGCTACTCTCCCTCCCCTCCTCCCAGCCACTGGCAAGCACTAATATACTTTTTGCCTCAATGGATTTGCTCACTGGGAGATTTTGCATATAGAATCACACAATATATGGTCTTTTATATCTGGATTCTTCCACTTAGCATAATGTTTCAAGGTTCATCCATGTTATACAGCATGTATCGGTACTTCATTCTTTTTTTCTCTTTTTTTTTTTGAGATAGTCTTGCTCTGTCTCCCAGGCTGGAGTGCAGTAGCGCAATCTTGGCTCACTGCAAGCTCCGCCTCCCTGGTTCACACCATTCTCGTCTCAGCCTCCCCAGTAGCTGGGACTACGGGCGCCCACCACCAAGCCCGGCTAATTTTTTTAGTAGAGACAGGGTTTCACCTTGTTAGCCACGATGGTCTCAATCTCCTGACCTTGTGATCCGCCCGCTTCGGCCTCCCAAAGTGCTGGGATTACGGATGTGAGCCACCGTGCCCAGCCACTTCATTCCTTTTTAAGACCAAATAACATTCTACTGTATGGATATATATTATCCTATCCATTCATCAAGTGATGGTCATTTGGATTGTTTGTACTTTTTAGCTATTATGAAAAATATTTCCTAGTTTCTTTTTTGAGGTGGAGTTTCCCTCTTGTTGCCCAGGCTGGAATGCGATGGCATGATTTCAGCTCACTGCAACCTCTGCCTCCCAGGTTCAAGAGATTCTCATGCCTCGGCCTCCCAAGTAGCTGGGATTACAGGTGCCCACCACCACGCCCAACTAATTTTTTGTATTTTTAGTAGAGATGGGATTTCACCATGTTGGCCAGGCTGATTTTGAACTCCTGACCTTAGGTGATCTGCCTGCCTTGGCCTCCCAAAATGCTGAGATTACAGGCCTGAGCCACCGTGCTCGGCCCTCCTAGTTTCTAATATGTAGCCAGGGTTGAGAATCAGATGTAGAAGCTGACGATGGGCCCTGGATCTACACATTACAGGGGACTGTACAGTATTTCAGACCACATCTTCTAGGATGTGGCTCAACACAGGCCATGGCCCTGAGCCTCAGAAGCCTTTAGAAAAACAGCACCCTGTTCACATAGTGTAACTCAATCAGTGGGGTCCCCTCCTGTAAGTGACACCTCATGAAATGAACAGTACCTGTTATAAAACTATCAGCTACACATACCATGAACAAGGCAAAAGAGGTCATAAACCCTTCTTTCGTGAGCTCCCACGTGCCGCCATATTCTTCCTCATCAATCTGTAGATAATTGCTGAAGTAGAGGTACAGGACTCCTGCATTGATCAGGCAGAATCTGGAGCAAGAGAGAACAAGTACCAAACATAAACTGTAAGATTAGAAGACTCAGAACTTGGGGCCGGGCGTGGTGGCTCACGCCTGTTATCCCAGCACTTTGGGAGGCTGAGGTAGGTGGATCACTTGTGGTCAGGAGTTCGAGAACAGCCTGGCCAACAGGATGAAACCCTGTCTCTACTAAAAATACAAAAACTAGCAGGGCATTGTGGTGGGCACCTGTAATCCCAGCTGTTCAGGAGCCTGAGGCAGGAGAACTGCTTGAACCCAGAGGCGGAGAGGTTGCAGTGAGCCAAAATTATTCCACTGCACTCCAGCCTGGGCAACAGCAAAACTCCATATATAAGTATATAGTGTGTGTGTGTGTGTGTGTGTGTGTGTGTATTATATAGTTCTCCAAAGCCCCTTGAAGACAGACAGAATGGCTGCTGAGCTGTCCCAAACAGGACCTGACATGGGCCTCCAGGTAGCTCCAGCTA
>NW_012101243.1:157693-181957 GCF_000951045.1 Mandrillus leucophaeus
GGATGGTCTCGATCTCCTGACCTCGTGATCCGCCCGTCTCGGCCTCCCAAAGTGCTGGGATTACAGGCTTGAGCCACCGCGCCCGGCCTACAAAATTTTTAAAAATCAGCCAAGTATTGTGGCTCACGCCTGTAGTTCCAGTTACTTAGGAGGCTGAGGCAGGAAAATCATTTGAATCCAGGAGGTCAAGGCTGCAGTCAGCCGTGATGGTGCCACTGTGCTCCCACCTGGGCGACAAAGTGGGGCCCTATCTCAAAAAAACAAAATGAAGGGACCTGAAATAACTTCTGCCAAAGCCAAGGTTTAGCACCTGGCACTAAGCATAGTGCCAGGCACAAGGAAAATGGTCCTCAAATACAGAAGTTCCTACTTCCCAAACTTGCACAGAAACAAAGGTCACAGCAGAACTACAGGGCATGCCACCAACAAGTAATGTGATAGCCTCTTGCATGAGGTCCCTTTAGACCCATGAATGAATGGACTGGCCCAGCCTTCAGGAAGGCAGGAAGGTAACCTGCCTGACCTGAGATGCTCCTGAGGAGTGGTGCACCAGACCCAGGAGTGCCATTGTAGGGCCGCTGCTTTGCTCTATTCATCACACAAACACAGCTCCAGAGCAGCAATGGCCTTTCCTCTAACAGGAAAAAAAGCCTCTATTTAAAAAGAAATGATACCATGAAAATGTAAGATACCCAAGACTTACCCTGCTATTCCCAAGAAACCTCGTAATGGTAAAACTCCCCAAATGACACCCAGGACCACAGCAATGATCTGTCGGAACCAGTAGATCACATCTAAAAATTCATCCTGTAGAAAAGACAGAAAATGCAAGAATTATCTGGGGGTGGGTGCCATAGTACAGCCAGAGGGGGAATATTAAACCTTTCTGCTAAACACATCCAGGAAATTTGTTTCCCTCAAAGGCAACGGTATGTGCTTCCTGTTTCACCTTACTTAAAATGTGATAGAAATGATACATTTAGACATCATTAAGCGATCACTTCCAGAATCTATGCTCTAAATCAAAATTCTAGAGCTGCATATATAATATGACCTGTAATGAAATGATTGTGATAGTAATCGTGCTACTGGCCGCACATATGGACTAGAAGCAAAAATGCTGGAGGCAGGTGCCAGCATATTTAAGTTTCATGGAAGAACACAGAAGACGACTCAGGTTTCCGATCTGCCCTAGATTCCAGAAACCAGTCCTTATACAAGAAAAGAAAAAAATGACACAGCAGATTAGAGACTGCAGGTTTTGCAAGAGTTGGGCAGGGCTGGGGGCAGAACAAGGGCACCTTCAGGAAGTGCCTCCCATCCCCCCTTACAGGAACTTCAGGAAGGAAAATCCCACTTCGGCAGCCCAGAAAACCAAAGAAATGACTGCAAATATAATACTCTTTCCAAACTACCTGGAATCAAGCGGTTTGTGATCACCCCTTCCAGATCATGGAGCAGAGTTACGAAGCATCCTCCGAATGGGACGAGTAAGAACGTCCTGAAGTCCCAACCAATTCTCACACGTATTTGGTGGCATTTCTCTACCCCGACACCTCACACTCACCCAGTGGGTGGTCTCAGTCTCCCCTCTTGACTCATGCTTATCAAAGTATTCAGTCCTTTTCATTCAACAGGCAACAACAGCTCAAGATTAGCGAGCCTCACTATGTGCAAAAGGCTTTAATGCACCACCGTACCCTCACTTCAGAGCTATTCTGACTTAGATTCCGCAAGGAGAGCACCTGGTACGTAGAAAGCATTCTCAGTAGAAGTCTGTTAGTGTTAGTTTGTACTAGTTAATTCGAAAGAGACAAGTAACTTACTCAAAACTCTACTACACATAAAAGGCGGAGGCCGAATCGAATTCAGCTCCCTTTCCCCGTTCAGGCACAAGCCCTGCCCGCGGATGACAAAGCCTCTCCCCGCTCCTCGTCAATTCCGCATAACTACGGGGCTTCGGCCTTAGGCCACCCTTCGGGGAGCTCCAAGCCCAGCTGTCCGCCCAGTGCCCGCCAAGTTTGTTCTGATACTCTTGGGCCACCCGCCCCACTGCCCTACTTGATAGCGCCGGAACGGGGGTGAGGGCAGGCCCAGGCCAGTCTTCCCGTTCCCCGAGTCCCAGCCGGCTCCTCGCGTCCGCGCCCTGTTCGGGCTCCACCGTACCTTGTCCTCCCAGGCCGCGTCGCTCCGCAGCACCTTGCTCCAGACGGAGACTTTGAGGGCCCCGTTGGCCAGCTGCGGCTGAGGCGGCTCCTCCTTCCGCCGCCCGCCGCTCATCCTCCCGTCGCGCCGCCCGGGCCGGGCCTGGGGCGCGCGGGCTGAGCCAAAGGGAGTCGGGGTCTAGGGTCGCGGGTCACGGCGCGGGTCGGCTGCAGGCTCAGCGGTCCGGTCCTGCGGCGCGCTGCAGTTCCTCTCACCTGGCCAACCTACCCGGCTCCGCTGGCTCTACTGAGCAGGCGCCGCGAAGGGAGGGGCGGCACAGTGTCGTGCGACCTCCCGCCGACGTGTTGACGCAGCCAATCGGCAGCCGCGCAGCCGTCCGAGTGAAAGAGCAACCATCGCCTTGGCGCAAGCGCGCTACTCGTGGCGGAAATGACGTCAGCCTCTGCCAGGCTCGCGGTAAGGTGTGAGGGAAGGGACAATCTTGGTAGAACGGTGAAATGGGCGCCAGGAGGCGCTGTGGAGACCGAGGAGGTAAGGGAACACCGAGGCTGGACGTCAGCGTCGCCCAGTCGGCCACAGCTGACCCTCGAGCAGCGAGTGGGGCAGGAGCGGCTCTACCTTTCCTTGCGAGCTACACGCCGGCTGAGACCAGACCTCGCTCCAGGGTAGCCCCAAGCTGCCCCGCAGGATTTAGCTGGTTTATTTTCTCCCCTAACCCTGCAAGTTCTGTGGGGCCTTGTTCAAGATGTTAACTCTTCTGTAATAACTAAGCATCTCATCTTGCCCAGCACACTCTTTTGGCATACGAGAGCCCTGAGACCCCAAAAGGGGAAATGAGTTTCTGAAGCCGTATAGCAAGGTGGACTCAACCGGGGACTCCTGAGCGGCAAATACAAGAATTGGGTTAGGTGTCAGAATATCTGAGTGTTCACATACAGCATCCTCACCATGTGCTGCGTCAGTGCTTCACAAAATGAGCTTCCAGAGCAGCAGCGGCCGCATCGCCTGGGAACTGGATAGGGTGGCAGGTTCTCGGCCCCCATTCCACACCTACTGACTCAGAACCCCTGGGGATGGGGCTCCTTCCGATGTTTGAACAAGCCCTCCAGGTGGTGCCAGGCGCACTGTGTTGGTAAGTCCAGAGACCAAGGCACATCCCTTCTGGACAGTGGATTTTTTTTTTTGAGACGGCACGGTCTCCGCTCACTGCAACCTCCACCTCCCAGGTTCAAGCGATTCTCGTGCCTCAGCGTCCCACGTAGCTGGGATTATAGGCGCCCGCCACCACGCTCCACTGATTTTTTTTTGTATTTTAGTAGAGAGAGGGGTTTCACCATGTTGCCCAGGCTGGTCTCGAACTCCTGAGCTCAGGCAATCCGCCCATCTTGGACTCCCAAAGTGCTAGGATTACAGGCATGAGCCTCCTCACCCGGCCTCTGGACAGTGGATTTATAGAGGCAAGTAATGTATCTGGACCTGGGTGTGTCTGACTCCAAAATCTGTGCTCTTAACGGTTAAACTTTAAAGCTTAAAGAGTATCAATGAGGTCAGAGCATCTTTTGCATACCTATCAACATTCACCTGTAATTCTTCACTTTTCGTGAGTAATAGAACCTCGTAGGGAGGCCAGGCGCAGTGGCTCATTCCTGTAATCCCAGCACTTTGGAAGGCCGAGGTGGGTGGATCACTTCAGGTCAGGAGTTCGAGACCAGCCTAGCCAACACGGTTGAAACCCCGTCTGTACTAAAAATACAAAAAAAAACTAGCCAGGCGTGGTGGTGGGGACCCGTAATCCCAGCTTCTCAGGAGGCTCGAGGCATGAGAATTGTTTGAACCTTGGAGGCGGAGGTTGCAGTGAGCCAAGATCACGCCATTGTACTCCAGCCTTGGCAACAGAGCAAGACTTGGTCTCAAAAACAACAAAAAACAAACAAACAAAAGAACCTCCTAGAGAGCTTTTCCAGAATACCATAGCTGCTGTTTTCCACCCCAAGCCTACCCTGACGTTGTTTCAGTAGATTAAGTGGAGCTGGACCCCCAAGGTGAAACATACTGCGATCACATTACTGTCTGGAACTGGTGGAAGGGCCGTATACGTTGTATGGGTGCACACCTTTTGTCCTAAGTTTCCCCATGGGTCTTGTTCTTTTCAGCCCTGCCTCTTTTCTGATCTAGTTTCCCTCCCATATGAAATGGTAAAGCTTAGCCAGTTGAAGGAAATCAAAATATTTTGTCCCAAAATATGGCTCCCTCATATAATGACTATTTCAGTTTAGTTTCTGAGACAGGGTCTCGCTCCGTTGCCCATGCTCAAATGCAGTGGCATGATCAGGGCTCACTGCACCTTTGATCTCCTGGGCTCAAATGGTCTTCCCATCTCAACTTCCCAAGTAGCTGGAGCCACAGGCACAGGCACATGCCACCACGCCTGGCTAAGTTTATTTATTTATTTATTTTGATTATTATTATTATTATTTTTTGAGACAGAGTCTCACTCTGTTGCCCAAGCTGGAGTGCAGTGGCATGATCTCAGCTCACTGCAACCTCCGCCTCCCAGGTTCAACAAGTTCTATTGACTCAGTCTCCCCAGAAGCTGGGATTACAGGTGCGTGCCACCACACCTGGCTAAGTTTTGTATTTTTCAGTAGAGATGGGGTTTTGCCATCTTGTCCAGGCTGGTCTCTAATTCCTGACCTCAAGTGATCTGCCTGCCTTGGCCTCCCAAAGGGCTGGGATTACAGGCATTAGCCACCACACCCTGCCATGTTTTTTCTTTTTCTTTTTCTTTTTTTTTTAAATTTTCTGTAGAGACAGGGTCTCACTATGTTGCCTAGGCTGGTCTTGAACTCCTGGGCTCAAGCAATCCTCCCATCTCAGCCTCCCAGTGTGTTGGGATTACAGGCATGACCCACTGTGCCTAGCATAATGAATATCTGAAATTGAAAACCTTTAGAGATCAGGGGGCTGGAAGAGACTTTTCCCCTATCTACATAAAGATATGACTGACTCACCAAGGAGAAGAGTTCTTGTTCCTTTCCCTGTTATATCACTTTCTATTGCAGAAGATAAGACAGTGTAACCACACCTGAACAGATCCTTTTCAAGGTAGTGACTGTCTCCAAAAATGATTTAAATTCCAAAGATAACTGTTTACAACTTAACTTCTGTTTCTCATCCATTCTTCCTAATAATCATTTGTTGTCCCTCAATAAAATTCCTGTGCTCCCCCTTCCCATAACCTGTTCTACCAGGATCCAAGTCCCCATTCTTTCTGTAACCTCAAGATAGTACAGAAACTTCTGTACCTGGCTGGGTGCAGTGGCTCACACCTGTAATGCCAGCACTTTGGGAGGCCGAGGCGGGTGGATCACCTGAGGTTAGGAGTTCGAGACCAGCCTGACCAACATGGAGAAACCCCATCTCTACTAAACTTACAAAAAATTAGCCAAACATGGTGGTGTGCACCTGTAATCCCAGCTACTCAGGAGGCTGAGGCAGGAGAATCACTTGAACCTGGGAGACAGAGGTTGCAGTGAGCCAAGATCATGCCATTGCACTCCAACTTGGGCAACAAGAGCAAAACTCCATCTAAAAAAAGAAGAGGCTTCTGTACCTTACTGGGGAGTTGGGGAGCTGGGTCTTCATTCTGGACTCCTGTGTATACGTGTTAAATCAAATTGTATGCCTTTTCTCCTGGTAATCAATCTGCCTCATATTACTGATTTTCAGGGAAACTTCAGGGGGCCAAGAGCTTCCAAACTGACTTGTTTGGAAGTGTACCATTGTTACAAAACCTCTTTTACAGACTCCCTGCTAGCATGTAGTTCAGAAGACAAACTAATGAATCTGTCATGGAACGAAGGAAGAATGACTAACCTTTGGCCTAAAGGTAAGTTTTCACTCTGCCAGGTCTCCTCCTGGTGAAGATATATAATGGGGAACCTGATCTGGGGGGATTAGGGAAGGCTAAACTCTGAAGGAAGAGATTAGAAGGAAAAGAGGGAGGTGAAGGTGGGAGAGAACATTCAGGAAAATGAAACCGTGTGGGCTAATGGTAAGGAATGAAGCCACCAGAGGGGAAGCACAGGGGAAAATCATGCCGAAGAGCTTGCTTCTTATCCCAGGGGTAGGGGAAGCCATCAGGTTTGCATCTTAGAAGGATCATGCTTGCTGCTATTTGGAGGACTGGATCAGAATGAATGGGGGACTAGTTAAAAGTCTACTAAAGTCATTTAGGTGAGAGTTGGTGAGGGCACTGAAGATGCAGAAAACTGGATTCAAAAGTTCTTTTTGTTGTTGTTGTTTGAGAAAGAGTCTCATTCTTGTTGCCCAAGCTGGTGTGCAGTGGCATGATCTTGGCTCACTGCAACCTCCACCTCCCAGGTTCAAGCAATTCTCCTGACTCAGCCTCCTGAGTAGCTGGAATTACAGGCGCCTACCACCACGTCTGGGTAATTTTTTTTGTATGTTTAGTAGAGACGGGGTTTCACCATGTTTGGCCAGGCTGGTCTTGAACCCCTGACCTCAGGTGATCCACCCGCCTGAGCCCCCCAAAGTCCTGGGATTACAGGCATGAGCCACCATGCCCAGCCCATTCTTTTTTAAATTAAACATATTATTTATTTATGTATTTATTTTGGAGACAAGAGTTTCACTCTGTTGCCCAGGCTGGAGTGCAGTGGCACCATCTCAGTTCACTGTAGCCTCTGCCTCCCAGGTTCAAGTGATTCTCATGCCTCAGCCTCCGAGAGTAGATGGGATTACAGGTGTGTGCCACCACACCTGCCTAATTTTTTGTATTTTAGTAGACATGGGGTTTCACCGTGTTGCCCAGGGTGGTCTTGAACTACTGAGCTCAGGCAATCTGCCTGCCTCAGCCTTCCAAAGTGCTGGGATTACAGGTGTGAGCCACCACACCCAGCCAAATTAAAAATATTTTTAAGGGCCTGGCATGGTGGTTCATGCCTGTAATCCCAGCAGTTTGGGAGGCCAAGACAGGAGGATCACTTGAACCCAGGAGCTCAAGACTAGCCTGGGCTACACAGAGAGACCCCATTTCTACAAAAAAGAAAAGAAAAGAAAAAAACAATTAGCCAGGCATGGTGGTACACGCCTGTAGTCCCAACTATTTGAAGGCTGAGGTGGGAGGCTCGCTTAAGCCCAGGAGGTAGAGGCTGCAGTGAACTGTGATCATCACACCACTGCACTCCAGCCTGGGTGACAGAGAGACTCAGTCTCAAAAAAAAAAAAAAATTGTTTTTTAAATTTTAGTAAAATATATCTAACGAAGTTTATCATTTCAACACTTAAGTGTATAGTTCAGTGGCATTAAGTGCATTCACTTTGTTCTGCAGCCATCACCACCATCCATTTTTCAGAACTTCGTGATCTTATAAAATTGAAACTCTGTACCCATTAAAAATAACTCCTCATTCTCCCATTTCCCCAGTCCCTGGAAACCAGTTCCATTCTACTTTCTCTGTAGGAATTTGACTATTCTAATGGGTATCTCATATGAGTACAGTATTCGTCCTTTTGTGACTGGTTTGTTTCAGTTAGCATTATGTCCTCCAGGTTTACCCATACTGTAGCATGTGTTAAAATTTCCTTCCTTTTAAAGCTGTTGTATGTGCATACCACATTTTGCTTTTACCCACTGATAGACACTTGGGTTGCTTACACTTTGACGATTCTGAATAATGCTGCTATGGATTGGAGCGCACAAATATCTGTTCATGTCCCTGCTTTGTTATTTTGGGCACATTCTCAGAAGTGGAATTGCTAGATCATATTGTAATTCTATTTTTAATTTTTTGAGGAACTGTTGTTTTCCACAGCAGCTGCAACATTTCGCGTTTTCCACCAGCAGTGCACAAGGGTTCGGAGATACATGATTTTTGTTGTTGTTGTTGTTGTTGTTGAGGAGTCTTGCTCTGTCGCCCAGGCTGGAGGGCAATGGCGCAATCTCGGCTCACTGCAACCTCCACCTCCTGGGTTCAAGTGATTCTTCTGCCTCAGCCTCCCAAGTAGTTGGGATTACAGGTGTCCGCCACTATGCCAGGTTAATTTTTGTATTTTTAGTAGGGACAGGGTTTCGCCATGTTGGTCAGATTGGTCTGGAACTCCTGACCTCATGATCCGCCTGCCTCGGCTGCCCAAAATCCTCCCTGGGTTACAGGCGTGAGCCACTGCGCTTAGCCTTTTTCTGTTGTTAATAATCATCCTACTAGGTGCAAAGTAGTATTTTCATTGTGGTTTTGATTTGCACTTCCCTAGTGATTAGTAATGATTGAGCATCTCATTAGGCAGTATTTTTTTCTTTTTATGTCACGTTTGCTTTTCTTTTCTTTTTTTTTTTTTTTGAGACAGAGTCTTGCTCTGTCACCCAGGTTGGAGTGCAGTGGTGCGATCTCGGCTCACTGCCACCTCCACCTCCCAGGTTCAAGGGATTCTCCTCAGCCTCCCAAGTAGCTAGGATTACAGGTGCCCACCACTACGTCCAGCTAATTTTTGTATTTTTAGTAGAGACAGGGTTTCATCATGTTGGCCAGGCTGGTCTCAAACTCCTGACCTCAAGTGATCCACCCACCTCAGCCTCCCAAAGTGCTGGTATTACAGGTATGAGCCACTGCGTCCCGCTCTAGGTCATGTTTGTATTACATTGTGAAGCTCTGACTGTAACTCCAAGAGCCACTATGTTTGCATGGGATTGGGAGAGGTCACAGAAAGTTCTAGTCAGAAAGGTCCTCAAATCCTGCAGTGTAGCCCAAGGTCATATGGGAAGTTAGAAGTTCGACAGGCATCTGAAACCTGCTCCCTGTTCCTCCTCTTACCTTTCTAGGATCAGACAAAGCTAAGCTGGCAGACAGAGTGGAAGCCCTTCTCTAGAAGGTATTTTTGGGACTCAGACTTGTTCCCTTTTTGCTTTTACACAAGGCTTTCCTTATCTTAGGAAGCGGGGAATCTGGCTGAATCTCAGCGAATCCATCTGGTTAAAATAAACATCTTGGGTGGTCTGAGATGGAAAATAACTTGATGAAGGGTCAGATTTGGAAGTGGGAGAGACAGATTTGGAAGTAGGACAAATTTTGTCTTTGTGAGTTTGTAGCTTTTTAGCACTAGTTGAACACGAGCTCAGCCTTAGGGCTGTTTCCTCCCAGCTGAATGCCCGAGGGCACTGCCAGCGGCTTGGAGTGGGGTTTGGAGAGGAAGGTATGTTCTGAGAGGTAAGACTGGCCCCTCACAGGCACTGATGGATCACAGGTATCAGAAATCCTGGGGGCAACTACCAGCCATGGAAAGAGCACCTGTTGTTGGAATGGAGGTCTGAGATCGCATCCGGGCCTTTTTTTTTTTTTTTTTGGGCCTACAATAAATGTCATACTAGTACTTAATGAACCCTTACTAGCTACCAGTCACTTTACTAAATGTTTTACATTCATTTGTTATCACTCTGTCACCCAGGCTGGAGTGCAGTGGGACAGTCTCGACTCACTGCAACCTCCACCTCCCGGGTTCAAGCGATTCTCTCGCCTCAGCCTCCTGAGCAGCTGGGACTACAGGCACCTGCCACCATGCTCAGCTAAGTTTTGTATTTTTAGTAGAGACGGGGTTTTGCCACGTTTGCCAGGCTGGTCTTGAGCTCCTGACCTTGGGTGATCCACCTGCCTGTCTTTCCAAAGTGATGGGATTACAGGTATGAGCCGCTGCGTCTGGCCACATTTGTTTTCATCCAAAACCTGGCTGGGCTTTTAACCATTATACTAAACTCTTCTCCTTTTATACCTTTACTTGCAATTTCTCTACATTGAGTGTAGATTACTTTGGTAATTAAAATGGTAGGGCTACACTTGACCTTCAAGTTACCATAGCCTCCTGAGTGCCAAGATGGCAGATGGTTCAGAGACCCTTCTTCCTCTCATCTTGTAACTTTGAAAGACAAAGAGTTTCTACTTTCCCAGCCCAGCAGTTTCCTGGGGATAGGTCAGTGTCCTGACAATGATCAAGGTCTGTGGAACAAGATCATCAGAATCTCCTGTGGCATCAGTGAGGAATGCAGATTCCTGCCCAGACTCTCTGGGCGTGAGGTCTGGGAATATGCATCTTTATAAGCTTTCCTGATGATCTTGATGGATATTTAGGCCTGAGAATCACTTCTCTGTGTAATTAGGCCCAATTCCGCCACTTACAAGCTGTGTGGTATGGGGTAAGTTATTTTACAGGTTGTTTTTCCCTCAGCTGTGTGCTAAGCAAGGTTAGATAGTAACATATAGATTATCCCATTTCATCCTCCCAAGAGATATTACTGTTCCCACTTTATTGATGATGAACACTGAAGTCTGGAGTAGTGAACTGTCTTGTCTATGGTCACGACAACTAATCTGCGACAGACCAAAAATTTGACACCAGGCTTGGGTCATACAGAAATGCCTTTGAAATCAGTAACTCTGACAGCAGTGATGGTTATTTCTGCATCCTTCTTGAGTGCCACACCTTATCCTCTGCAGCTCTAGCGCATAACATAGCAAGGATACACCCATACAAGGCAGACCTGGCCTCTGCCTTATGGGAGTTTTCATGTAGCAGCGTTCCTTTTATTTTTTTGAGATGGAGTTTTGCTCTGTTGCCCAGGCTGGAGTTCAGCAGTGCGATCTTGGCTCACTCCAACCTCTGCCTCCCAGGTTCAAGCAATTCTCCTGCCTCAGCCACCCGAGTAGCTGGGATTGCAGGTGCCCGCCACCGTGCCAGGCTAATTTTTGTATTTTTAGTAGAGATGGAGTTTTACCATCTTGGCCAGGCCAGTCTCGAACTCCTGACCTTGTGATCTACCCGCCTTGGCCTCCCAAATTGTTGGGATTACAGGCGTGAGCCACCGTGCCCAGTCCATGGAGCAGCTTTCAAGCTAGACTGTACTTTTAAAATCCAGAGTCCTGAGTCTTACCCCAGAGATGCTTATTCATAGGGCTGAGTCGATGCAAAAAAAAAAAAAAAGGTTCTAAGCCTGGGGGCCGTGGAGAAACTACCAGTCAAAAACAGTGGAAAGGAAGAGGACTTCCCTGACCACCGGCCTAGAGGATGGCATACACCCTCCCCACCAATCACTACCACTACTTTTATTTTATTTTATTTTAATAAAGAGACTATCTCAAAAAAAAAAAAAAGAAAAGAAAAGAAAAGAAAAGAACAAGGGTACAGAGAGGCGGTCAGGCAATCCATAGCCAGGTCCAAAGAGACAGCAGCTATTCACGACCGGGGCAGATGCATTTAAAAGCTGTTTCCTGAATGAGACTATAATAAGAAAGGTGGATGTCCTTAGATCATGTTCCCAACTTCAGAGGAGGGGCCCTTGCCACGTTATCCCGCAGTTCACTTTCATCATCTAGAGTGCTTGCTCACTCCAGGGCTTGTTTGAAGCTTGATGCAGAAGACACTTTTGGTTTCAGTTCCTTTTATTTTTTTTGAGACAGAGTCTCGCTCTGTCGCTCAGGCTAGAGTGCAGTGGCGCGATCTCGGCTCACTGCAACCTCCACCTCCGTGGTTCAAGCGATTCTCTTTGCCTCAGCCTCCTGAGTATTTGGGATTACAGGGGTGTGCCACCACACCCACCAATTTTTGTATTTTTAGTAGAGACAGGGTTTCACCATGTTGGCCAGGCTGGTCTCCAACTCCTGACCTCAAAAGTGATGTACCCACCTCAGCCTCCCAAAATGTTGGAATTACAGGCACGAGCCACTGCGCCCAGCCAATGTGAATTATATATTAAACTTACTTTGAAAAGGCGTAACAGCATGAGCCTATTCTGCTGAGCTCCAGAGCCAAGTGTGCAGTTTGAGAGATACTAAGAGAGAAGTGGGGGAAAATCAGGACCTTGGGTGAATGGCTAAGGGAGTTGAGGCTCTTTAATCTGGGAAACTTGAGTGGGGAGGCTCTCTCTCGAAATTCCTAGAGAATGACCTGTAGAAGACCAGACATCCTCCATCCAGGTGTACTGGGGAGAAATTAAGATTTCGTTCACGAGAAGAAACTTCTTGTGCTTAGCTCGTAGCAGTGTTCTAGACAGCTAGATGATACTACATTAGTGGTCACTATATATAACTGCCCACTATATTAGTTCAGATAGGTTCTGGGCAGACCTGAGTGACCCTGAAGGAAAACATAATTGAATTTGAATTCTAGCTCCATATTTATATGGGCTATATGAGTTCAGGCAAGTATCTTAAATCCCTACTCAATTACTCTCTTAAAAAAAAAAAAAGGGGGTCTCAGTCACCCAGGCTGGAGTGCAGTGGTCCAATCACAGCTCACCACACCCTCAAACTCCCATGCTTAGGTGATCCTCCAGCCTCAGCCTTGGAGTAGCTGGGACTGGAGGCACAAACCACAGCCCACTCAGTTTCTTTACCTGGGGCATCTCAATTCCATGTGTGTATACAAACATTAAGCAACTGGGGCCGGGCACAGTGGCTCATGCCTGTAATCCCAGCACTTTCGGAGGCCGACGTGGGCAGATCATGAGGTCAGGAGATCATCCTGGCCAACACGGTGAAACCCCGTTTCTACTAAAAAATACAAAAAATTAGCCGGGCATAGTGGCGCATGCCTGTAGTCCCAGCTACTTGGGAGGCTGAGGTAGGAGAATCGCTTGAACCTGGGAGTTGGAGGTCACAGTGAGCCGAGATTGCGCCACTGCACTCCAGCCTGGCGATAGAGAGACTCTGTATCAAAAAAAAAAAGAGAGATCGAACATAGCACAGACCCAGACCCAGGCCCAGGCCCAGGCCCACTCAGCCAAACTCAGTCTCCCACTGTTGCAGACCCTGGTTTTTGTAGTTTGGGCTGCAGTTAGTGTATTGTCATTTCAGTATGGCAGAAATGTATTAACAGCTAATTTAAGCAAAAAGGGGAATTCACTAGCTTACGTAATAGGGAAGTCTAGAGGTAGTCCTGGTTTCAGACATGACTGGAGTTTCCACCTCATAGCTGCTTCTCTCTGTGTTGGGTTCACGCTGCAGTTGTGCTGATTTCTTACCGAGAGAGGGGGAGGACAAAACTGCCAGTTCCTCAAGGTTATATCCTCACCACTTAGCAACCCCAAAGCTTAACTGTTGATCCCAGGGAAGACTGGCTCAATGTGGGATGCAAAGGCCCCCTTTACCCTGAGTTGAATGGGATACAGAATGGAGCTGGTGAAAGGGAATGGGGGTACAGCGTGCACAGAACTCACAGCTGGCTACTAGAGAGAGTAAAAGATGTAAAGCAAAGTAGGAAGCCAGTAACTGCCTTGTCTTCAAGCCTGGGCCCTGAGCCCTGGTGGATCAATCATCAAGAACCCTGTTTCTGCTTAAAAAAACAAAACAACAATTTTATTTGACAAAAGACAAAAAAGTTATTTACAGTAGTTTTTGCTCAAATAATTCAATGGGACAACTGTGCTTCTCCTCCAGGTTTATCTTACAACCAAACCCAAGCAGAGTCTGCCCCACCCCAACACCCCACTTTACATAATGGGGGAATGCCAACCAGAATTCAGCAGCATGGCTCCCTCACCCCTCACCACCCTCTGTTGCTCAGTGCACTGTGGGGAGGGAAAATCCCACCTCAGACCAACACACTTCCAGAGTTCCCTACTACAGGCATCCTGCAGCAGTTGCACCAGACCAGGGCTCACTGACAGGGCTGGGATGGAAAAGGCTGGGCAAATGGCAGCTTCAGTTAACCTGGACGCAGCCATGTTCATTCTTCCCCACTGGGCCTCAGGAGGGTGAGGATCCCTGATCCCCCTGGGGCACACGGGGAGAGGGCACGGGAGGAAGAAGCCAGAGGGAGGCAACACAGAGAGCCCAGGAAACTTGCCCACCTAGAGAGAGCAAAGCTCCCTCTCCTTCAGCAATCCATTCCCACTCCAGCAACAGATGGGCAACTGAGAAGTTGGGGAGCCTCTGTGATGGCTTCAGGGATCTTCCAAGAAAGTACAGAACACATGTTACTGTCTTTCTCCTGGCTAGGCCCACCCAAGTTAGTCAGTATCCAGGAACCTCTCTTCTCCTTGTGCCTGACCTGGTGATTTCAGGAAACTAAAGGCTGCGGTACTGATCTATCTTTTGGCCCAGTGACATTATTCAGGACAAAAATATTTTGGCTAGCAATAACCTAGGATTAGTGTTTCTTAGGATACATAAAGATGGGAGATATTGCTGTTGAACACTGTCAGCAATGAAACAGCAAAAGAGGCTGGGCGCGATGGCTCACGAGGTCAGGAGTTCAAGACCAGCCTGGCCAAGATGGTAAAACCCCATCGCTACTAAAAATACAAAAATTAGCCAGCCATGGTGGCAGGCGCCTATAATCCCAGCTACTCGTGAGGCTGCGGCTGCAGTGAGCCAAGATCGCACCACTGCACTCCAGCCTGGGTGACAGAGTGAGACTCTATCTCAAAAAAACAAAAAACAAAACAGCAAAAGAAAAAATGAGGGAGAGGGAGGAGCGTAAGACCAATTGTGATCTGTTCACTGGGCAGGGGGCCCTGTAACTCTAATTTAAAGGAAGCTGAAACAAAGACAATCCCAGCTAGCAGGCTTCTAACCCTTTTCCAGCCCCAGCCTTCTCTGAAGGCAGTTCCCTGGCAGCAGTGGACACTATTCCTGCTTTCCCCAGATAGTTTCCTGCCACCATTGTGGGAAAGGCTGCCTCTCTGGAGGACTTCCTGACCAGCAGATGGCTCACTTCTCTCCCAAGTAGGAGGTGCTGGGAGCTTCTGACATAGGGCCCCTCTAATCCAAGTTCCTAAAAGAATTCAAAACTCAGGCTGCAGGGCAAAAATGTTCAAGAACAAAGGGAAAAACATTAAAGAAAAAAAAAAAAATCCATCGCTTCAGTCTAGTTTACTCCCCCCACCCCCCAAAAAACTACAATAAAAAAGAAAAGAAAAACCAAACACCTTTTGATCTTACCATCCTTCTCTGCTAGGTACCTAGAAAGTTGAGTCAGAGTCTGCTGGACTGCCCCCTGCTGTGGCTTTCTACCCTTCTGTGCCTGTGGCAGAAAAGTCAATGCGCTCATATGGGTTTTTTTTTTTTCCCTGCCTTTTTTTGGGTAAACCAAACCAACGATAAAACCACCATTTGGAATTTCACACTACTGCAGAGACTTAGCTGGCCCCCAAAATAAAAATATTCCTTTCTTGCAAAACAATCCCCAGTGGCAGTGGTGGGTCCTTCCCAGCTCACCATAACGCTATCATGCAGTGCACTCTCGTTCCCCACACCTGGGCTAACTACTGCCGTGAATGCAAACCACAGCAAAAAAGGGAAAAAGAAAACGGTTTAGCAAAAATCTAAACATTCAACTGGAGTCGGTTCTGTTACATCCACTGGGTTCCTCTTTTCTTTTGTTCATGCATATGAACTTGGAATGTCCATACCTGGCTTGACAGAAACAGCACAGGGGCAGCTTGGACCCAACATAAGACTGAACTTGGCAGCTTTCCTGAGCCCAGCCCAGGAAACCAGGCTGGAACAAAGGTGTCCCAGGGATTTTCTGGAGAAGCAGCAGCAGCATCAGCACCATGCTTGTCTCCGATCTCTTGGTCTCATCACTGAGGGGAGGCCTGGAGAAACGGCAGAGTCAGCAGAGGAGAGGGCCCCCATCACAGTGCAGTGGTGCCAGCTGGCGTCTTCCTGCTGAAGACCTCTGGACAGAGGAGATGATCCCAATGTTTGGCAGTGATCCATAGAAAACCCTCTGTATGAAAGGGAACCAAAACGGAAACCCAGGACAGCTGGCTTGAGCCTTGAGCACCCTTGCTGGCAGATGCCTACTGGGGATTTTCAGAGACTAAAGGGATGGGAGTGTGTAGTAATGAGAGTGATGGGTCCTGCTGCTTCTGAAGCTCCATCTCAGCAGCCCTCTGTAGCGCCACCTCCACCAGCAGCTGGAAGCTGCTGAAGTCCTCTTTGTCCTGCTCTGGGGGTGTGGGTGGTGGCGTGTTGAAGAGTCCACCTGTGGGGCTTCCAGCCTCAGCCCTGGTCAGCAGGGTAAGTGTGCTACCAGGGGTCACCAGGGGCTTGGGAGACTCCAGCTCCCCACGTGGGAAAGGGGCTGCTGGCTTTTCCCCCTGGCCTGAGTGAAGCGGCATGGAGCACACAGACAGGGAGAGCACATTGGTGGGGGCTGGGACAGACACCGCCAGCACAGAGGGGCTGCTGCCACGGGGGAGGGCCACATCTGAGGCCTTACCCCCGCGGCGGGAAATGGTAAACTGATTAGGGTCTTTGCCATCCTTCCGAAGCATGTCTGGGAGAAGCCGCCGCCGGGCATTGATGAACCAGTTACATATCTGGAATGAATATACAAGACCGATCAGTTTGCTCAATCAAAAACAGCTATGGGCTGGGCGCAGTGGCTCACGCCTGTAATCCCAACAATTTGGGAGGTCAAGGCGGGAGGATTGCTTAAACTCAGGAGTTCAAGACCAGCCTGGGCAACACAGGGAGACCCTGTTTCTACAAAAGAAGTTAGCCAGGTGCAGTGGTGCGCCCCTGTGGTTCCAGCTACCTGGGAGGCTGAGGTCGGAAGATCGCTGGAGCCCAACAGGTGGAAGCTGCAGTGAGCTATGATTGTACCACTGTATTCCAGCCTGGGCAACAGAACAAGACCCTGTTTCAAAACAAACCAAAACAAACAGCTATGAAGCATGTCCTAGGACCTGGGAACACAGCAGAAAACACAAAAGTTAATAGTAGGAAAAGAGTTAAATAAGAACACACACCAGCCTGGCCAACATGGTAAAACCCTGTCTCTACTAAAAATAGAAAAATTAGCTGGGCATGGTGGCAGGCGCCTGTAATCCCAGCTACTTAGGAGGCTGAGGCAAGAGACCTGCTTGAACCCAGGAGGACGAGGTTGCAGTGAACCAAGATTACATCACTGCCCTCTAGCCTGGGTGACAGAGCCAGTCTCAAAAAAGCAAACAAACAAAAACTTCATGTGGCTAGAGCTTAGAGTGGTAACTGAAGGCTACCTCTTAGCAGGAGGATTTGCTTCTTTATTGTTAAGGGTACTGAGGAGCTATATAAGGGTTTGACGTAAGGAGCAACGTATGATGTGGAGAACAGACTGGAAGCAGGGAGACGGGGTACTGCTAGTAGTTCAGGTTACATTAAGGGAGGTGGCGAGAGGACAAATGTTTGCTGCGTTTAGGATATTGAAATGGCAGGACCTGCTGCCTGGGTGGATGAAGAAGAGAGGGATTGATGCTAAGGGCAACTCATTCCCAAGTTTGTAGTGCAGAGTTTCACTGCAGGCCGGAGAAAGCCACAAAGGCACAAGGGAGCTATCAGGAAGGTTATTCTTTATTTTTTCCTTATTATTATTTTTTTTTTTGTAGAGATGGGGTTTTAGTATGTTGGCCAGGCTGGTCTCGAACTCCTGACCTCAAGTGATCTACCTGCCTCGGCCTCCCAAAGTGCTGGGATTACAGGCATGAGCCACCGTGCCTGGCCTGGAAGAAAGTCATTCTTATTTCTCAGCAACACCAGGAGTAGTAGCCTCAGCAGAACATGCGCTCAACCAACATCCTTGACTTTTTTCCACATGCTGTTGAGAAAGCTACCACTAACTCTGACCCCATTCCCATCTAGTTGATTGTTTAGAAGTATAAAATTTCTCACCATTAAGTGATATGCATGTGGTTTGGGGGACACCTATAGCACCCTGCCCCCTATCTCTGGACGCTCTTGAATAGCCCCCAACTTTACAGCTCTTCAGTCTAGCCTCTTTACTGGTTTCATGTTCTTTCTAAAATGCCATGGCTGTCATTCCTGTTCTAGAAAACTGCCATTTGTCTCCTACTGCCTACACGATAAGTCCAGACTCCAGAGCCTGGACATGAAGACCCTCCCCTGGCTGGGCACGGTAGCTCACACCTGTAATTCCAGCCTTTGGGAGGCTGAAGCAGGCAGATCACTTGAGCCCAGGGGTTCGAGACCAGCCTGGGCAACATGGTGAAACCACATCTCTACAAAAACACAAAAAATTAGCTATTGTGATGGCACGTGCCCTATAGTCCCAGGAGGCTGAGGTCAGGGAGGCCAAGGCTGCAGTGAGCCATGATCATGCCCGTGTATTCCAGCCTGGAGAGTCAGGCTGGATGCTGTAGCTCACGCCTGCAGTCCCAGTACTTTGGGAGGCCAAAGTGGGCAGATGGCTTTCGCTCAGGAGTTCCAGACCAGCCTGGTCAACATGGCAAAACCCTGTGTCTACAAAAAGTACAAAAATTAGCTGGGTATGGTGGTGTGTGTCTGTAGTCCCAGCTACTTGCAAGGCTGTGGTGACAGGATCAATTGAGCCCAGGAGGTTGAGGCTGCAGTGAGCTGTGACTGTGCCACTGTACTCCAGTCTGGGTGACAGCGTGAGACTTCGTCTCAAAGGCAAAAATGTCGGTCAAGTGCGGTGGCTCACGCCTGTAACCTCAGCACTTTGGGAGGCTGAGGTGGGCGGATCACGAGGTCAGGAGACCAGCCTGGCCAACACAGTGAAACCCCGTCTCTACTAAAAATACAAAAATAAGCCGGGTGTGGTGGCGCGTGCCTGCAGTCCCAGCTACTTGTGGGGGCTGAGGCAGAATTGCTTGAACCCAGGAGGCGGAGGTTGCAGTGAGCCGAGAACATGCCATTGCGCTCCAGCCTGGGTAACACAGTGAGACTCCATCTTAAAAAAAAAAAAAAAAAAGTTACAGCTTCTCACCTTCCTGCTGCTCTTCAAGGCTTCTTGCTCATTCAAATTATCATTTGAGTGCCTGCTATATTGGGCCCAGTTCTTGGTGCTGGGATGCCTTTGTGAATTAGACATGCACGCCAACCTGTGGAGCTTACAGTGCACACCTAGTCATGGAGACTGACAACAACTAGGTGAATAACCACCAGTAAGTGCCAAAAAGGAAACAGAAATAAAGGTGGGGGGGTTATAAAGATAAGAGAAACTTCCATGGCTAAGGGTTTTGGAAGGCTGAGACGTAAGGATAAGGAAGAGCCAGCCATATAGAAAGCTAAGAATGTTCTAAACAATTCCAAAGAAAGGCCCTGGCCGTGGGGTTCTCATCTGCCCTCCTTCACCTCTATGGTCCTCCAAAACAGCTGAACCGAGGCAGGAAAGGGTTGGCTTAAGGAGCCGGTGAATGGTAGCTCAGGAGCTCAGAGGTGGGCAGGGCTGACAACCAGGCCAGAGCACCATGGAAAACCATTAAATGGTCTAAACGGTGGCTTGACTGAAATTTCACACTCTAGGTCCTTCTTCTGGTCCTGTGTCTTTTCTCCTACCCTAGCTAACTGCAGCTGCATCTATTTTACAGGTGACTCAAAGACAGCACCAGGCTGTCAGGCTGGAAGGCTCACAGGCAGGGCAGAGCCAGAGGCTTCTGTGGCCCTTCTCTCCCATTCCATTCCAGCCAGGAGGGGCCCTGGCCCTGGGGTTCTTACTGCTCCTCTTCACCACTATGGTGCTCCAATGCACACACATACCAGCAGGCTTCGGTGACGCTGGCTGAGCCAAATCCTGCTAGAGCTGTGGGAAAACCCTAAAGAGAGGAAGGGCTTAGCAGTGTGTGTGCCTGTAGTCCCAGCTACTCAGGAGGCTGAGAGAACTGCCTGAACCCAGGAGGCAGAGGTTACGGTGAGTTGAAATCGCAACACTGCACTCCAGCCTGCGCAACAGAGCAACACTCTATCTCAAAAAAAAAAAAAAAAAAAAGGAAGGGCTGAACAACTGGGTGGGATGAAGGAAGGGGACAAACTTATTCAAACACCTTTGATAGCAGTATCATGCCAGCCACACCTGCATTATGTTTAATCTGGATACAACCTGAAGAGTAAGAGGGCAATGTCCCAAAAGTACTAGAGAGAACTGAGCTCAAAGAGAAGAAAGCCCTTGTGCAGTCACACATCCTCCCAGTGCAGAGCAGGGATTTAAAATGAGGCCTCCTGGCTTTAGGGCTTCCACTGCTTTGCTGTGCTTTTTTTTTTTTTTTTAAAAGACAAGGTCTCACTCTGTCACCCAGGCTGGAGTGCAGTGGTGCAATCACAGCTCACTGCAGCCTTGACCTCCTGGGTTTAGGTAATTCTCCCACCTCAGCCTTCCGAGTTGCTGGGACCACAGACGTGTGCCACCACGCTCAGGTAGTGTTTTTTTTTTTTTTCTTTTTTGTAGAGATGGGGTTTCACCACATTGGCCAGGCTGGTCTTGAACTCCTGGATTCAAGCAATCTGCCTGCCTCAGCCTCCCAAAATGCTGGGATTACAGGTATGAGCCATAGCACCCAGCCAGCTTTGCTGTGTCTTTCCAGAGGAACAAAGGGGATAGCTGAGTAGTAAACATCATAATCCTGATAGCAAACATTTGAACACAAAACCCCTCAGGTGCTATTTTTTTTTTTTTTTTTTTTTGAGACAGAGTCTCATTCTGTTGCCCAGACAGGAGAGCAGTGGCTCACTGCAACCTCTGCCTCCTGGGTTCAAGTGATTCTCCTGCCTCAGCCTCCCGAGTAGCTGGGATTACAGGTGCCTGCCACCATGCCTGGCTAATTTTTTTTCTTTGTATTTTTAGTAGAGACGGGGTTTCACCATGTTAACCAGGATGGTTTCCATCTCCTGACCTTGTGATCCACCCACCTTGGCCTCCCAAAGTGCTGGGATTACAGGCGTGAGCCACTGCGCCCGGCATTTTTTTTTTTTTAGTAGAGATGGGGTTTCTCCATGTTGGTCAGGCTGGTCTCGAACTCCTGAACTCAGGTTTCTGCTCACCTCAACCTCCCGAAGTGTTGGGATTACAGGTGTGAGCCACCATGTCTGGTCTCAGGTGCTATTCACATTTCATATCTAATTATTCATTCAATCTCAGCCTATCAGACAGGTTATGCTTATCTCCATTGAAGAAACACATCAGAGAGGTTCAGAAACTTGTTCAAGGTCACAAGTGCAAAAGCTGGGTTTGATCCAGACAGCCTGGTTCTGGGCAGCCACCCACTGCCAGCTGAAGAGTGAGAGGGAGGCTTTCTTGCACAAGAGCAGTGCCTGTGGCCTTCTTTCCCTCCCTCCCACAGCTGCCTCCTCCCGTACCTGTGCTGCAGGAGTACACTGCCCCTCTCCACCTCAGCCCTGGATGCAGGGGAAAAATGGTCAGGTCACAGTGACCTGGGTCAAGCAAACTAAGAAGGAGTGGTGTTGAGCAGGCAGTCTCAGGGAAGGAAGCCTGGGCGTTCCTCAGCATCTGTGTGGACACCTAGCCCCTAAAGGTACCTCCCATTTTGGCTGAGGATTCAGAGAACAGAAAAACACCCCCTCCACACACTCCCCCACAAGACTGTCCTGTCCAGAGCACTTGGCAGCCTAGCATCTGTTTGTTTTGTCTTCTTAGCCCAGAAAAATGCACAGCTGAGGGGCTGGGCAAGGCAAGGCGGGGGAACTGGGTGGCTGCCAGTGCCCTTTCTGCAGCCCCTTCCAGCTGCCCAACCTGTGCCTAAGTCAGGAAAAGAACCTGTGACTTGTCCCCACTCAAGGTCATGGAGAGAGGGTAGGAAGGTCAAAGTGAACTCTGTGATGTATGTGGCGTAACATAGGCTGGGGGCCTGAAAGTCGGTCTCTACCATAAAACAGGGCTCTATCTAAAAGGCTGCTGAGGGACAAGGGAGGAATCACTGTGGCAAATGGGGGTAGGAGGAGCACCAGGAGGCTGACAAGGGCTGTGATGCTAGGAGCAGCAGCTAATGGATGCAGGCACAAACCCTCTCATTTTCATGTCAAGGAAGTGAAGGCACTGAGGCGCCTTTCCCAAACGTCATGGTACCACCATTCATGCTGGGACCGCCATATCCAGGTGCTCTTGAAGGCAGTTCTCTGTATTAGAATCACCTTAGGGGAGATTTTTTTTTTTTTGAGATGGAGTCTCGCTTCTTCGCCCAGGCTGGAGTGAAACGGTACGATCTTGGCTCACTGCAACCTCCGCCTCTTGGGTTCAAGCAATTCTCCTGCCTCAGTCTCCCAAGTAGCTGGGAATACAAGCATGTGACAACATGCCCGACTAATTTTCATATTTTTAATAGAGACAGAGTTTCACTATGTTGGCCAGGCTGGTCTCAAACTCCTGACCTCAAGTGATCCGTCCCCTTTGGCCTCCCAAAGTGCTGGGATTACAGAGAGAGCCACCACGCCCTGCCTGGGGGAGATTTTTAAAAACTGTTAGATAGTGATTTCCCCTCTGGCTTTATTGATCTAGTGGGGGTGAGGGGTGGAGTCGGGAATGTGTTTTCAGACCAGCTACCCAGAAAGTCTGGCCACCCAGGCTTAGGAACCAATGGTTTAGCCTACTGGTTACTTGTCCTTGCAGGCCAAGCCCTTTATTTAAGCCAAAAAGCTTACACAGAAGCTGAAAAAAAAATACAGACAGATGAAAGGCCTTGAGATGAGGAAAAACAGAAGTTGCTTGGGGGAGGAATCAGAGGGCAGCTAGCTTTGGAGTCAGAAAAGAGCAGCTCCTACATCCCTGGCTGCCCTGGGGGTAGGCCAGGACACCCCTCCCCCACAGCTGACCACTACAGCCTCTGCACCAGGCCTCTTTCTCACCCAATAGCCCTTGCCAGGGGGACGGCTGCCTTGCCCTGGTGTTGGCTTTGGGAAGACTTCCCTCAGGAAGCTGCATATGAAAGCAGTCCTGACAGCCAGGAAGTAATGGGAAGGTACCCATCTTACTACTGTGTACCCCAGCACAGAGTCCCGGGCCGGGCACGTGGTATATTCCCAACCGTTGTTACAGTAAAGGAATGGGGCCCAGAATCCTGCCAGGTAGTCATAGATCTAGTCCAACCAATAAATTGGGCTTAGAGGATGTCAGAGGGACCCGTGAAAATCCTTTACAAAAGACTTCTTTTTCCCTAACCCTCCCAACTACCTAGCCCCAGGCAAGTACCAGCAAACCAGTTAGTTAAGTGACTCATTGACTTGCTAATGAATCGCTCCTGGGGCGGGGGTTAAAGGAGACAATCAAAAGAGATGCCCCCAGGGAGAGATAAAACAAGCTAGGAAAATGTTGATACTTGTTCAAGCCAAATGACTGGTGCTGGTGGTTGATTATTATATTCTCTTACTTTTGTGTTTTTTTTTTTTTTTTTAAAAGACAGAGTCCCACTCTGTCGACCAGGCTGGAGTGCAGTGGTGTGATCTTGGCTCCCCGCAACCTCCAACACCCCCAGGTTCAAGTGATTCTCCTGCTTCAGCCTCCTGAGTAGTTGGGACTATTTTTAGTAGAGACGGAGTTTCACCATGTTGGCCAGACTGGTCTCCAACTCCTGGCCTCAAGTGATATACCCGCTTCAGCCTCCCAAAGTGTTGGGATTACAGGCGTGAGACACTGTGCCTAGTGTTTTTCTTTTTCTTTCTTTCTTTCTTTTTTTTTGAGATGGAGTTTCACTCTTGTTGCCTAGGCTGGAGTGCAATGGCGCGATCTCGGCTCACCGCAACCTCCATCTCCTGGGTTCAAGTGATTCTCCAGTCTCAGCCTCCAGAGTAGCTGGGACTACAAGCATGTGCCACCACACCCAGCTAATCTTGCAGTTTTTAGTAGAGATGGGGTTTCTCCATGTTGGTCAGGCTGGTCCTGTACTCCTGACCTCAGGTGATCCACTCGCCTCAGCCTCCCAAAGTGCTGGAATTATAGGTGTGAGCCACCGTGCCCAGACTGCACTCAGCTTTTATAGATATTCTTAAAATGTCCTTAACGGAAAATGAAATTTAAAAAAATTAAATACAGGAGGCCGGGCGCAGTGGCTCACGCCCGTAATCCCAGCACTTTGGGAGGCTGAAGCGAGCGAATCACCTGAGGTCAGGAGTTCGAAACCAGCCTGGCCAAGATGGTGAAACCCTGTCTTTACTGAAACTGCAAAAATTAGTTGGGCCTGGTGGCAGGCACCTGTAATCCCAGCTACTCGGGAGGCTGGGCAGGAGAACTGCTTGAACCCGAGCAGCACAAGTTGCAGTGAGCTAAGATTGAGCCACTGCACTCCAGCCTGGGCGACAGAGTGACTCTGTCTCCAAAAAAAAAAAAAAAAAAAAA
>NW_012101243.1:183132-184664 GCF_000951045.1 Mandrillus leucophaeus
CACCACATCTGGTTAATTTTTATATTTTTAGTAGAGACAGGGTTTCGCCATGTTGGCCAGGCTGGTCTCAAACTCCTGACTTCAGGTGATCCACCCATCTCAGCCTCCCAAAATGCTGGGATTACAGGCGTGAGCCACTGCGCTCGGCCTAATTTTTGTATTTTTAGTAGGACAAGGTTTCACGAAGTTGGCCAGGTAGGTCTCCCAACTCCTGACCTCAGGTGATCCACCTGCCTTGGCCTCCCAAAGTGCTGGGATTACAGATGTAAACCACCGCGCCCAGCCTTTTTTTTTTTAAGAGATAGGGTCTCACTCTGTCACCTAGACTGGAGGGCAGTGGCATGATCATAGCTCACTGCAGCCTTGAACTCCTGGGCTCAAGAGTCTCCCATCCTAGCCTCTCAAAGTGCTGGGATTACAGGCATGAGTTACCCTGCCAGCCCACTGAAGTTTTTTTTTTTGAGACAGAGTTTTGCTGTTGCCTAGGCTGGAGTGCAGTGGTGCGATCTCACTGCAGTCTCCTCCTCCTGGTTCAAGTGATTCCTGTACCTCAGCCTCCTGAGTAGCAGGGGTTACAGGCATGTGCCACCATGCCCGGCTATTTTTGTATTTTTAGCATTGAAGAGGTTAACCGTGTTAGCCAGGCTAGTGTCAAACACCCAGCCTGGCCTCAAGCGAACCGCCTGCCTTAGCCTCCCAAAGTGCTGGAATTACAGGCACAAACCACCATGCCTGGCCTGAAGGGTTTTAAGTTGGAGAGTGATAAATGATCGTGATCAGATAATGATGGTTTAGACAAGGGTAAGAAAGAAGCCAAAACCCTGAAATATTTAAGGGGTATATGTACAGGAGCTGGTAATTGACCAAATGAGCTGAGGGGAATGAGCTAACTGGGAGGAGTTACCAGAGAGGTGTGCAGCTGGGGCTGACATGGGATTCATGGTCAGTTTCCATCAAGGAGGGCTGGGTGGTCCCCACTGCTCTTAACTCTTGGCATGACTCTAGAGCAGGTAGCCACCATGGGTCCCTTCCCTCCAGGGGATGTCCAGTCTCCTTTCCTTAGACTCACATTTCTCCAGGTGAGATCTGTGGATGTGTCACCTTGAGGGGTTCGCTAGTTCTCTAGAAGGATGCTTGGCTTTGGGTTTCCATTTTCATCACCAATAGGAGCATCGGGGTCTAAGGCCATCCAGACCTACTCTACTGAGTCTGTGCCTTTGTCACACCATATCCCGCAGTGCAGTCAGCAAAGCACCACCCGCCATCTTCAGTTAACAGTCAGGTTGAATGTCACGGGTTTTACACTTACCTACTTTGGAACCAGTTAGATTTTAAGGTTAGGTATAAGAAAAAAAGCAAAAAGAAGTGGTTTTTTTTTTTTTTTTTTTTTTTTTTCAGACAGAGTCTTGCTCTATTACCCAGGTTGGAGTGCAGTAGCCGGATCTCAGCTCACTGCAAGCTCCGCCTCCCGGGTTTACGATATTCTCCTGCCTCAGCCTCCCGAGTAGCTGGGACTACAGGCGCCCGCTACC
>NW_012101243.1:185729-192002 GCF_000951045.1 Mandrillus leucophaeus
TCCAGCCTGGGCGACAGAGCAAGACTCCGTCTCAAAAAAAAAAAAAAAAGAGTATATTTCTCAGGTTTGAGAAAGTGTCCCTGACAAAAAGTAATTCCAATAGAATGTGACAAGTGGTTTGACAGGACAGGATGAGATGCACTGGGAATATAAGCAGCAGCCCCAAACCTAGGCTGTGGATCAGTCTGGACTCTATCCTGAGGGCAGTAGAGTCTAGGAGTGCCTGGCCCTATCAGATCTGGGCTTTTTTGTTCAAAATAATGGATTAAATGAACAAGGCTGAAGGCAGGGAGACCCGCAAAGAGGCTGTCTACGCACTCCTCGAGGGTAAGAATGTGTCTGGAACCTCTCTGGGATCCCAACTCTGCACAGCCCCATGCTGAGGAGGTACACTGTGAGATGCCATGCACTGCTGGGCACCCAGGGTCAGCCCAAGACTTTGTGCCTTAGGCAGAGACATGAAGCTGAAAACAGTAGAAACACCCACTGTATGCCAAACACTGACCAGTAGCCTTTTTTTTTTTTTTGAGATGGAGTCTCGTTCTTGTTGCCCAGGCTGCAGTGCAATGCAGCCATCTCGGCTCACTGCAACCTCTGCCTCCCGGGTTCAAGGGATTCTCCTGCCTAAGCCTCCTGAGTAGCTGGGATTACAGGCATGCACCACCACGCCCAGCTACTTTTTTGTATTTTTAGTAGAGATGGATTTTCTACATGTTGGCCAGGCTGGTCTTGAACACCCGACCTCAGGAGATCCACCTGCCTTGACCTCCCAAAGTGCTGGGATTACAAGCATGAGCCACCACACCTGGTCATTTTTTTTTTTTTTTTGAGACATCATCTCACTCCGTCGCCCAGTCTGGAATGCAGTGGTGCAATCACAGCTCGCTGCAACCTCCATCTCCAGGGCTCAAGTAATCCTTCCTCCCACTTTAGCTCCCCAAGTAGCTGAGACTACAGGTATGTACCACCATGCCCAGCTAATTTTTTTGTTTTGTACAGATGGGGTCTCCCTATGTTGCCCAGGCTGGTCTCAAACTCCTGGGCGCATGTGATCCTCCTGCCTTGGTCTCCCACAGTGCTGGGATTACAGGCGTGAGCCACTGTGCAGGGAGGGCCTGAGTGAGCCTTGAATTCTCCTCTTCCCCTCCTCCCTACACTCATGAAAGTGCTACAATCACCTCTCTTTTTTCAGATGAGGGAATAATGAGGCTCAGAGAGAAGGCAGTGACTTGGCCAAGGTCCAGGCTTCCTCTTGTGGAGAAGATGGAATCTGAGTCAGGATCTGTAACTTTAGAGCTTTTCTCATACAGATACTTGGATTAACCATTGCCCAGAGTATAAAGTCAGGTGACAGGAGTTCTGAGGGCTGAAATACTTACCGTGTCTCTACATGGAAGAAAGATAGGAAGTGGGAAGACGTGGGAGGTTCAGAGGGGATAAGGGAAGGAGGGAGAGACAGCACCAAAGGTTGGAGTAACAAGCTATCAAAGGACAGAGAGGGAGGCTAGGCGTGGTAACTCAAGCCTTTAATCCCAGCACTTTGGGAGGCCGAAGTGGGCAGATGACCTGAGGTCAGGAGTTTGAGACCAGCCCGACCAACATGGAGAAACCCCATCTCTACTAAAAATACAAAAAATTAGCCGGACGTGGTGCCTGTAATCCCAGCTACTCGGAGGCTGAGGCAGGAGAATTGCTTGAACCCGGGAGGCAGAGGTTGTGGTGAGCTGAGATGATGCCATTGCCCTCCAGCCTGGGCAACAAGAGCAAAACTCTGCCAAAAAAAAAAAAAAAAGAACACAGATGGACAACCCTGCCCTCACGGAGCTTACTCCAGCCTGGGGGCTAAGAGCAAGACTCCATCTAAAAAAAAAATAAAAAAAAAAAAAAAAAAAAAAAAAAAAAGGACAGAGGGGGAAAGAGAAACAGGAGAGTTTGGGGGAGAGGTTTGACTGGTTCAGGAAGGGAGCAGTGGGGGCCAGTAGGGCAGGGCTGGGCCTCTGGTGTTAGGCTAACAGGCTACTGTGTGTCTCTAGGAAGGGGAGAAGCAAACTGGAGGCAAAGCAACGGTGGTCCGGGGTCCCCCGCCTCTGCTCCAGGAAAGCAGAACAAAGGCACCTGCGGGTCAGCAATAGGCGCGATTCAAAGGCGACAATACTTTGCACTCTGATTAAAAGGGGATAAGGCTATCTCTTTTGAGTGTGTTCATGTGCATGGTTTGCAAAGCACTTTCACATCCAGTTCTGAATCTATTTGTCACAACAGTTCCACCAGGCAGGGGAGGATTCTGCGCACCCCCTGCTCCTTTACAGATGAGGAAATCAAGACGTGAGGCAGAACTGGATTATGAACACAGAACCTCTGACTTCTGTCCTTTCCTGGATTGTGATTCTGTCCCATCTCTTAACCACGCTGCAAATCACAGCTGCCCCTTTCAACCAAGTCGCCGTCCAATACTGCGTTGGGGCAGGGGGCCGAATCCTAGATGCTCGATGCCTTCTCATCTTCCCTTGGCCTCCAAAGTTAATGATGACACCCAGACTTTGACAACATTACATTCCTTGCCTCTTCAGAACTATCCAAAGTCTGGGCCGGGCGTGGTGGCTCACGCCTGTAATCCCAGCACTTTGGGAGGCTGAGGCAGGCGAATCACAAGGTCAGGAGTTCAAGACCAGCCTGGCCAACATGGTGAAACCCTGTCTCTACTAAAAATACAAAAAATTAGCTGGGCATGGTGGCGGACGCCTGTAATCCCAGCTACTTGGGAGGCTGAGGGAGGAGAATCGCTTGAACCCGGGAGGTGGAGGTTGCAGTGAGCCAAGATCGCACCACTGCACTCCAGCCCGGGTGACAGCACAAGACTCCGTCTCAAAAAAAAGGACTATCTAAAGTCTGAAATTGACCACAGCGACCCTATTTCATTGTCTTCCCTTGAGACAGGGAGAGTTAGGTGTTCTCCCCTAACCCAAGAAGAAACTGAAGCCCAGACAGCGAAAGTGACTGGCCCAAGACCACAGTGAGTCAGTGGCGTGGCTGGAATAGGACTAGAACACAGATCCTCTTACCACCCCCTTATCCAGATCCCCTCCTTACCTGCAGCACTGACAGGTTGGTCTGTCCAGAAAGGCTCAGCTTCTCCTGCTCTGAGGGGTAGGCGTTGTAGCGGTGCAAGTACAGCCAGTCCCGGAGAATCTTCACCGACTCCTTGGGCAGGTTCCCCCTGCGCTTCCTTTTGCCCGTCAGAGAGAGGAGGCCTTCGTCCTCGCCTAGATCACTGTCCGACATGGTGCCTAGGGGGCTGGACCTTGGGTAAACCTGGGACAAGTGACACAGGGGATGGGAACATCATTAGCATGTACTGCCTTTTCCTAGTCTCCAAACACGCTCAGCATTACTTGAGCCTGGGACACGAGAAATGGGGTAATTGCAATTCAGAGTCTCAGGCCATAACACAGCCCAAGCAAGCTAGAAGGTATGAGTCCAAAGTTCCTCCACTTCATGGAACAGGTAGGTGACTAGCAAATGGCAGCTCATTCACAAGCAGGACTCGGACTGGAAATAATTACAGTTTCCACTGAGGTCTACTATTCTCCATGTTCGGTACTGAGCATTTGGTTTTTTTTCTTTTTTTTTGTTTTTGAGACAGGGTCTCACTCTGTAGCCTAGGCTGGAGTGCAGTGGCACCATCTTAGCTCACTTCAACCTCTGTCTCCTGGGTTCAAGTGATCTCCCACCTCAGCCTCCGAGTAGCTGGGATTACAGGCATGCATCTGACTAATTTTCTGTATTTTTTGGTAGACACGGGGTTTCACCATATTGGCCAGGCTGGTACTGAACTCGTGGCCTCAAGCAACCTGGCAGCCTGAGCCTCCCAAAGTGCTGGGATTACAAGCATGAGCCACCATGCCCGGCCTGTACTGAGCATTTTACATGTTATCTCATTTAATTACAATTCCTCAATAAGGGAGAAGCTATTATTATCATTTTATAGCTGAGGTAACAGAGAGAGATTAAGACAGCTGCTCAAGGCCAGCGCAGTGGCTCACAAAAAAAAAAAAAAAAAATCAGTCAGGTGTCATGGTGTGCACCTGTAGGCCCACCTACTTGTGGGACTGAGGCAGAATTGCTTGAGCCCAGGAGGTCAAGGCTGCAGTGAACTGTGTTTGTGCCACTGCACTTCAGCCTGGGTAACAATAAAATAAAAAAGGTCTCAAAAAATAAAAGCTGAGCTCGGTGGCTTATGCCTGTAATCCTAGCACTTTGGGAGGCCAAGGCAGGCAGATCACGAGGTCAAGAGCTCGAGACCATCCTGGCCAACATGATGAAACCCCATTTCTACTAAAAAATCAAAAATTAGCTGGGTGTGGTGGCGCGCGCCTGTAGTCCCAGCTATTCCGGAGGCTGAGGCAGGAGAATTGCTTAAACCCGGGAGGCGGAGGTTGCAGTGAGCCGAGATGGTGCCACTGCACTCCAGCCTGGTGACAGAGCGAGAATCCATCTGAACAAAAACAAAACCAAACAAACAAAAGGCCGGGCGCTGTGGCTCACACCTGTAATCCCAGCACTTTGGGAAGCCGGGGCAGGTGGATCACAAGGTCAGGAGTTTGAGACCAGCCTGGCGAATATGGTGAAACTCTGTTGCTACCAAAAAATACAAAAATTTGACAGCTGTGGTGGCAAGCGCCTGTAGTCCCAGTTACACAGGAAGCTGAGGCAGGAGAATCGCTTGAACCTGGGAGGTAGAGGTTGCAGTGAGCCGAGACCATGCCACTGCACTCCAGCCTGGGCAACACATTGAGACGCCATCTCAAAAAAAAAAAAAAAAAAAAAAAGCTGCCCAGGATACTATGGTGGTCAAACGGAGTTACTATGCAACCCAGAAATTTCACTCCTAGATAGTCCAAGAGAAATGAAAACTTGTGTCCACGTAAAACCTCATACACACATATTCACAGCAGTATAGGCTGAGGTAGAAGGAATATCTGAACCCAGAAGTTCAAGACCAGCTTGGGCAACATAGTGAGACCTCATCTCTACAAAAAAAATAAAAGTCGTCTATCTTTTCAATGGTTTATTCGCCCATTAAAAAAAGGAATTCATAGCCGGGAGCGGTGGCTCATGCCTGTAATCCCAGCATTTTGGGGGACTGAAGCAGGTGAATCACTTGAGGTCAGGAGTGCAAGACCAGCCTGGCCAACATGGTGACACCCCATCTCTACTGAAAATACAAAAAAATTAGCTGGGCGTGGTGGTGCGCGCCTGTAATCCCAGCTACTCGGGAGGCTGAGGTAGGAGAATTCCTAGAACCCAGGAGATGGAGGTTGCAGTGAGCCGAGATTATGCCATTGCACTCCAGCTTGGGCAACAAGAGCGAAACTCCGTCTCAAAAAAAAAAAAAAAAAAGTCAGTCCTGACATATGCTACAATATAGTAGGCCTTGAAAGCATTATGCTAAGGGAAAAAAGCCAGTCATAAGAGACTACATGTTATATGATTTCATTGATCATGAACTCTATCGAGACAGGGTAGATTAGCTAACTAACAGCTCCGCAGTTAGGGCTGCGGAGACAGAATGCTGATAGCTAAAGTGTGTGGAGTTTCTTTCTGATGGGGTAAAAACATCCTGGGCCAGGTGTAATACAGGCTCAGGTGTAGTACAGGCTCATGCCTGTAATCCCAGTGCTTTGGGAGGCCAAGGCGGGAGGATCCCCTGAGGCCAGGAGTTCAATAGCAGCCTGGGCAACACAAGAAGACCCTGTCTCTACAAAAAATAAAAATTGGGGCCAGGCGTGGTGGCTCATGCCCGAAATCCCAGCACTTTAGGAGGCTGAGGCAGGTGGCTTACCTGAGGTCAGGAGTTCGAGACCAGCCTGGCCAACATGGTGAAACCCCCGTCTCTACTAAAAATACAAAAAGTAGCTGGGTGTGGTGGTGGGCACCTGTAATCCCAGCTATGCAGGGGAGGGCTGAAGCAGAAGAATTGCTTGAACCTGGGAGGTGGAAGTTGCAGTGAGCTGAGATCATGCCACTGCACTCCAGCCTGGGTGACAGAGCGATTCTCTGTCTTAACAAAATAAAAAAAAATTAAAATAAAAAATAAAATAAAATAAAAATTAGCCCAGTATGGTGTGCCAGTAGTCCCAGCTGCTCGAGAGGCTGAGGTGAGAGGATCCCTTGAACCCAGGAGTTCAAGGCTGTAGTGAGCTACGATCGCACCAGTGCATGTCAACTTGGACAATATAGTAAGACCCCATTTTTAAAAATAAAATAATAAAA
>NW_012101243.1:192052-195423 GCF_000951045.1 Mandrillus leucophaeus
CAAAAAAAAAAAAAAAAAGTCAGTCCTGACATATGCTACAATATAGTAGGCCTTGAAAGCATTATGCTAAGGGAAAAAAGCCAGTCATAAGAGACTACATGTTATATGATTTCATTGATCATGAACTCTATCGAGACAGGGTAGATTAGCTAACTAACAGCTCCGCAGTTAGGGCTGCGGAGACAGAATGCTGATAGCTAAAGTGTGTGGAGTTTCTTTCTGATGGGGTAAAAACATCCTGGGCCAGGTGTAATACAGGCTCAGGTGTAGTACAGGCTCATGCCTGTAATCCCAGTGCTTTGGGAGGCCAAGGCGGGAGGATCCCCTGAGGCCAGGAGTTCAATAGCAGCCTGGGCAACACAAGAAGACCCTGTCTCTACAAAAAATAAAAATTGGGGCCAGGCGTGGTGGCTCATGCCCGAAATCCCAGCACTTTAGGAGGCTGAGGCAGGTGGCTTACCTGAGGTCAGGAGTTCGAGACCAGCCTGGCCAACATGGTGAAACCCCCGTCTCTACTAAAAATACAAAAAGTAGCTGGGTGTGGTGGTGGGCACCTGTAATCCCAGCTATGCAGGGGAGGGCTGAAGCAGAAGAATTGCTTGAACCTGGGAGGTGGAAGTTGCAGTGAGCTGAGATCATGCCACTGCACTCCAGCCTGGGTGACAGAGCGATTCTCTGTCTTAACAAAATAAAAAAAAATTAAAATAAAAAATAAAATAAAATAAAAATTAGCCCAGTATGGTGTGCCAGTAGTCCCAGCTGCTCGAGAGGCTGAGGTGAGAGGATCCCTTGAACCCAGGAGTTCAAGGCTGTAGTGAGCTACGATCGCACCAGTGCATGTCAACTTGGACAATATAGTAAGACCCCATTTTTAAAAATAAAATAATAAAAAAAAAAGCCACATGCTGTGGCTCACACCTATACTCCTGGCACTTTGGGAGGCCAAGGCAGGTAGATCACTTGAGCTCAGTGGTTCAAGACCAGCCTGGGCAACACGGTGAAACCCCATCTCTGCAAAAAAATACAAAAATTAGTTGAGCATGGTAACACATGTCTGTGGTTCTAGCTACTCTGGGGGCTGAGGTGGGAGAATCGCTTGAGCCTGGAGGCAGAGGTTGCAATGAGATGAGATAACACCACTGTACTCCAGTCTGAGAGGCAGAGCAAGACCCTGTCCCCCCATCCCCCTCAAAAAAAGTCCTAAAATTGACTATAGTGATAGTTGCAAACATACCAAAACCTGCTGATAAGTATACTTTAAATGGGTGAATTGCATGGTATGTGAGTTATATCTCGATAAAGCTGTAACGGAAAAAAATCCCACCCCCAGCTTAGGATACTAAAGTTGGATTTGGACCAGGCCTCTCCCCACCTTCTCTTGTGGGCTGTATACTGTACTGCCTCCTAGGTCTCCCAACGCCCAGTGAGAACTCCGGAAACTACAGATCACCATGGTCCTGCAGCAGTCCATGTGATATTTAAGGAGCACCTACTGTGTACCTTGCAGTGAGAGAGGTGAGTCATCTCTCTACTGGTTGCTTCCTGGACATTCTCCTTTGTCAGGCCCATTGGCCTGGTCCTAGACTCAACCACTCAAAATCCAGATGAATGAGCAAGGCCCACCCTCCACTTGGCACTGTAATCCTGGGCAAGGATCCTCCCCTCTCTGGGCTTGAGTCCTGTCTTCACCTGTCAAATGAAGGAAGGATTTTCCCTAGATGACCCAAATCAGCTGCTCAGCCCCCGACAAAGTTCTGTTTCACACATGCAAAAAATATTTTCTTTTTTTTTCTGAGATGGAGTCTTGCTCTGTAGCCCAGGCTGGAGTGCAGTGGCGCAATCTCGGCTCACTGCAACCTCCGTCTCCTGCGTTCAAGCAATTCTGCCTCAGCCTCCCGAGTAGCTGGGATTACAGGTGTGTGCCACCACACCTAGCTAATTTTTTTTTTTTTTAGTAGAGATGGGGTTTTGCCATGTCGGCCAGGCTGGTCTCAAACTCCTGACCTCAGGTGATCTGCCGGCCTCGGCCTCCCAAAGTGCTGGGATTACAGGCCTGAGCCACCGCATCCGGCCAGATTTTCATTTTAAAAGCAAAAGTTCTAGGCCAGGCTGATGCCAGGATCTCAAGGCTCCTCCCTTCTCAGCCTTTTAACAGCTCCCCAGCAGGCCAGCCAACAGACTCTGGCATCTCCCAGGTTTTGTTTCCTCTTCTTGGACCTGCGCCCAGATCTCTGGGCTGGCTAGGCCAGGCTTTCGAGGGAAGGGTCTACCCTTTCAGCCAGGCCACCTGGAGGTGAGACAGGCACTGGTTAGAGGTGCCACTCCTCAGACAGCACCACAGCAGGCGCTTTCTGAGGTCAGACAGACATTTCTAGATGGCCAGGGCAGCTGGGATCCGGGCTCAGTGATGCAGCCCTGGCCGGCTGTGAGAAGTTTACTCAAGGTTAGCTGTACAAATTCCACCCTGGCTGACAGCCAAGTCTGTCTGCAGGGTTCCCCGGGTGGGCCCTGGGGAACGACCTCTCAGCCTACACAAACTTCTCCACCTCGGTGTTCCGCAACCCAGGGCCATCTGTAGGCTGGGAGGTTTCCCACATATGCACCCTACACCGCACCCAGACACACTCAAGCCAGGCAATTAACCAACAGCGCTAGGATAACTGGCCTGGACCCATCGCTCAAGCCCTACAAACCCTAGGGTTTATCACCGACACATACAGCACGCACACGCACAGATTACAGACCCAGGCCTAGCACGAACAACAGTGACCCACGCAACTAACCCAACTTTTGTACCCGCCCACTCACGAACTCCAACCGACCCGGCCACCCCCAATTTCTCCGACAGGGAAAACTCCAGGCGTCATCACACTAACAATCAGTTCTACCCTCAGTGACCAGTGGCAGCACCCCCTCGACACAACATCCCATGCACCCTCCTACAGACTCCCACGACGCCACCTGCAGCCACTCCCGCACCAACTTTCTGACAACTCCCCTAGCTCGGCCCCGACACTCCCCCCGGCCGCGCACTCACGCCCGCATTCCCAGCAATGCAGACAAAGCGCGCAACCTCCCCCGCGGCCCAGACCGAGTCGGAGCACATGGCTCCCCGGTCGGCGAGGAATCGGCCGGCGCTTGGGGCGCCTGCACCCCACAGTACCCTCACCCCTGGCGGACTCCTCGCACCAGCTCCCCGGCGGGCCCGCCATCCCGGTGGGGCGGGGGTTCTGGAAGAAAGAAAACTCACGTGTCTGTCCTGGAGCAGGAAAAAGTTTGGTTCCCACCCCCTTCCCCGGCAGTTCGGGGCTGGCCGACTCTTCGGGGCGCGGGGCCGGCGGAGCGTGCGCGCTCGGCTTTGTGCTCCGAAC
>NW_012101243.1:196221-196864 GCF_000951045.1 Mandrillus leucophaeus
CAACCTCTGCCTCCCGGGTTCAAGCGATTCTCCTGCCTCAGCCTAAAGGTGCCCACCACCATGCCTAGCTAATTTTTGTGTTTTTAGTAGAGACGGAGTTTTGCCATGTTGACCAGGCTGATCTTGAACTGACCTGAAGTGATCCACCGCCTCAACCTCCCAAAGTGTTGGGATTACAGGTGTGAGCCCAGCCTTCTCCCCCTCTTTCTAAATTAAAAAATATTGTGGTAAGAAGCTCCCCCCACCTTTTTTCCCCGTGTTTGAAGAAACTGGGTCACTAAGGGAAGAAGAGACTTGCCTAATATGAGTTTGGGGTCCTGACCCCGGGAGGGAGCTGGGGATAGACTAGAAGAGGAAGGAGAGGTGGAAAGGCATCCAAGCCGAGACCAGCCTGGCTGCCCAGGTCATCTAAGTCAGTTCCCTACCTCCATGCCAGAAAAACCCAAACCGGAGGCTCTGGGATATGAGGCTTCAGGTTCATCCTGCCAGTTTCTAGTGAACTTGGTGATCACGTAGGTTCAAATGAATAAATCCACTTAAAAAAAAAGCGAGCCATTTCCTTTTTTTTTTTTTTTTTTTTTTTGAGACGGAGTTTCGCTCTTGTTGCCCAGGCTGGAGTGCAGTGGCAAGATCTCAGCTCACT
>NW_012101243.1:202779-205058 GCF_000951045.1 Mandrillus leucophaeus
CCTCAGGAATGCTGCATGGCCTCCCCAGAGCGGCGGTGGGAGCCTCGGCCGGGGAGAGCCCGCTCGGGGGCAGGAAGTGGCCCGGCCCTCCTCGTGGAGGGTGTTTCCGGAGTGCCTACTGTGCTCCTCGCCGGAGTGGGGGTCGTTACCGAGGGGGAACTTCTGTAAATCGTAACTTTTGTCATTTCGCGCCCCCCACAAGATGTCCTGCCGGCGGTGCGATTGCTCCCGTTGCTTCGAGGGGAAACTGAGGCCATTTAGTCCGGGCACTTACCCTCAGCTGGTAAAGGACTGGGCTCTGATGGGGACGCTTGTTATGACCTCAAGGGCCTATAGAGTCTGGGAGGCCGCCTCCGACCTAAGCCCAAAAAGCACATGGTCGGGCTCACAGGGGGCAGCCAGAGGTGAAAACTGCCAGTGTTTTGCAGCGACGCTGTGCGGGGCACTTCGTGTGTCATCCCGTCTCATCCTCGGGTGATGGGGTATGTGTTGTCCTTTGTAAGTCTCTGGCTTGTTCATGAGCCTCAGAGAGGTTCTTGATTGGCTTTTGTCACACAGTCAACCGGTGTCATTCAGCCCAGGTCGGTCGATAGTGAAGCCTGATCCCTTACCCGTTGTGCTCGGCGTTAAACCATCAGTCCAGGAGCTCCCAGAGTTCTTGTCTGGTTTCTTTTTCCTCTTCTGCCGGTTACACCCTACTCCAGAAGGTTTTCCTTGGCCTCCCCCACCCGGGTCAGTACACTCTTCCCCCGCTGTCTGCTGTGGGTACCACATACTGTGAAATACCTGTTAACCAATCTCCTAGGGCACCCCGACGCCCCTCAGCCCTGTACCCGGGCACGGCTGGGCCCAGATATCTAGGGCCCCTGAGCTTGTAAATCGCCTTGAAAACAGCTTTTGGTCTTAATGGCCCTTTAGCAAGGGAGAACTCTAGGAACAATACTCTTTAATTTTTCGCAAGCAAGCCTTAAGCCAATCAGAACGCCGATTAAAAGATTGTTAAGGTTTCACCTGGACACCCCATAGAAGCCAGACTTCCTGCAAATGTTAAAAACCTCCTCACAGCAGCGGGTGAAATGTCAGTGGCACTGCCCGTTGCTCTCCATTTCACAGACAGGGAAACTGAGGCCCAGAGTGTGGGTCAGAAACAATTTTCTTGGCCGAATAAATGGTGCTTCCCCCACAGCCCTATGAAAGAAAAAGCCACGTCTGGGTTGCCTTAGGTAAGAAATGTAAAACCAATGGGCCTTGGCCTCTAGGAAATGTATGGGACAGGGACCTTCAGAAGAGGGGAGCCCCAGGGGGAAACGGGTGCGATCAGGTGAGCCTGGAGAGGGGGCTCCAGTAGTGACTGCTGAGCTTGAACTCTGCACTAGGCATTTTTCTCCTGTATGCCTAAGAGCCACACTGCCCTTTCTGGGGAAGCCACTGGGGGCCTGGGCTAGAGGCAGAGACTGCACCATAAATTGTGCCTGCAGCAGCCCCTTAGACCAGTTCTTCCCAAGTCTGGTGCTAGATGAGGTTGGGGAAATGGAAGGGAGTGACTGCCTCCTCCTCCACCTGAGAGCCGCATAACAAAGACCTTCCTCCTGGAGGACGGGGTAGGGGTGAAGGGAGGCTGGTAGCCCATCAGATTTTGCATGTAAGCAAGCTTCACAGGTAAAGCCTTAGTGCAATGAGAGTTTGAGAATTACTGTGTAAAGTTTCTCAACTAGTATCAGAATTTAAAATGTGTGGATTCTCTAAGCCAGTAATTCCACTTCTAGGAATCTGTGTTTAGAAGTAGCTGTACAACAATGATAAATGCTTATAGAAGATTATTCTTTGCAGAACTGTTCATTCGGGAAGATTGCAAACAGCTAAATACCTCTCACCAGGAGCTGGCCCATTATAGCAACTCTGAGACCTCTACTGCAGGCTCTGAAAATGGGGTAAGTTGGTGCACGCTAATGTAGGGGCATGGCCAAGGTGTGTTTATTGACAGCTTACAGTGTCCCAACATGGAGGGACTTTGGACATACTTGGTGAGAACTTTAGTGGGAAAACTTTTTGAAAGTGATAAGTTATTTTATTGTCATTTTTCTCTCCCCCACTTTCTTTTTTCTTTTCTTTTTTTTTTTTTTTGAGACAGAGTCTCGCTCTGTCTCCCAGGCTGGAGTGCAGTGGGGCGATCTCAGCTCACTGCAACCTCTGCCTCCCGGGTTCAAGCGATTCTCCTGCCTCAGCCTAAAGGTGCCCACCACCATGCCTAGCTAATTTTTGTGTTTTTAGTAGAGACG
>NW_012101243.1:205582-211197 GCF_000951045.1 Mandrillus leucophaeus
GCTCACTACAACCTCTGCTTCCCAGGTTCAAGCGATTCTCCTGCCTCAGCCTCCTGAGTAGCTGGGATTACAGGCATGCAACCACCACACCCGGCTGATTTTGTATTTTCAGTAGAGACGGAATTTCGCCATGTTGGCCAGGCTGGTTTTCAATTCCTGACCTCAGGTGATCCGCCTGCCTCGGCCTCCCAAAGTACTGAGATTACAGGTGTGAGCCACTGCACGTGGCCACCGCTCCATTTTTGATGGAAGTGGGGAAAGGCACCAGCATTTACTGAGAATCCACATGAGCCAAGTCGTGTCTCAGGATAAAGGAGAAGATGGGGTTCTGTGGGGTAGAGGGAAGAGTCCAGCAAAGGCCAGGGAAAGTGGAAGTGTTCAGGAAACAACTGGATTGGGTGAGACGGAAGGGCCGTGAAGGCCAGCATAAAGAATTTGGATTTGGCAGTGTGGGCAGTAGAGAGCCCCAGCTGGTTCCTGTGGAGAGCTGGGGAGAGACTGAGGGAGGATAGTTGGTGACTCAGCTCTGGGTAATTGAGGCTGGGCGGATGGAGACCCGCCTCTGAGATCTAGGGAGATTTGTGGCTGTTATGTTAGGTTCTGCATTTTCATCTAATGTTGGTAAGTGGAATTCCACATCTTCCTCCTGAAAAGTCTTGTAGTGTCTTGTTGGTCAACCACAATTTGCCTAGCTCTCTCCTAGTTGTTGGGTATTTACTCACGTAACTAATTCCTGAGTGCCCGCCTGTGTCTGGCTGTGTGCCTACATCTGGAAAACCTACAGCCAACCTTAGTCCTGAAGGCTTTGGGCGACAGTGCCTTGTGGTGGGAAGGCTGTGGCCCTGGGACTTGGTTGCTAGCCAGGTGATTTAGGATAATCATCCACACCTTCTGAGCCTCCCTTTTCTCATGTTGTGGAAATACAAGGCTTTGGTGAGAGTCAAAGAAAACAGGCACACCCTTTGTTTTATTGTGCCTTGCTTTTTTGCGCTTTGCAGGTACTGCATTTTTTACAAAGTGAAGGATTTTGGCAACCCTGCGTCGAGCAAAGTCTACCGGCATTATTTTTCCAAAAGGATGCTCAGTCTGTGTCTCTGTGCCACATTTTGGTAATTCTTGCAATATTTCAAAGTTTTGTTGTTATTATTTCTAGTATGGTGATCTGCTATCAGTAATCTTTGATGTTACTATTGTAATTGTTTTGGGGGGTCATGAGTGATGCCTGTGTAAGATAGCAAACTTAATCCATCAATATTGTATGCGTTCTGACCGCTCCACCAACCAGCTGTTTGCAATTAGTAATCCTACAGTGGCCTCTAAGTGTTCAAGTGTAAGAATGTGTTGCAAATCTCTCACTTCACATCGAGAGCTAGAAATAATTAAGCTCGGTGAGAAAGGCATGTTGAAAGCCAAGATAGGCCTTTTTTGTTTTTTTTTAGTTTTTAGTAGAGGTGAGGTCTCACTGTGTTGTCCAGGCTGGCCTCCAACTCCTGGGCTCAAGTGATCCTCCTGCCTTGGCCTCCCAAAGTGTTGGGATTAAAGGTGTGAGCCACCATGCCCTGCCTCTGGAGTAGCACTTTTAATTTCACTCAAGAACTATTGGCCAGGTGCAGTGGCTCACACCTCTAATCCCAGCTACTGGGGAGGCTGAGGCGGGAGAATTGCTTGAACCTGGGAGGCAGAGGGTACAGTGGACTGAGATCACACCACTACACTCCAGCCTGGGCGACAGCAAGACTCCGTCTCAAAACAAACCAAAACTATCTGGCTAGGTCTGATGGCTCATGCCTGTAATCCCAACACTTCAGGAGGCCGAGGCGGTAAGGTCTCTTGAACCCAGGAGTTTGAGGCCAACCTGAGCAACATGGCAAGACCCTGTCTCAACAAAAAATAATCAGCTGGGCATGGTGGCAAATACCTGTAGTTCCAGCTACTTGGGAGGCTGAGGTGGAGGAAGGCTTGAGCCCAGGAGGTTGAGGCTGCAGTGAGGTATAATTGTGCCACTGTGCTCCAGCCTGCGTGAAAGAAAGTGCCACTGTGCTCCAAAAATTGGCCAGGCGTGGTGGCTCATGCCTGTAATCTTAGCACTTTGGGAGGCCAAGGTGGGCGGATCACTTGAGGTAGGGAGTTCGAGACCAGCCTGACCAACATGGAGAAACCGCATCTCTACTAAAAATACAAAATTAGCTGGGCGTGGTGGCGCGTGCCTGTAATCCCAGCTACTCAGGAGTCTGAGGCAGGAGAATCGCTTGAACCTTGGAGGCGGAGGTTGCAGTGAGCCGAGATCGTGCCATTGCACTCTAGCCTGGGCAGTAAGAGTGAAACTGCAAAAAAAAAAAAAAAAAGATCCTAAATTACTCTGCCTGTGCTCTAGAAATGGAACAAGAAAGCCTGGATAACAGCACATCTGTTTACAGCATAGTGTACTGAATATAGGTTCCACTGTAGGTCCCACTCTTGAGACCTACAGTTCAGAAAAGATTCCTTATGAAATATTACCACTCATTGACACCTAGGCTTCATTGGAAGACTGGGAGTCTGCGCTCGGACCCGGAAACAGCTGGGTATGGCATCCCCAATCAGAGCAGTAGAAATCAGCAGGTCTGAGTTGGCCATTGTGTGGCCAGGGAGCTTAATGAGCATATTTTCTTCATTCTTTTTACTAGGGTCAGGGCTATAGAATGGAAGGGGATCAGATTTCATTTGCATGGTTTCATCCTTTTTATATGTGGGAATTTTCTTACCTCTCGGAATATCGTTTAAATTACAAGAGCAAATACACCATGTTCAGGATGGGAAGTTAAACCTTTGAGAGGCACACAAAGAAAAAGCGAAGACCCCTCCCCTGAGCCCTCCCTTCAGCATTAGCAGTGATGACAATTAGGTGTATATTCTTTCTTTTCCACCATCAGATAAGTACATGGAGATGTCCACACAGGTCCTGAGAGATACTGCCTTCCCTGTTGCTCTCTCTTTTATTTTGCCTCAATTTTCAATAGGTCTGTATTTAATACTTTCTACATAAACATCTCTGCAGTTGTGAGAATTTCCTGAAATAGATTCTCTGAAGTGGAATTACTGGGACCGACAGCATGGGTAGATATTGTGAAAGCAGATTACCAAAGTGCTCACGTGCCAGCGATTGTGGTGTTGGTGAGCTTGTCTTACCCAGTCCGCAGCCACAGCAAGTGTTAGCAATTTTGTGTTAATTAATCTTTCCTCATTTGATGGGTGAAGACTAGCCTAGGTTTTTTTTTTCTTTTTCTTTTTTTTTTTTTTTTTGAGACGGAGTCTAGCCCTTCCGCCCAGGCTGGAGTGCAGTGGTGCTATCTCGGCTCACTGCAAGCTCCGCCTCCTGGGTTCACACCATTCTCCTGTAGTCTAGGTTTTTAATCTGCATTTTTTATTAGTGAGATTGAACACCTTACAATTTCAGAATGATTGGACACTGGTCACTGTGAATCATCTCCATATCTTTTGCAGTCATAGTGATTTCTTTCTGATTTACAAGCTCTATTATACTAGTAAGGGTTCTCTTTTTTTGTTTGTTTCTTTTTTCATTTTTGAGACAGGGCAAGAGCTCTGTCAGCCAGGATGGAATGCAGTCACTGCAGCCTTGACCTCCTGGGCTCAAGTGAGCCTCCTGCCTCAGCCTCCCAAAGTGCTGGGATTACAGGCCTGAGCCACAGTGCTGAGCTATGGTAAGGATTCTCAACCCTGGTTTGTCATATTTGCTCCAAGTAGTTTTCCTTTTGTCTAAGATTATTGTTTGCCTTAAATTTTTCTAAAGTGTTTTAATTTTGGGGTTTAAAATTTTCACTTGGTCAAATGTCAGTCTTTGTGACGATACCCATTGCATTGAGTCTCAGAGAGAATATCTGATGTTTTCTTTTTGATTTTGTTTCTCAATGGCTTAACATTTAACCCTTTGCTGCATCTGGAATGTATTTTGGGTTGCAATGTGCAGTAAGAATCCTTACAGTTTTTTAATTTTTTATTTTTGTCTGATTTTCTGAACTGCACACCATTTCTTTCTTTCCTTTTTTTTTTTTTTTTTGTATCTTAGTAGAGACGGGGTTTCACCATCTTGGCTAGGTTGGTATTGAACTCCTGACCTTGTGATCCCCCCATCTCGGCTTCCCAAAGTGCTGGGATTACAGGCGTGAGCCACTGCACCCAGCCACCATTTCTTATCTTTCCTTTTTCTTTTTGAGATGGAGTCTCACTCTGTCACCCAGGCTAGAGTGCAGTGGCACAATCTCAGCTCACTGCAGCCTCCGCCTCCTGTGTTCAAGCAATTCTCCTGCCTCAGCCGCCCAAGTAGTTGGGATTACAGGTGCCTGCCACCACGTCCAGCTCATTCTTGTATTTTTAGTAGAGATGCGGGGTTTCACCATGTTGGCCAGGGTGGTCTTGAACTCCTGACTTCAAGTGATTCACCCACCTCGGCCTCCCAAAGTGCTGAGATTACAGGCATGACCACTGCACCCAGCCTTATCTTTCCCTTCTTCATGGCTTTTCCAAGGTGTTGAGTTCTTACATTATTTTTCATGGTATAACCCAAGGAGAGCTACCTTGATACTGCTACTTTAGAGGATGAAAAGACAGATTTTGGCTTGGGAAGGCCGACCTTTCTGTAGTGGAAATGGATATCTCCCATGAAGCAAATGAAGTGTGCCCTTTAAGGATCCTAGTTGCCCATATTCTCTTCCAAAGCCCTGGGAGGAGTCATGTTTTTATAAAATTTACAAAATTCGGAAATTTTAATTGTAATCATAATCAGTTAAGGCAACGTTTTTTGTTGTTGTTCTTGTTGTTTTTTGAGATGGAGTCTCGCTCTGTTACCCAGGCTGGAGCGCAGTGGTACAATCTTGGCTTACTGCAGTCTCTGCCTCCCAGGTTCAAGCAATTCTCCTGCCTCAGTCTCCCGAGTAGCTGGTACTACAGGCGTGTGCCACCACACCCTGCCAAGTTTTGTAATTTTAGTAAAGATAGGGTTTCACCGTGTTGGCCAGGCTGGTCTTGAACTCCTGACCTCAGGTGATCTGTCCGCCTCAGCCTCCCAAAGTGCTGGGATTACAGGCATGAGCCACAGTGCCTGGCCTCCATTTCCATTTTTATAGTTTTAATGATTGAAAGAATTTTCCATAGACTAGCTTCTAACTATGATCATTTTAAACCTCGTTTGTCTTACTTTACTCATGTACTTCTGGTACAGATTTATAGGACACCTATATATCATGATCCCACCTCTGCTCCTGCAACTTTGTGCCATGGCAGCCTTTCCTATATCAGGACAGTTATCTATATTTGAACTGCCCATGGAAGTGACTGCAAACCACATAAATAGATAAACCCAAAGTAAACGTATTCCAAACTCAACCCTTGGCCAGATCCAAAAAAAGTCTGAGGCAGGAAGATCACTTGCGCCCAGGAGTTTGGATTTTGATCAGCCTGGGCAACATGGTGAAACCCCGTCTCTACAAAATAATTTAAAAATTAGCCAGGCATAGGCCAGTCGTGGTGGCTTACGCCTGTAATCCCAGCACTTTGGGAGGCCAAGGCAGGCAGATCACGAGGTCAGGAGATCGAGACCATCCTGGCCAACATGGTGA
>NW_012101243.1:211512-215948 GCF_000951045.1 Mandrillus leucophaeus
AAAAAAAAAAAAAAAAAAATTAGCCAGGCATGATGGTGCCCACCTGTGGTCCCAGCTACTCAGGAGGCTGAGGCAGGAGAATTGGTTTTTGTTTTTGTTTTTGTTTTTTTGAGACGGAGTCTTGCTGTGTCATGAAGCTAGAGTGCAGTGGCACGATTTCAGCTCACTGCAACCTCCGTCTCCCAGATTCAAGAGATTCCCCTGCCTCAGCTTCCTGAGTAGCTTGATTACAGGTGCGCTCCACCACACCTGGCTAATTTTTTGTCTTTTAGTAGAGACGGGGTTTCACCATGTTGGCCAGGATGGTCTCGATCTCCTGACCTTGTGATGGCGGGAGAATTGTTTGAGCCCAAGAGATCAAGGCTGCAGTGAACCATGATTATGCCACTACACTCAAGCCTGGGCAACAGAGCAAAACCCTGTCTCCAAAAAAGAAGGGGAGGGAGTTTTATTCTACCAGGAAGGTACTTGAGAAGAAACACTGAGTTTTCTTTATTTTCTCGATATAAAATGGTAGTGTAAAACCACTGTCATATGAAGGATGATAAAAAATGTTCCCCAAAAAGTAGGAAGGCCAGGCATCATGGCTCACACCTCACTTTGGGAGACTGAGGCGGGCAGATCACAACATGGGAAAACTCCATCTCTACTAAAAATACAAAAATTAGCTGAGCGTGGTGGCACACGCCTGTAGTCCCAGCTACTCGGGAGGCTGAGGCATGAGAATTGCTTGAACCTGGGAGGCAGAGGCTGCAGTGAGCTGAGATCACGCCACTGGCACGCCAGCCTGGGCGACAGAGCAAGACTCTGTCTCAGAAAAAATAAAAATAAAAAAGGAAAAAGAGAAATGTTCCAGGCATTCAAATAATTAAAATACTATGTTATCTATCTGTATTTTGTGATGTGATATTTGTCAACTTTAAAAAATTTATAGGCCGGGCGCCGTGGCTCAAGCCTGTAATCCCAGCACTTTGGGAGGCCGAGACGGGCGGATCACGAGGTCAGGAGATCGAGACCATCCTGGTTAACACGGTGAAACCCCGTCTCTACTAAAAAATACAAAAAAAACCTAGCCGGGCGAGGTGGCAGGCGCCTGTAGTCCCAGCTACTCTGGAGGCTGAGGCAGGAGAATGGCGTAAACCCGGCAGGCGGAGCTTGCAGTGAGCTGAGATCCGGCCATTGCACTCCAGCCTGGGTGACAGAGCGAGACTCCGCCTCAAAAAAAAAAAAAAATTTATAATCTGCTATAATTTCTTTTCCTTTTCTCATTTTGAGTAAACATTCACATTTGTGCCAGATTTTGTATATTTAATTTTACATTCTTTTTCTAAAAGGGGGCTCCAAAAATTATAGAAGATTCGGGTCCCATGAAACCTGGATCTGTCTTCAACCATTAGGATGAGTATGTTGTCAAAGATAAGCCATAACCTTTTAGAATATCTAGTTATAACCTGTCTCTTCTGGCCCTTTGGAAATTGGAATTTCTTGTCTTTTATTCTGATTTATTTTTTTCTTCTTTCATACAGTCGTATCTGCATACTGTGATTTTGACACTAAAATAAAACTTACTTTTTTTTTTTTGAGACGAAGTCTTGCTCTGTTGCCCAGGCTGGAGTGTAGTGGCATGATCTCGACTCACAGCCTCCGCCTCCCGGTTTAAGCGATTCTCCTGCCTCAGCCTCCAGAGTAGCTGGGATTACAGGCGCAGGCTACCACCTCCAGCTAATTTTTGTATTTTTAGTAGAGATGTGGTTTCACCCTGTTGGCCAGGCTGGTCTCGAACTCCTGATCTCAAGTGATCCGCCCACCTCGGCCTCCCAAAGTGTTGGGATTACAGGTGCGCCGAGCCTAAAATAAAACTTGGAAAGGGATCATTAAGTGAAGGGCAGTTTATGTACTGTGTTCTTTACCTTGACTTTTTCACTTAGCAGCATGTCTTGGAGACCTTTCTCTGTCGCTACATGAAGAGCTTCCTCATTTTTTTCAGCAGTTGTCCTTATGCCCTTACGTGGCTATCTCGCTTCCGTCTGATGATTCTCTTGTTAATTGTCATTTGGATTTTGATGCCGGAATTGTTATCACTGTCAGTGCTGCAGTAACTTTGCACATATATCATTTCACATGAGTATGAGGCTATCTGTAGGAGAAACTGTCAGCATTTGCATTCCCATCAGCAATGTATGGTAGAAGTTTAGGTTGGAAATAATGTTTTTCAGATTTTTCTTTTGTTATGGTAAAATGGACATAACATTAAATTTGTCATTTTAACCATTTTCAGGTGACATTAAATACATTTGTATGTTATACAACCACCTGCCATCCATCTCCAGTACTTTTTCATCTTCTCAAATGGAAACCCTGAACCCATTAAGCAGTGACTCCCTATTCTCTCCTCCTTGAAGCTGCTGGTAACCCCTCTTCTCCTTTTTATCTCTATGATTTTTTTTCTTTTCTTTTTTTTTTTTTTTGGAGACTGGAGTTTTTGCTCATGTTGCCCAGGCTGGAGTGCAATGGCAGGATCTCAGCTCACCGCAACCTCCGCCTCCCGGGTTCAAGCGATTCTCCTGCCTCAGCCTCCTGAGTGGCTGGGATTACAGGCATGTGCCCGGCTAATTTTGTATTTTTAGTAGAGATGGGGTTTCTCCATGTTGGTCAGGCTGGTCTTGAACTCTCCACCTCAGGTGATCTGCCTGCCTCAGCCTCCCAAAGTGCTAGGGTTACAGGCATGAGCCACCGCGCCTGGCCAAATTTTTTTCTTTTTATTTATTTTTAATAAAAATGGGGTCTTGCTATGTTGCCCAGACTGGTCTCAAACTCCTGGCCTCAAGTGATCTGGGATTATAGGTGTAAGCCACTGTGCCTGTGCCTGGTCTTTTTTTTTTTTTTTGGAAATAGAGTCTTCTTGCTCTGTCACCCAGGCTAGAGTTCAGTGGCACAGTCATAGCTTATTGTAAACTTGAGCTCCCAGGCTCAAGGGATCCTTCTGCCTCAGCTTCCTGAGGAGCTGGGACTATAGGTGTGCGTCATTATACCTGGCTAATGTTTAAAATTTTTTGTAGAGCTGGCGTTTCATGATGTTGTCCAGGCTGTTTTTTGTTTGTGTGTGTGTTTCTTTGAGACAGAGTTTTGCTCTTGCCCAGGCTGGAGTGCGGTGGCGCGATCTCGGCTCACTGCAACTTCTGCTTCCCAGGTCCAAGTGATTCTCCTGCCTCAGCCTCCTGAGTAGCTGTGACAATAGATGCCTGCCTACGCCCGCTAATTTTTAGAGTTTTTAGTAGAGACAATGTTTTACCATGTTGTCAAGGCTGGTCTTGAACTCCTGACCTCAGGTGATCCACCTACCTCAGCCTTCCAAAGTGTTGGGATTGCAGGTGTGAGCCACTGCACCTGACCAATTTTTGTATTTTTAGTAGAGATGGGGTTCCACCATGTTGCCCAGCCTGATTTCAAACTCCTGACCTGCCTTGGCCTCCCAAAATGTTGGGATTACAGGTGTGAGCCAGTGTGCCTGGCCTGGAATTTCTTTGATGAGAGCTGTGCCCTGATAGTCTCATTTTTCCATTGTACTGGAAGGTCTGGGTCCCTGGGAGCTGAGTGGGGCATGAAGGCCTGAGTGAGCTCTGTGCCTTGCTGACGGTGTTCCCAAGCTGAGTGGAAGAAGACGACTAAGGGTCTGGATATCCTCAACACTGAGTATATTACTTTCTGTATAAACCTTCTGTTGTTGCTGTCTTCTCCCTCTCCTGTGCCTGGTGTCCATCAGTCCAGGACCTTCTGTATTCTTTGGAAAATAAATTTCTGATCTCTTGGCAGGGTCTGGGTTGCAGCCTTCGTAGGATCTAGGAGTACACTGCTTTTTTTTCTTTTTTCTTTTTCTTTGACACAGAGTCTCACTGTGACGTGATCTCTGCTCACTGCAACATCCGCCTCCCAGGTTCCTGTGAGTCTCATGGCTCAGCCTCCCAAGTAGGTGAGATTATAGGCGCCCGCCACCACACCTAGCTAATTTTTGAATTTTTAGTAGAGACATGGTTTTACTGTGTTGCACAGGCTGCTCTTGAACTCCTGTGCTCAAGTGATCCACCTGCCTCAGCCTCCCAAAGTGTTGGGATTAAAGAATAGAGAAAAGGGCCAGGCGTGGTGGCTCACACCTGTAATCCCAGCACTCTGGGAGGCCGAGGCAGGTGGATCACAAGGTCAGGAGATCAAGATGATCCTGGCTAACACGGTGAAACCCTGTCTGTACTAAAAATACAAAAAATTAGCCAGGCATGATGGCAGCTGCCTGTAGTCCCAGCCACTTTGGGAGGCTGAGGCAGGAGAATGGTGTCAACCTGGGAAGTGGAGGTTGTGGTGGCAGTGAGCCGAGATTGCACCACTACACTCCAGCCTGGGCGACAGAGTGAGACTCTGTCTAAAAAAAAAAAAAAAAAAAA
>NW_012101243.1:217031-218113 GCF_000951045.1 Mandrillus leucophaeus
AAATTAAAAAAAAAAAAAAAAAAAGGCACGTATGGCCAGGCATGGTGGCTCATCCTGTAATACCAGCACTTTGGGAGGCTGAGATGAGGATCAGTTGAGCTCAGGGGTTTGAGACCAGCCTGGGCAATGTAACAAGACCCCATCCCTACAAAAAATAGAAAAATTAAGCCAGGTGCGGTAGGTTGCGCCTGTAGTTTCAGCCGTTCCAGAGGCTGAGGTGGGAGGATTGTTTGAGCCCAGGGGTGTGAGGCTGCAGTAAGCCCCGATTGCATGACTGCACTCCAGTGTGGGCAATAAAGCAAGACACTGTCTCAAAGGAATAAAAAGGCATTGATAGCTGTGAATTTTCCTTCAAGCACTGCTTTAGCTGCATTTCATAAATTTTAAGCCTTTTTATTCATGTCATAATATTTTCTAATTCCCTTTTGGATTTCTTCTTTGAATCATTCATTATTTAGAGTATGTTGTTTAATTTCCACATATTTCACGTATTTGTGAGTTTCCCATGTTTCCCAAATTTCTAATTTCATTATAGTGTCCTCACAGAACACACTTTGTATTATTTGAATCCTTTTAAATTAATTGAGGTTTGTTTTATGACCTAGCATATGGTCTTTCCTGGAGAATGTTCCATGTTCACTTAAGAATAATCTGACCCTGGCACGGTGGCTTATGCCTGTAATCCCGGCACTTTGGGAGCCTCAGGTGGGAGGATCCCTTTAGCCCAGAAGTTTGAGACCAACCTGGGCAACATAGTGAGACCCCATCTCTACAAAAAATAAAAAAATTAGCTGGGATGGGACATGCCTATACGCCAAGCTACTTGGGAGGCTGAAGTGGGAGATAACCTGAACCTGGGAAGTTGAGGCTGCAGGGAACTGTGATCACACTTCTCCACTCCAGCCTGGTTGACAGAGCAAGATCCTATCTCAAAAAAATGGAGAAAGAAAAAAGAACCTGTATTCTGTGGTTGTAGGGTGCGGTGTTCTGTAGATGGGCGTTAGGTCTAGGTGGTGGGTAGTGTTGTATTCTGTGGTTGTAGGGTGCGGTGTTCTGTAGATGGGCGTTAGGTCTAGGTGGTG
>NW_012101243.1:218163-221200 GCF_000951045.1 Mandrillus leucophaeus
CTGTAGATGGGCGTTAGGTCTAGGTGGTGGGTAGTGTTGTATTCTGTGGTTGTAGGGTGCGGTGTTCTGTAGATGGGCGTTAGGTCTAGGTGGTGTAGGGTGCAGTGTTCTGTAGATCGGTGTTAGGTCTGGGTGGTTGGTAGTGTTGTCATGTGTTCAAGTCTTCTGTTTGCTATTGATCTTCTGCCTACTTGTGCTATCCATTATTGAAAGTGGGAGTTGAAGTCCAACTGACTGTTGTTTCCTCCCTTCATTTGTCAGCCTTATGCTTCCTGTATTTTGGTGCTCTGCTGTTTCCATATATGTTTAAAACATTACCTCTTTTTGATGGAATGACCTTTTTAAAATTATAAAATATCCTGCTTTAGTAGGAAATACTATTTTAGACCCAGACGATCTTGACTCCCGAGCCCATGCTCTTATGCCCGTCCCAACTGCCCTGTCCCTGAAGGTGTGACCTCTGGTATTTCTCTACCTCCTGTATCCTCATTCATTTTGGATTCATCTAAGTGATCTTTGTCAACTTGGTCTTCCTGCCCTGGATCTTGATAAGACCAGCTGAAATTTTATTCCGTACTCTGAGGAAGTCCTCAGGCCTTCCCCAGATGCCTGTAGATTCTAGAAGTTCCCACTCTCCATCATCTTGGCCTCTGGGGCCTGCTTGCGTGCAGCATACCCTGGTGCTGTGTAGTTGCTGTGGCTTGAATGTGCCCCGTGCGCGAAGTTCATGTGTTGTAAACTTAATCCCCAATGCAATAGTGTTGAGAGATGGGACCTCTAAGAGGCTCTGCCCTCATGAATGGATTAATGCTGTTACCACAGGAGTGGATTCCTGGTAAAATGTGAGTTCAGCACTCTCTTGCCTTCTCTCCTGTGTACTCTCTCACCATGTGAGAGGCCTTCCACCATGTGATGAGGCAGCAAGAAGGCCCTCACCAGATGTAGTTCCTTGATCTTGGACTTCTCACCCTCCAGAACTGTGAGCCAAATAAACTTCTCTTCATTATCAGTTACCAGTCCCAGGTATTCTGTCATAGAAGCACAAAATGGGCTAAGTTGATAGTTTCCACAGTTCAGTCTTTCGCCTTCATCTCTGCCAGGCTCGCCTTAGACTCTGCAGTCACCAAACCTTGGTGACACAAGTGAATTGAGCCCTTTAGTGCTGGAGGATGAGAGGAAAGGCACACTTGACAAAAAGACAGAGATCAGTTTCCATGTTCTCCATCCTTGGGCATCTTCTAGGCCCTGGTTTTGCAGGGTTTGACTTGGCCCACCAGTACGCAGCCTCCTGTCACTATCCAGCTCCTGACTCTGGTCTCCTCTTCTGTGCATTTCCCAGCCCTCCTTCCCTCTCCCCTTTCCTCTCTGGAGCAAAAACACTTCTCTCCCTCTGCCTCCTGCAGAGCCATTTAACGGCTGCTTTTGTTGTCTTTGTTTATTTGGCCCCCTCAAGGGTCAGGCTCTAACTGTCTTCCTTGGTGAAGCCCAGAGTAATTTAGTAAGAGGGATATGGAGGCAGTTAGATAAGAAAACTTCCCACCTGGCTTTCCATGCTGGCTTTTTCTTTTTTTTTTAGACAGGGTCTCACTGTGTCACCCAGGCTGGAGTGCAGTGGTGCGATCTCAGCTCACTGCAACCTCTATCTCCCGGGTTTAAGAGATTTTCACCTCAGCCTCCCAAGTAGCTGGGATTACAGGTGTGTACCACCACACCCGGCTAATTTCATGCTGGCTTTCTTGTTCCAACTTACTACTGTGGTTGGGTGAAATATTTTATTTATTTATTTATTTATTTAAAGACAGGGTCTGACTCTGTCACCCAGGCTGGAGTACAGTGGCGCAATCAAGGCTCACTGCAACCTTCACCTCCTGGGCTCAAGCAATCCTTCCGCCTCAGCCTCATGAGTAGCTGGGACTACTGTTGGCATTTCCTGGACTTTTTGATGATTGGTGGGAGAATAATTTTTTTTTTTTTTTTTTGAGATGAGTCTTCCTATGTTGTCCAGGCTGGTCTTGAACTCCTGAGCTCAAGTGATCCTCGTGCCTCAGCCTCCTGAGGAGCTAGGATTACAGGCAGGAGCCATCACACCTGTCAGGAGCAGAATATTTGAAGTCAGGACTTTTCCAGAAGAATATGAGAGATTTGTGATTCTGAGGGAATTATCAAACTGAGGCCCAGGCAGAACTCACAGTAAGTCAGTGGTGGGGCCAATTCTTCAGGCCTCTGCCCTGGGATGTATCTTGACTTCGGCGAGCCCTGAGGTGGGTGTACCTTGGGTCATTCCCCCACCTTCCCTGAGCCTAATTTCCCATCTGGGTAGCAGCACTGTCTCTTCCTGAGGCTGTCATGAGAGATAAGCAACAAAATACTCCTGCCATGCCCTGCCGATGGCTTGGCAAGCAGTAGGGAAAGTTACAGAAAAAGCACCTTCACTAGTCACATTTGATGACTTCTATAATTATCTGATGCGTTTCTTTTTAAAAATTTATTTTTTGAGACAGGGTTTCACTCTGTTGCTTAGGCTGGAGCGCAGTGACTCAATCTCAGCTCACTGCAACTTCTGTCTCCCGCCTCCACTTCCTGAGTAGCTGGGATGACGAGCACATTGTACCATGCCTGGCGAATTGTATTTTTTGTAGAGATGAGGTTTCACCATGTTGCCCAGGATTGTCTCAAACTCCTGAGCTCAAGCAACCTACGCACCTTAGCCTCCCAAAGTGCTGGGATTACAGGCATGAGCTACCGCGCCTGGTCGGTCTGATGTGTTTCACAAATCAGTGTGTATGTAGCTGGGCATCGTGGTGGGTGCCTGTAATCCTAGCTACTTTGGAGGCTGAGGCAGGAGAATCACTTGAGCCTGGGATGTGGAGATTGCAGTGAGCCGAGATTGCGCCACTGTACTCCAGCTTGGATGGCAGAGCAAAAAAAAAAGTGTGTGAATGATTCACACTTGTTGCCCAGGCTGGAGTGCAATGGCGTGATCTTGGCTCACCACAACCTCTGCCTCCCGGGTTCAAGCAATTCTCCTGCCTCAGCC
>NW_012101243.1:223210-224540 GCF_000951045.1 Mandrillus leucophaeus
TCTCCTGACCTCGTGATCCGCCTGTCTCGATCTCCCAAAGTGCTGGGATTACAGACTTGAGCCACCACGCCCGGCCACCTGGCTAATTTTTGTATTTTTAGTAGAGACGGGCTTTCACCGTGTTGGTCAGGCTGGTCTCAAACTCCTGACCTCAGGTGATCCACCTGCCTCGGCCTCCCAAAGTGTTGGGATTATAGGAGTGAGTGACCACACCCAGCCATATATATATAAAAAATTTTTTTTTGAGACAGAGTCTCGCTGTGTCATCCAGGCCGGAGTGCAGTGGCGTGATCTTGGCTCACTACAACCTCCACCTCTTGGAATCAAGTGATTCTCCTGCCTCAGCCTCTCAAGTAGCTGGGATTACAGGCACATGCCACCACGCCCGGCTAATTTTTGTATTTTTAGTAGAGACAGGGTTTCACCATGTTGGCCAGGCTGGTCTGGAACTCCTGACCTCAGGTGATTCACCTGCCTCAGCCTCCCAAAGTGCTGGGATTACAGGCGTGAGCCACTGCATCCGGCTTAATTTGTTAAATGTTTTATAGAGATGGGGACTTCTATGTTGGCCAGGCTGGTCTTGAACTCCTGGCCTCAAGCATTCTTTCCTCCTTAGCCTTCCAAAGTGCTAAGATTACAGGCATGATCCACTGCGCCTGGCCAAATTACATGGTTTTTAAAAACCCCACACAGCTATGGGACAAGGACAAACCAAGAGTAAAGAAAAGGAAATGCAACAATAGCAAATAGTTAAACTTAATCAGACGTCAAATTGAGGTCAACCAACAGCTTCCATACTCAGTGAAGCTACGCTCTTGGTTCACTGGGTTGTAAGTCTACTTTCTCATCACCCCAGATGGAGACATTTTGCAGCTCAGCATTTCAATAATAAACAGTGTCCTTTAAGGACCAAGTACCAAGGCTGGGCACGATGGCTCACAAGTGTTATTCTAGCACTTTGGGAGGCTGAGGTGGGTGAATTGCTTGAGCCCAGGAGTTTGAGACCAGACTGGGCAAGATGGCGATACCCCCTGTTTACAAAAAATAAAAAAATTAGCGAGGCGTGGTGGTGCGTGCCTGTAGTCTCAGCCACTCAGGAGGCTGAGGTGGGAGAATAGTGTGAGCTCAGGTGGTCAAGGCTGCAGTGAGCCGTGATCATGCTCCTGCATTCCAGTCTGAGCAACACAGACCCTGTCTCAAAAAGAAAGAAGGAAAAAAAATAAAGGGAAAAAAATTAAAAAAAAAATAAAGACGGAAAAAAAAAGGCAAAGTACTATGTGCCTGATAGTTCCCCTTTAACTAAAGTGGATTCCTTTCTTTTTTTTTTTTT
>NW_012101243.1:224590-225623 GCF_000951045.1 Mandrillus leucophaeus
GCCTTGGCCTCCCAAAGTGCTGGGATTACAGGTGTGAGCCACCGCGCCCGGCTGTGTGTGTGTATTTCGTATGAGAAAGAGTAGTTTCTGTAGTAAGTCAAATTGACAGAGAATATTTATGTTTTACATGGAATGGCAGGAAGCACCAAAGAGAAATCTGTCCTTTTTGGTTGAGGACAAAGCATATGTCCACGCAAATATTTGTAGTATATGAATATTCGTAATAACCTTATTCATAATAACCCCAAACTATAAGCAACCCAAATGTTTATCGACTGGTAAAGGGGTAAATTGGTTGTATTCTGTCTATACAGTGGAATATTTCTCGGCATTCAAAACTATATTTGCACACAATAACATAGGCTAATCTCACAAATATTATGCTAAGTGAAAGCAGCTAGACACAAAATAATAAATATTGTATAACCCATTCATATAAAATTTTAGAAAAGTCAAAGAAATTTATGGAAAGTAAATCAGTGGTTTCCTGGGGTGAGGGGTGGGAGAAGGGCTTGATTTAAAGAGGGGCATAAAGGAACATTTGCCAAAACTAATTTTATTATGCCAATAGAGTGGGCACATTATATGGGTTTTCTTTTTTTTTTTCTTTTTTTGAGACGGAATCTTACCGTGCTGTCAGAGCTGGAGTGCAGTGGCACGATCTTGGCTCACTGCAAAAAAAAAAAAAATTATTTTTTTTGACACAGCCTCTGTTGCCCAGTCTGGAGTTGAGTGGTTCAATCAGCGCTCATTGCGGCATCAACCTCCCAGGTTCAAGGGATTCTCCTGCCTCAGCCTTCCAAGTAGCTGAGACTACAGGTGTGCACTAACATGCAAGGATTTTTTTTTTTTTTTTTTTTTTTTTTGAGACAGAGTCTTGCTCTGTCTCCCAGGCTGGCGTGCAATGGCGCGATTTTGGCTCATTGCCACCTCAGGCTCCTGGGGTTCAAGTGATTCTCCTGCCTCAGCCTCCCGAGTAGCTGGGATTACAGGCACCCACCACCACACCTGGCTAATTTTTTTTTTTTTTTTT
>NW_012101243.1:230973-233239 GCF_000951045.1 Mandrillus leucophaeus
TCTCTCTGTTCTCTCTCTGTTGCCCAGGCTGGACACAATCTTGGCTCACTACAACCTCCACCTCCCGGGTTCAAGCAATTCTCCTGCCTCAGCCTCCTGAGTAGCCGAGACTACAGGTACGTGCCAGCACGCTCGGCTAATTTTTGTATTTTTAGTAGAGACGGGGTTTCACCATGTTGGCTAGGCAGGTCTCCAACTCCTGACCCCAAATGATCTGCCTGCCTTGGCCTCCCAAGTGTGAGCCACTGCGCCTGGCCTCATTTTTCATTCTCAAAGATGAGTGCTTATAATTCTGTTTCTGAGGATCTCCATCCTTAGAGCAGGAGAAACTATTGGAGGTTTTTGGCTGGGGTAGTGATGTGGTCAGATAGACTTGGAAAGTGCAACCTGAAATGGCCCTGTGGAGGGTAGAGGAGAGGGTCAGGAAGGCCAGTTAAGAGGCCATTGCAGGTCGTGTAGTTGCATGCTTGACATTTATGCATTTTTCCATACGTGAATTATGCTTCAGGTTTTGTTTTTGGTTTTTTTGGAGAGTCAGAGTTTCGCCATATTGCCCAGGCTTGTCTTGAACTCCTTAGCTTAAGGGATCGCCTGCCTCAGCCTACCAAAGTGCTGGGATTACAGGCGTGAGCCACCGCACCCAGCCCATGCTTCAATTTTTTAAAAAAAGACTATCACAGCTGAGCATGGTGGTGGCTGCCTGTAATCCCAGCAACTCAGGAGGCTGAGTTCGGAAGATCACTTGAGGTAAGGAGTTTGAGACCAGCCCCTGTAATATGGCAAGACTCCATCTTTATTTAAGGAAAAAACCAAAAAACTGAAAATCACAGTGGTCCTTGTAAAGTTTAAAGCTCAGATAAAGGGGTTCTGGGCCCAGTGGGAACAGTATGACAAGTCTGGTGACTTGGGCAGGATTCTGGCTTAGAGCTTTCCAGAGTTTGAAGAGGGATTGGGTGAAGGTAGGGGCCAACATGGGGAGAAAATCAAGTCACACTTGAGAACTGAAGGTGGAAATGTCTGAGTGAGACTTAGGAGCCGTTGCTGAATGAACAAACTGACTCTGTAGCTCTGGGGGTCCTGCTAGGAAGGGGAGCCAAGTGAAGGCCTGACACCCATCGTCAAGTGTTGTGGCTCGGGGGGAATTGGGATGGCCTTCTTGGACCACTTGGGGAAGGCATGGAGGGTCTCTGTGGGAGGAAGTCATTTCTTCATATCCCCTCCCTCCCTCAGATACTCTTCTTGACTGTCTCTTCTCACAGATATGTCTGGGGGTACAGTGTCCCAGTGACAAGGGTCTGACCCACCTGGCTTTGAGTCTGGTTTTGATGTTCCCTAGTGGTATGATTGAGCCTGGATAGGTTGCATTACCTCTTTGAGCCTCTATTTCCTCATCTCTCAAGTGGGGATGATATCCTGTTTGCTGGCATATGACTCACTTACCCCTTTTACCCCTTTCTAAAAAAATGCCTTCTGCAATTTAATTTTAATTTTGATTTTTGTTGTTGTTTGTTTTTTTGAGACACAGTCTTGCTGTGTCACTCAAGATGGACTGCGTGGCACAGTCTCAGCTCACTGCGGCCTGGACCTCCCAGACTCAGATGATCCTCCCACTTTAGCCTCTTTAGTAGCTGGGACTCCAGGCATGCACCTCCATGTCTGATTAATTTTTATATTTTTTGTAGATATGGGGTCTTGCCATGTTGCCCAGGCTGGTCTTGAACTCCTGCGCTCAAGTGATCCGCCTACCTTGGCCTCCCAAACTGCTGGCATTGCAGCTGTGAGCCACGGTGCCTGGCCTGTTCTGCAGCTTCCCTGCTGTCTTTTCTTTTTTTTGAGACAGAGTTTTGCTTTTGTTGTCCAGTGCAATGGCATGATCTCGGTTCACTGCAACCTCCACCTCCCAGGTTCAAGCGATTCTCCTGCATCAGCCTCCCAAGTAGCTGGGATTACAGGCATAGGCCACCACACCTGGCTACTTTTTTGTATTTAGTAGAGATGGGGTTTCACCATATTAGTCAGGCTGATCTTGAACTCCTGACCTTAGGCGATCCATCCCCTTCGGCTTCCCAAAGTGCTGGGATTACAGACGTGCACCACCGCGCCTAGCCTATTTTTTGAGACAGTCTTGCTCTGTTGCCCAGGCACTCCACTCACTGCAACCTCTGCCTCCTGGGTTCAAGTGATTCTCCTGCCTCAGCCTCCTCAGTAGCTGGGTTTTACAGGCGCCTGCCACCATGCCCAGCTAATTTTTGTATTTTTATTAGAG
>NW_012101243.1:234204-236037 GCF_000951045.1 Mandrillus leucophaeus
AAAAAAAAAAAAAAAGATCTCACAGAGGCATTTGCGGCGCGTTCCATCTGGCTCCACATCCTTCTCCTTACCTTGCCCCAATCTCTAGCCCTGAGACCACGGGCAGAGTTCCTCCTTCACTTTGGCTTTGTTTATTCGTTTTTTGAGATAGAGTTTCACTCTATTGCCCAGGCTGGAGTGCAGTGGCGTGATCTTGGCTCATTGCAACCTCTGCCTCCCAGGATCAAGCGATTTTCCTGCCTCAGGCTCCTCAGTAGCTGGGATTACAGGCATGCGCCACCATGGGCGGCTAATTTTGTATTTTTAGTAGAGACGGGGTTTCTCCATGTTGGCCAGGCTGGTCTCGAACTCCCGACCTCAGGTAATCTGCCCGCCTTGGCCTCTCCCAAAGTGGTGGAAGTACAGGCGTGAGCCACCGCGCCCGGGCAATTGGCTTTGTTTTTTCATCAGTTAAGGGTGATGACCAGGGTTCCTTCTGAATTGCAGATAAACCTCCATCAGTTTTTGTGTCCTTTCTCCATCCATGCTTGTCCTTATTGAGGTTTATTCATCAGGTAGGACCCTGTTAATTTCAGGTACTGTCTTATATAAGCTTCACTCTTTCTCTCTTCCCAGTAAGGGTGGCTCCATCTTTTCCTTGTCCTCCTCACTTGCATATGACACACTGCATTCAGGACACAAAGTCATCACTGTGTCCCCAGGCACCACCTCTAAGTCCCACCCCACCCTAGGAATCCACTCTTGAGGGTTTTGAATGGGTCCTTGGCTATGTATGAAGAGTCCCTTGGGCAATTCTGCAGTGGTTAAGTCTGCATGTTTTAAAATTACACTGAAGTTCTTGGGCGATATTCTCATCCCTTGTCTTTTCTCCCTCACATTGCTTTTGATATGTAGCCTTGTTGATATGTGGACATTGAGTCCTGCACGGTATCCACAGTACGCATTCATCACGTTTCACTTGCTGATTTTCCTCTTGATAGATACGTAGGTTCCCTTCAATTCCCTGCTACCATCAGTGCTGCCTCAGTGAACATGTTCTTGCCCCTTCTGGGCCTATGGACAATTCTCGTATTCGTTTCCAAGTGTGGAGTTGCTGCATCAGAAGGGATTTGCTTGCTCATAGGTGCTGCGTGGTTGCTGTCCTGCACTGGTGCGCCAGTGTGTCCTCCCATCACCCATGCCTTAGACTTCTCTGCATCTTTTCCAATGGTATTATCCCTCTCTCTAAATTTTGACAAGCTGATGGGCATAAAATGGCTTCTTATCTTTAATTTGCTTTTCTTTCTGACTGCAGTTGTCCCTTCATACTGCAGGTTCTGCATCCATGGATTCAACCAACTTCTGATAGAAAATATCATGAGGCAGGAGGATCACTTGAGCCCAGGAATTTGAGACCAGCCTGGGCAACATAGGGAGACTGCTTCTACAGAAAAAAAAAAAAAAAAGAAAATGAGCGGCGTGGTGGCTCACGCCTGTAATTCCAGCACTTTGGGAGACTGAGGCAGGCAGATCACCTGAGGTTGGGAGTTTGAGACCAGTCTGATCAACATGGTGAAACCCCGTCTCTACTAAAAATACAAAATTAGCAAGGCATGGTGGCGCATGCCTGTAATCCCAGCTACTCGGGAGGCTGAGGCAAGAGAATCACTTGAATCTAGGAGGCGGAGGTCACGGTGAGCTGAGTTCGCGCCATTGCACTCCAGCCTGGGCAACAAGGGCGAAACTCCATCTCAAAAAAAGAAAAAACCAATAAAAATAACAATACCACCAAAAAACAATACAGTAAGGCTGGGCACGGTGGCTCACGCCTGTAATCTCAGCACTTTGGGAGGC
>NW_012101243.1:238946-241416 GCF_000951045.1 Mandrillus leucophaeus
CTTTTCACTTTGCTTATGGTTTCTTTAGCCCTATAAAAATAATTTTGACTTCATGCATTTAAATCTGCCAGTCTTTTCCTTTGTGGCTTCTGGGTTTTGTGCTAGACTTGGAAAGTTCTGGGGGTCCTTTACTGCTGGCCTGCGGGTGCTGCAGGCCCTGCCCTGCCCTGCCCAGAGTGCTTTCCTCTTCCCTTCCTGTGGGTCACAGTAGCCCCCAGGCCAGTTCTGAAGCCAGTGAGGCTGGACTGGTCCTGACCTCTTCCCGCCTGTATGCGAAGCTCTTCCGTCTCAGGGTGGAGGTGGGGTGGGCTGTGACAGAATTGCACACTGGGGCTTGACATCTAGATGACACGTCCTTGCCTCCTTCCAGAAATGCCTTTGGTGCTGCAGTGGCTCTGCTGAGAGGACCTTATGACCCTGGTGTCGGGCATGTGTGGTCTGTACCCTGGGACACCCTGAGACCCCCCTCCCACACCCTTGGGTCTGGCAGCATCGAATAGGTGGCTAGGCTGAGGGTCGCCCAGGGCCGTGTGTGTAGCTGGAGGACTGCAGCCTGTGGCTGTGGCCAGGGGTGAGAACGTGGTTGGGACCGAGTTTGGGATACTATTTGGGCCTGGTTTGGAGCTTGTTCGGGTCTCGCCCCTTCTAGAGTTGATACCGGGGGCTTTTGGGGCTCCGTTTGGAGCCAGGATGAGGAGTTTTAGCCGGGCTCTGAGGAGGGCCTGGCGTTGAGGCCTGCAGGAGGTTAGGGCCTCCTGGTCAGGCACAGGGTCCCCTGGTGCTCAGGTCCCCCTTTGCTGAGTGCTTCAGCTGCCTGCGCTGGGTGACTTCTGGAGAAGGCCTCAGGACCAAGCTGGGTCCACACACCCGGGTCAGGTGGGGTGGGTCCGGCCTTCACTCTGCCCCAGGCCCGTTGGGTGACCCAGGCAGTCCCTGCCCCTCTGGATTCTCTGCTCAGTCATTTAGTGCTCTTTCTGCCCCTCTTAGGCCCCAGGCACTGCCATCAGTGTCCCCATCATCCACTAGTAGCAGCGGTCCCGGCCATCCCCACCCTACGTACACAGGGGCATGGAAAGCTGTGGCCACCGCGCTGCTGGTCCTGGGGCTGAACTCGCCCTCCGGCTGCCTGGGGCTGGGAAACCCCTCGTTCCCACCTCCAACCCTGAGCTGCTGGGATGCCTGCCTCATTGCTGTTCCTGGAGGCTCCATGTTCTTCTGGAACCGGAGCTCTAGTCCTGAGGGCTGTGTGGCCTGACCCCTGCCCCGCAAGAGGCCTGGAACCCTCAACAGGATTAGCTGTGGTGATTCCCGTGGTCCTCCCTTTCCCACAAGCCCCGAGAAGGCCAACAGGCCCATTCCCTCCATCCCCTGCCCCTGCTGGTCTCAGCTGAACATAGAGCCCACTTACTAGGGACTCTAGTCCCTAGGGGCTTCAGGGCCCATATGGCTAGAGGACACCCAGTCCTTCCCTGGGCCAGGGTGGGAGGAGCAGGGCAGTAACTGGGGATGGCAGGAGAAGGTGGGAGAGGATTTCAGGTCCGGGGTCCCCTTATTTCACCCCAACCACAGACACACAGACCAGAAGCAGTGCTCAGCCCTCTATTGGAGATTCTGCCTCCTCTGGGACAGATGTCCATGCTGCCCGCAACTCCTGAGCACACTCTCGTGGCAGGTGGCGCGCTCTGGGTGGGTGTGCGGCAGTGGCTGGTCAGGGTGTAGAGGAGGGGACTGAGAGGGGACCTTGGTGAGCTTGCATTTGTGTGGGGATGCACGTGAAGGGGTGTAGGATCCCAGGACCCAGGGCCTCTTCCTCCTTGGGGGCACACAGAGCCCTTTCCTCCTCGGGGAGCAGGCCGGGAATGGGGTCTTCCCTCGGTGCCTCTAGGTCTTGCCCTCCAGCCCATGTCCCCAGAAGGTGGTCTTTCCTTGGAGGTGTCAGACTCCAGCCCAGGGCTCTGGGGTCACCATGGGAATACCTGCCTCAGCTCGGCATACAGTTTTCCTGGCCTGTTTCTTCCACTGGGAGCTGGGACCCTAATCCCTCAAAGGGGGGATCCCTGAGCAAAGGTCATGGGCAGGGAGCTGGTATGGACGAGTGTGTGCGGGGAGGGGTGACTGGTGGGGGCTGGAGTGTCGGGGGGCTGGGGTGGCCTAGTCGTCTTTATCCTTGGCGCCATGTTTGAGGATGCGGGTGAACTCCACGTAGTTGAAGTTTCCTTTCTTATCAATGGGCGCCTCCCGGTACATCTCATCCACTTCCTCGTCCGTGAAGCGGTCACCCATGGTGGTGAGCAGCTCCCGGAGGTGGTCCTCATGGATGAAACCTGGGGGCAGGGGCAGGGTGGGTGAGAGCAGGAACTCGGGCTGAGACACACACAGCAGCCCCATCCCTCAGCCCCCTGGCAGCTCTTGCAGACCTAGAGGGGCTGGGAAGATACCATCTTAGTCTCTGGTCAGTCTGAGGAATGAG
>NW_012101243.1:241466-247992 GCF_000951045.1 Mandrillus leucophaeus
GCGCTGCTGGTCCTGGGGCTGAACTCGCCCTCCGGCTGCCTGGGGCTGGGAAACCCCTCGTTCCCACCTCCAACCCTGAGCTGCTGGGATGCCTGCCTCATTGCTGTTCCTGGAGGCTCCATGTTCTTCTGGAACCGGAGCTCTAGTCCTGAGGGCTGTGTGGCCTGACCCCTGCCCCGCAAGAGGCCTGGAACCCTCAACAGGATTAGCTGTGGTGATTCCCGTGGTCCTCCCTTTCCCACAAGCCCCGAGAAGGCCAACAGGCCCATTCCCTCCATCCCCTGCCCCTGCTGGTCTCAGCTGAACATAGAGCCCACTTACTAGGGACTCTAGTCCCTAGGGGCTTCAGGGCCCATATGGCTAGAGGACACCCAGTCCTTCCCTGGGCCAGGGTGGGAGGAGCAGGGCAGTAACTGGGGATGGCAGGAGAAGGTGGGAGAGGATTTCAGGTCCGGGGTCCCCTTATTTCACCCCAACCACAGACACACAGACCAGAAGCAGTGCTCAGCCCTCTATTGGAGATTCTGCCTCCTCTGGGACAGATGTCCATGCTGCCCGCAACTCCTGAGCACACTCTCGTGGCAGGTGGCGCGCTCTGGGTGGGTGTGCGGCAGTGGCTGGTCAGGGTGTAGAGGAGGGGACTGAGAGGGGACCTTGGTGAGCTTGCATTTGTGTGGGGATGCACGTGAAGGGGTGTAGGATCCCAGGACCCAGGGCCTCTTCCTCCTTGGGGGCACACAGAGCCCTTTCCTCCTCGGGGAGCAGGCCGGGAATGGGGTCTTCCCTCGGTGCCTCTAGGTCTTGCCCTCCAGCCCATGTCCCCAGAAGGTGGTCTTTCCTTGGAGGTGTCAGACTCCAGCCCAGGGCTCTGGGGTCACCATGGGAATACCTGCCTCAGCTCGGCATACAGTTTTCCTGGCCTGTTTCTTCCACTGGGAGCTGGGACCCTAATCCCTCAAAGGGGGGATCCCTGAGCAAAGGTCATGGGCAGGGAGCTGGTATGGACGAGTGTGTGCGGGGAGGGGTGACTGGTGGGGGCTGGAGTGTCGGGGGGCTGGGGTGGCCTAGTCGTCTTTATCCTTGGCGCCATGTTTGAGGATGCGGGTGAACTCCACGTAGTTGAAGTTTCCTTTCTTATCAATGGGCGCCTCCCGGTACATCTCATCCACTTCCTCGTCCGTGAAGCGGTCACCCATGGTGGTGAGCAGCTCCCGGAGGTGGTCCTCATGGATGAAACCTGGGGGCAGGGGCAGGGTGGGTGAGAGCAGGAACTCGGGCTGAGACACACACAGCAGCCCCATCCCTCAGCCCCCTGGCAGCTCTTGCAGACCTAGAGGGGCTGGGAAGATACCATCTTAGTCTCTGGTCAGTCTGAGGAATGAGGACGAGGCAGGAGGGGTGTGGGGATGCACGTGAAGGGGTGTTGGATCGCACGTGAAGGGGTGTCGGATCCCACGTGAAGGGGTGCCCGGGTCCTGTGGGGAGGAGTTGTGCAGTGGGACTGCCTCCAAGGTGTCACTTGGGGAACTTGAGGCTGTGAACACAGGGGGCCCTGGGTATTCCCTGTTTTAAGCATGAACTCTGGAGTTCCGCTGCCTAAGTTGAAATGCTGATTCGCATTCTCCCTAGCTGTGTGCCTTTAGTCAAGGCCCTTAGCTTCCGTGTGCCTGTTTAATCTAGAAAACTGGGATGAACATGTTGCCATTCTGGTGAGGGACTGTGAAGGGAGTCAGGCCGGTGCGGGCCCAAGCAATGTTACTATGGCCATCATTACCCTGACATGTCCCTGGGAAAAATGAGCTGAGGGACAAAACGTCCGTTAGGAGATCTGAGGATGGGAGCCAGTTTCTATACCTTCTTGGCAAGAAAGGCATGAAATGGTTTGATTTCCGGAAAGGTCTAAAGCAGATGGAGAATGTGCATTGGGCCAGCGGGGGAGATCAAGAAGGCAGGAGCCTTGGGGCATGGGCTGTTCTGGCCTAGCCTTTGCGGGTACAATAAGGAGGTGGCCTGGCTTTTATAGTTCTGGTAACAGAACCTGGGAGATGGGTGATGTCTGTTCTGGCCCTTAGGGGCAGAGGCACTGAATGCCTGGGGTGGCCCTGGCCCCACTTGCATGCAGGATGGTGGTAGGGGCGCCACAGACCTGAGGCTTCCTCGTCGAAGCAGGCAAAAGCGTTGCGAATCACATCCTCGGGGTCCGTGCCGTTCAGCTTCTCCCCAAACATGGTGAGGAACATGGTGAAGTTGATGGGCCCCGGGGCCTCGCTCATCATGCCCTCCAGGTATTCGTCTGTGGGGTTCTTCCCTGTGGCAGGTGGGGTGTTCCAGCCTGTGGTCCTGGGCCCTCTGTCCCCAGCTGGGGCAACTTCCACCCCCGTCCCCCACCCCTGCCCTTCACGGTTCTGTGTGAGACGGGAGGTAGTGGGTTTTGTGAACTGGAAAGCATGGCGTTAGGGCAGCCACAGCAGTGGGCGCCTGGAGTCCCTGGCTGCTTCCACCAGTTTCCTCCTGTGGCCTGGATGTCAGCAGTCGGCAGTGCTCACTAAAGTATAATAAAAACAACCCTCTGCAGACTGCTTACTGTGGTTGGTGGCCCACGTGCCTTATTGCATTTAACTTTCACCACCCTGTGAAATCAGCATTCTTACCCACTTCACAGGTACGGAAGCTGAGGCACAGAGAGACCAGGCAACTTGTCCAGGGTCAGACAGCACGTAAGGAGGAGACTTGAGTAGACCTGGCATTTGAACCCAGGCAGCCTAACTCCTAAGTCCAGACATAGTGCTTTGCTGTCAGACAGGCCTGGGTTTGGATCCCAGCTGTGCACCTTGGTTTCCCCCATCTCTTAGGGGAATTGTGAAGACAATAAGACAGTAGTTGCAAAAGGCTCATAACAATGACTGGCACAGGCCTATGGACTCTGGAATCAACTGCTGGGTTTCTATTGCAGCCCCACTACTTGCTAGCTGTGTGACCTTGGGTAAATTACTTAACCTCTCTGAGCCTCAGTTTCCTTGTTTGTAAAGAAGGAATGATAATTGCATCTGTTCAACAGGATTGCTTTGAGATTTAAGATAATACCTGCAGGGCTTATTATGATGATGATTATATTTGCTGCTCTTGTTTTTAACTTGAAGATGAGGGTGTGGCTCATCTGCAGACCCACTGATACAAGCTACAGACACAATGCATGTTTTTTTGGGTAGACACCCAGGGCTGTCATGAAGTCTCAGGAGTTCAGGGGCCTGGGTGCAGGGTGTGGCCTTGGAAATAGGAAGTTTTCATGTCCCTGAGTCTCACACACCCCGCTGTGTCCCCCTGGGATGGCCAGGGCAGCTGAGGCCCAAGAGGAGCTGTGACACCAGGACTCCTGTGGGGTACTTAAGCCCAGCCCCTTCTCTCACCAGGCTTCAGTCCTTCCATGAAGCTGGGAAGGCCCCAGATAAGAACCCTGGAGTTGGCGAGGCATGGTGGCTCACGCCTGTAATCCCAGTAGTTAGGGAGGCTGAGACGGGTGAGCTCAGGAGTTTGAGACTAGCCTGGCCAACATGGCGAAACCCTGTCTCTACTAAAAATACAAAAATTAGCTGGGCGTGGTGGCAGGTGCCTGCCTGTAAAACCCAGCTACTGGGGAGGCTGAGGCAGGAGAATCTCTTGAACCCGTGAGGCGGAGGTTGCAGTGAGCCAAGATGGTGCCATTGCACTCCAGCCTGGACAACAGAGTGAGACTTCGTCTCAGGAAAAAAAAAAAACAACAAAACCCTGGGGTTTACTTCCTGCCAGGTGACCTCCTGGGAGAGGGAGTCTTCAAGCGAGCCTGGCCTGAAGCTGGGAGAGGTTTGGTCCTCAGGGCGAGGGGCAGTGTGCTGTCAGTTCTCCTACTCAGGGTTGCCTGGTTCTCCTGCTCAATGCCTCGTGAGTAAACATCAGGGCCATGGCCTTATTTCACAGGAAGAGGAATGTGCACAGGGCTGTACCAGGGACTGACTCTCTGGCCCCAAAGCTCGAGGCTTGACTGTCACGGGGCTGTGTCCTCTGGTCCTGGACTCTCCCTCCCCCAGGCAGTGTCTGGTCTGGATGCTGTCACCCAGCATGAGGGGTGCGCGAGAACTGGGCTGAGAGTGGCTGGCTGTGGCCAGCACTTTGGGAGGGATGTCGGGGCAGGCCTGTGGGTTGGGGCATGGTCTCTGGAGGCCTTGCCTCTGGGCCTGTATTTCCCCATCTGCAGTAGAGAATTGAACTTGATTTTTGTACCCTTAGTTCTAAGGTCCTGATCTTGAGGAAGTCACTGGGACCAGCGAGGCTATGAGAGCCTGGGATGGGTGACCTCTGAAGGAGGGGAGCTGGTCTGGCCTCCCCTCTAGGCCTCAGTTTCCCCATCTGTGCAGTGGACAGCCTGCAGTTCGCTCTTTCATTTAGATGCTGACCCCTTTCTTTCTTTTTTTTTTTTTTGAGACGGAGTCTTGCTCTGTCGCCCAGGCTGGAGTGCAGTGGCGCGATCTTGGCTCACTGCAAGCTCCGCCTCCCGGGTTCACGCCATTCTCCTGCCTCAGCCTCCAGAGTAGCTGGCACCCACCACCACGCCTGGCTAATTTTTGTATTTTCAGTAGAGACGGGGTTTCACCATGTTAGCCAGGATGATCTCGATCTTCTGACCTCGTGATCTGCCTGCCTCGGCCTCCCAAAGTGCTGGCATTACAGGTGTGAGCCACCGTGCCTGGCCAGCTGACCCCTTTCTTTCAATGAAATGATACCTGGCAGCCCAGTGCACAAATCTGCCTAAGACAGGCCCACTGTGGGGTCAGCCTCTCTACGTTCAGACACAGTGGTAGACCTGCTTTGTGCTTCAGTTTCCCTGTTGAACGGACTAAGTAATGGCAACTATTCTCTAAGGTGGACACCACGCGTCTCACTACACAGGACGGGCCCTGTAAATGACTGGCAGAGCCTGCCTGGCCCCATCCATCTCACCCCGTCCCTGTCCCAGCTCACCCAGCGAGGCCAGCATGTCATGCAGGTCCTCCTTGTCAATGAAGCCATCACGGTTCTGGTCAATCATGTTGAAAGCCTCCTTAAACTCCTGGATCTGGGACTGGTCAAACATTGCGAAGACATTGGATGTGGCCCGCTGTGGCCGCTTCTTGGTGGTCTTGGCTTTGGCCCGCTTGCTGGACATCTTGGCTTCTGGTGGGTGGGGCTTCTCTGCAGGAAGGGGTGGGGGTCGGGTGGCCCTATGACTCTGGGCCAGGGAAACTTCCTGCCTCCTCCAGACCGGCTTTTAGCACTTGGGCCTGGCATTCAAGGCTACCCACGGATTTGGGGCTCCCACCAGCCAGTTCTTCACAAAAGCAGACAAGTGTGGGCTGTGCGATTCTGAACAACTTCCTCTGCCTCTCTGAGCCTGAGAGTCTTCATCTGGGACTTGGGACATGAGGAGTGCCCAGCAGTAGGGATTAACTGACCCAGTGCCGGAGAGTTCCTGGAACAGTGCCGGGCATGGAGTCAGCTATTTTGGCTGTGACTGTTTGGGTAAAACACTTAGGATTGGGCTTGGTGCCAACCGTTACCATGCTTTTTATCTCCTTTAATCCTTAATAGCATTTACACTGTCCGTCTCTCTTTCTATGTGACAAGGTGGGTCCACTCGTGGGAGTCAGTGAGGGCTCTCCTGGGCTGCCATCCAGGCTCCCTGGGCCAGCAGGAAGGAGCTGGATCAGCAGTCCTGCATTCCTGCCGTTCCTTACCCTCCCACTCCATCCCTCCACTGCCCGCCTGACGTTCTAGGAGGCTCTGGGCAGTCAAACCCCTGCCTGCCCACCTCAGGGAGCTCGACCAGCCCCCCAGTGGGGAGTGGTCATAGCCTGATCCTGGGTCCCACTGCTTGTTCTCACTCCCCAGTGCTTATCAGGAAGTGAGGCTTGCTTGGGCTGAGAACCCCAGCTTCTTCACTCTTGCTTAGACCTGGCTTCTTAGCTTCCAGCCGGCCTCTTCTGTCCCGTACAGACGCCGACCCACACCTGTCACTCTGAAGCCCTCGAAGGTTCCTGCCGTCCCTCAGAGCAAGTCTGGGTCCCTCATCCTGGCATTCAAGGCCCTGTGTGAGTCCCACTTGTGACCCACAATCCTGCCCTCCGGACTTCTGTGGTTCACTGGACACTCCAGGCTTTCCTCTGTGGTCCCTCCTCCCCTGTGCTCTTTCTTCTCCAGCCCAGTTCTTGAGACCCCCACCTCCTGGGGAGCTGTTCTCTGCACGCTTGCTTCCACAGTAAACAGTTAAAGATCTCCCTCCCTTGTGGGCCAGCATAGATCCCCCAGTTTACGCCAATCCCAGGCCATAGTGGGGCTAACAGATGCTTGTTTGACGAATGACTATATGAAGGCAACTACGGCCAGTCTGCTGCTTCCACTGTACAGATGGGAAGACTGAGGCCAGGCCTGGGACTCTTTCCCTGAATGCTTGTCACGGCTTGTGGGGATATGTGCCTGAAGAGCCAGTGCCTCTTTCCCTCGGCTGGGGCAGTGT
>NW_012101243.1:248042-256778 GCF_000951045.1 Mandrillus leucophaeus
TGGAGTGCAGTGGCGCGATCTTGGCTCACTGCAAGCTCCGCCTCCCGGGTTCACGCCATTCTCCTGCCTCAGCCTCCAGAGTAGCTGGCACCCACCACCACGCCTGGCTAATTTTTGTATTTTCAGTAGAGACGGGGTTTCACCATGTTAGCCAGGATGATCTCGATCTTCTGACCTCGTGATCTGCCTGCCTCGGCCTCCCAAAGTGCTGGCATTACAGGTGTGAGCCACCGCGCCTGGCCAGCTGACCCCTTTCTTTCAATGAAATGATACCTGGCAGCCCAGTGCACAAATCTGCCTAAGACAGGCCCACTGTGGGGTCAGCCTCTCTACGTTCAGACACAGTGGTAGACCTGCTTTGTGCTTCAGTTTCCCTGTTGAACGGACTAAGTAATGGCAACTATTCTCTAAGGTGGACACCACGCGTCTCACTACACAGGACGGGCCCTGTAAATGACTGGCAGAGCCTGCCTGGCCCCATCCATCTCACCCCGTCCCTGTCCCAGCTCACCCAGCGAGGCCAGCATGTCATGCAGGTCCTCCTTGTCAATGAAGCCATCACGGTTCTGGTCAATCATGTTGAAAGCCTCCTTAAACTCCTGGATCTGGGACTGGTCAAACATTGCGAAGACATTGGATGTGGCCCGCTGTGGCCGCTTCTTGGTGGTCTTGGCTTTGGCCCGCTTGCTGGACATCTTGGCTTCTGGTGGGTGGGGCTTCTCTGCAGGAAGGGGTGGGGGTCGGGTGGCCCTATGACTCTGGGCCAGGGAAACTTCCTGCCTCCTCCAGACCGGCTTTTAGCACTTGGGCCTGGCATTCAAGGCTACCCACGGATTTGGGGCTCCCACCAGCCAGTTCTTCACAAAAGCAGACAAGTGTGGGCTGTGCGATTCTGAACAACTTCCTCTGCCTCTCTGAGCCTGAGAGTCTTCATCTGGGACTTGGGACATGAGGAGTGCCCAGCAGTAGGGATTAACTGACCCAGTGCCGGAGAGTTCCTGGAACAGTGCCGGGCATGGAGTCAGCTATTTTGGCTGTGACTGTTTGGGTAAAACACTTAGGATTGGGCTTGGTGCCAACCGTTACCATGCTTTTTATCTCCTTTAATCCTTAATAGCATTTACACTGTCCGTCTCTCTTTCTATGTGACAAGGTGGGTCCACTCGTGGGAGTCAGTGAGGGCTCTCCTGGGCTGCCATCCAGGCTCCCTGGGCCAGCAGGAAGGAGCTGGATCAGCAGTCCTGCATTCCTGCCGTTCCTTACCCTCCCACTCCATCCCTCCACTGCCCGCCTGACGTTCTAGGAGGCTCTGGGCAGTCAAACCCCTGCCTGCCCACCTCAGGGAGCTCGACCAGCCCCCCAGTGGGGAGTGGTCATAGCCTGATCCTGGGTCCCACTGCTTGTTCTCACTCCCCAGTGCTTATCAGGAAGTGAGGCTTGCTTGGGCTGAGAACCCCAGCTTCTTCACTCTTGCTTAGACCTGGCTTCTTAGCTTCCAGCCGGCCTCTTCTGTCCCGTACAGACGCCGACCCACACCTGTCACTCTGAAGCCCTCGAAGGTTCCTGCCGTCCCTCAGAGCAAGTCTGGGTCCCTCATCCTGGCATTCAAGGCCCTGTGTGAGTCCCACTTGTGACCCACAATCCTGCCCTCCGGACTTCTGTGGTTCACTGGACACTCCAGGCTTTCCTCTGTGGTCCCTCCTCCCCTGTGCTCTTTCTTCTCCAGCCCAGTTCTTGAGACCCCCACCTCCTGGGGAGCTGTTCTCTGCACGCTTGCTTCCACAGTAAACAGTTAAAGATCTCCCTCCCTTGTGGGCCAGCATAGATCCCCCAGTTTACGCCAATCCCAGGCCATAGTGGGGCTAACAGATGCTTGTTTGACGAATGACTATATGAAGGCAACTACGGCCAGTCTGCTGCTTCCACTGTACAGATGGGAAGACTGAGGCCAGGCCTGGGACTCTTTCCCTGAATGCTTGTCACGGCTTGTGGGGATATGTGCCTGAAGAGCCAGTGCCTCTTTCCCTCGGCTGGGGCAGTGTACCTGGCTAAGGTTCCAGGACTGTGGCCCTTCTTTCCTCTGCCCGAACCCTCCGGCCCAGGGCCTCCAGGAACCCTGCTCTGCCTGTTGTTCACCCTAGGCTGTGTAGTTGCAACTTGAGCTGTTTCCAGGCCTTCCTCCCATGACTCTGTTCCAGTCATTCTCGGTCCTTGGCCTTTGAGATCATCAACCCTGGACCGGGATCCTGGCCAGCCCCAGCTGGTCCCCAGGGCCATCACTGCCTGTAGTCATGAGACAGTAGCTGCCTGTGTCCCAGGGACCAACACACCCAACCCTCAGTGTTTCTTGCATGGTTCAGGAAGGTAGACAGAAGTCCTTCTTGCCCATGACCTGGATGGGAGTGCCATTGTACCCAGATGCCGGCCCCCTCCTCTCCCATGGTTTGGAGGGGCCTATTCCTTGCCTGAGTCTAGTGTTCTCGGGAACTTTGACTCCTGGCGCCCACAGAAGGCTGCATGCAGAGGGGCAGTGCACTGTGCCCAACAGAGGCTGTGATGGCCATCACTGTCCCTACCACACTCCATGAAGCTCCAGGGCAGGCATGGCCAGGCCATCCACAGCTGGGTCTGAGCCCAGCTGGGCCCGTCTGCCTTCATGGCCACCCGGTCTGCACTCTCTGCCATGGTGTGACTGGGGGCACTGTGCTTACGGGCTTGCACAAGGCCGCCATGTCCACCCCAGCAATCGTGGGAAGTGGGCAGAGGCAGGGGTGCCCCCCATGGTGCAGCTAGAAAAACAGGCCCCAGAAGGGGAATGGAGTGCCCATGAGAGGGGGAGGGGCCACCTGGAAGCCAGGATTCCTGGGCTAGGTTTGGGTCTGTGGGGAGCAAACTTGGCTCATGGTGCCCTCGAGGCTTGAATAAAACAGGGAGCACTGGTCCTCAGGCGGGCCTGGGGCAGCGGAGCAGGAAAGGGCTCTGTGTGTCCAGAGGCACCTTCTAGAACTGGTGGAGGGGTGAGGGGCAGGCATGGGTGGGGCCTTTAGTTTTGGGGCCATCGCTTCCCCGTTCAGGGGCCCTAGACCCCAGGGATCAGCAATGATGCTTGGCCTGGCTGTGACTATATACCATGTCCCCCATCCTGGTGTCCAGATTCCCAGCATAACAGAAAAGGCCAGGCTGAAGCAGCACAGGGCAGTGCCCCCATGACCTCCAGCCCCTGGGGCTGGGCAGGCTAGATGCCTGCCTCTCGAGTGCACCTCATCTGAGGCTCCTCCTTAGAGCAGCTGGAGGGCTGGGAAGAGCAGGTATGGGGTTCTCCCAGGCCCAAGTCCTCGTCCTGCCCCCTAGAGGTGAGTCCATCAGGGCCCTCGGCAGACCTTCCCCACCCACAGGCGAGATGACCCAGAGAGGGGAAGCCTGGGTCCCTGCATACATCACTGGCTGTGCCCTGGTCTCCGTCCCTCTCTCCTGGCCCAGGGTGTGGAGATGGGAGATGGGGAGGGGACACGGATGCTGTGGGGGCATGGAGTCCCACAGGGCTGTTTCTCCATCTGTGACACACATGCCTTTACTGGGTCTGGGGTACTGGCGACGGCAACCCCCCTCCCCGGCAGCCTTGCACCCAGGCTTCCCGGCCCCCCCGCAGCTCTGGCCTTGGCGTCTCTAGCTCCTCAGCAAAGGGGCCGGGACTGGACGACGGCCTTCCCTTGCTGCAGGACCACTGCTTCCCAGAGGCCAGAGCAGTCTTCCTGCTGCCCCGCCCCTGGCCAGAGTCCCTGTCGGCCCCTAACAAACTCGCTGCCCCAGCTCACCCCGCGATCTGTGCCCAACAGACCCTACCACATCCCAGTCCGTGGGGCCCGCCTCTGTCTCCCGTGACAGCCGGGTTGGGCCCGGGCCACCTTTCATCTCCAACCCTGGGCAATCAGGCCCATTCTCAAGACCCCTGGGCCCCGGCTCCCACCTGGTGCGGAGAAGGCGCTCGGGCTCGCTGGGTGCGTGGAACTGGGCCGGCCGTCGGGTCGGGACTCTAGGCGGGGGCGGGGCGTGGCGGCCGGGCCTTACAAGGCAGAAGAATGTGCACGGGGCGGGGCCGCGGGGCGGGGTGGAGGGGCCCTCCGCTGCCGTCCGGCCTTATTTGGCCTCGGCCCACGGGCTGGCAGGCCTGGGCGCTCTAGGGTGAGCCCCCCCTTCCTTGCTGTGCCAGCCCTGGCTGCACAGAGGGCCTTGTAGGGAGGGGAGGTGATGGGGTGAGCAGGCAATGGGAGTAGGGGAGTGGGAGTTTGCTCTGGGCTGCCCCTTCCCCTCAAGCGCAAGCGGAACGTCCAGCGCCGCTTCCCCAGAGGCCTCCCGCTTGTGTGGGCTGTGGGAGCCGTGGGAGCCGTGGGAGCGCAGCCGTGGGAACGGCTCTCGGCGGGGGGAGGGCAGAGACGGTGGGTGAGAGAGTCCCCAGGGACCCCGATGCCTGATGACTCGCTCTGTCCACATCAGCGGCCGCCCACCAGAGCGGGACCGAAGGACCCACTCGGGAAGCACTGGTTTCGTGGAGGGAAATACCATGAACAAGTAGCTCAGCGGCCTAGGGCCTCGAAGGAGCGGGGACTCGAAGGAGTTGGGGGCGCGTGGGCTGTTCTGCAGGGTGCTGTGGGCAGTGACATTGGGCAGACAGGAGGTGCGGGGGTGAGGGCTCCTGGGCTCAGGGTCGCCAGCAGCAGGAGGCCAGGAGGATGGGAGCGGGAGCCGGAGGGGCTGAGAAGGAGCAGGGACCCCTCGGTGGCTCCCCATAGGCCACGTGGGGTGTCGGAGGGTTCTGAGCAAGGAGTGACGACCTGGCTTGGGTTTTGACGGAATACTTTTGGGTGATGTGTTGAAAATAGCGCAGCGAGGAAGGAGCAAGGTGATGCGGACTAGCGGGGAGGCCGAGGGACGAGTGCAGAAACTGTTTCCGAGGTGCAGCCGGGAGGATCTGCGGGTGAATTGGAATGGGTGTGAAAGAGAAGGGTCAGGGTGGACCCTGAGAGTTTTGATCTGAGCGACCAGAAAGATAGAGCTGCCATTTTCTAAGATGGGTTTGCTATGTGGAGCAGTTTAGGGATAAGAAACTCTACTTTGGACAAATTAATTTTAAAAAACTTTATTTTGAAATGATTTCAGACTTAGGATAAAGTTAGAAGAACTGTGCAAAGAACCTGTATACCTTCATCTGGATTCTCCATTTGTTACCATTGGGTTTTATCATATTTTCTTCTTGCTTTCCATATACATATACATATATATAATACATATACATACATTTATATTTATTTATTCCCACCCCCAACCATTTGAGAGTTTCTTCCATACATATGTCCTGTTATCTCTACGTGTTTCAGTGAGTACTTCCTAAAAAGGAGATTCTCTTAAATAAGCCTAGTACAATGATAAAAGTCAGGACAGTTTTCACATTGATTTAATGACCTAATTCACAGTCCATATTCAGGTCGTGCCGGTTATCGCAATAGTGTCCTTTAGAGGAATTTTTTCTGGTCCAAGAGCCAAAGTAAGATCATTTGTCATCACGTTTCTTTAGTATCCCTGTTTTAAATTTTATTTTTTGATTGTGGTAAAATATACATAACATAAAATTACCGTTTTCAGTGTTTTTAAGTGTACAGTTTGGTGACATTAAGTGCAGTCACTTTGTTGTGTAACCATCACCACCATCCATCTCCAGAGCGCTTTCATCTTCCCCAGCCGAAACTCCTTGCCAGTTAAACACTAACTCCACCTTGCCCCCTTCTCCTGGCCCTGGCAGCCATCACTCATCTCTGTTTTCTGTGAGTTTCTCTACTCATTGGAGTCTCATATAAGTGGAATCATATAGCATTTGACCTTTTGTCGCTGGCTTATTTCACCCAGCATAATGTTCTCAAGCTCCAGGTTCATCCATGTTTAGCGTTTATCAGAATTTCTTTTTGGGGGTGGGGGGTTGAGATAGGGCCTCACTCTGTTGCCCTGGGTGGCATGCAGTGGCACAATTATAGCTCACTGCAGCCTTGACCTCCTGGGCTCAAGCAGTCCCCCTGCCTCGACCCCCTCAAGTAGCTAGGGCTGCAGGCATGCGCCAGCACACCCAGCTAAGTTTTCTACTTTTGTAGAAACAGGGTCTCCCTGTGTTGCCCAGCCCGGTCTCAAACCTCTAGCCTCCAGCAGTCCTCCCACCTGGACCTCCCAAAGTGCTAGGATTATAGGCCTGAGCCACTGCGCTTGGCCCCGGCTAATTTTTAAAAAATTCTTTTTGTAGAAATGGGGTCTTGCCATGTTGCCCAGGCTCTCGTCCTTTTTAAGGCTGAATAATACTCCATTGTATGCATATTTTGTTTATCCATTCTACATGGATGGACACTGGTTGCTTCCACTTTTTGGCGATTCTGAATAATGCTTCTGTGAACGTGGGTCTCTTCAAGTTCCTGCTGTTGCTTTTTTAACCTGACATTGTGAACATATAAGTCTCTGTTTTCAATTCTTTTGGGTATATGCCCAGAAATGGAATTGCTGGATCAAATGGTGGTTCTATTTTTAACATCCCGAGGAACTGCAATAACTGTTTTCTGTAGTGGCTGTACCATTTTCAATTCCTATCAACAGTGTACAAGGGGCTTGGTGTGGTTGCTCTTGCCTGTGTAATCCCAGCACTTTGGGAGGCCTAGGTAGGCGGATCACTTGATACCAGGAATTTGAGACCAGCCTGGCTAGCATGGTGAAACCCCATTCTCTATAAAAAGTACCAAAATTAGCCAGGTGTGGTTGTACATGCCTGTAATCCCAGCTACTCGGGAGGCTCAGGCAGGAGACTCACTTGAACCCGGGAGGCAGAGAGGTTGCAGTGAGCTGAGATCGTGTCGCTGCACTCCAGCCTGGTGGACAGAGTGAGACTCGAAAAAAAAAAAAAAAAATCTTTGCCTATGTAAAAGAGCTGTTTTTTTGTTTGTTTTGTTTTGTTTTGTTTTTTAAGATTCTAGGTGTTTTAAAAATATATTTTGGATATTAATCCCTTGATATGATTTGCAAATATTTTTCTTGTTCTACAGGTTTTCCGTATTTTAAAGAAAATCCTAAATTGTTATCTTTTATAAACCATAAAATTCACCTATGAAATGTACAGTTCAATGGATTTAGTGTATCTACAAAGCTATGTAATCAGCACTACTGTGTAATTCCAGAACATTTTAGTAAGTAATCGCCCAAAGAAACTGTGTACCTGTTAGCAGTCATTTCTCATTCTCCTCTCATCCCAGCCCCTGGAGACTATGGATCTACTTTCCCTCTCTATCAGCTTGTTTACTGTAGAAACCTGTTTTTGTGTTTTGAGATGGAGTCTTGCCCTGTCACCCAGATAGGAGTGCACGGGGCTCACTGCAACCTCCGCCTCTTGAGTTCAAGTGATTTTCCTGCCTCAGCCGCCCTAGTAGCTGGGATTACAGGCACCCGCTACCACACCCAGCTAATTTTTGTATTTTTAGTAGAGATGGGTTTTCACCATGTTGTCCAGGCTGGTCTCGAAATCCTGACCTCAAGTGATCTGCCTGCCTCAGCCTCCCAGAGTGCTGGAATTACAGGCATGAACCACCGCGCCTGGCCAGCTTGTTTCCTCTAGAAACTCAAACAAATGCAGTCATACAATGTCTGGCTTCTTTCACTTAGCATAATGTTTTCAGGGTCCATCCGTGTTGTAGAATGTCCCAGTACCTCAGTCTTTTTCATTGCCAAATAGTATTCTGTTGTATGGCTATATGCTACATTTTGTTTTTGCATTTGTCAGTTGATAGACATTTGGGTTGTTTCTACTTTTTGCCCATTATGAATATGGTGCCGTGACCATTAATCTGCAAGTTTATGTGTGGATATACGTTTTCACTTTCTCAGGTATATAAGAGTGGAACTGCTGGGTCTTATGGTAACGCCTCTATGTTTAACCTTTTAAGGAACTTCCAAACTATTTTGCACAATGTTGTACCATTTTGAATTCCCACCGGCAGTGTATGGTTCCAGTTTCTCTACTTCTTCACTAATACTCGTCTGTCTTTGTATTAGAGCCAGGGTCTCACCACGTTACCCCAGGCTGGACTTGAACTCCTGGGCTTGGCAATCCTTCCACCTCAGCCTCCCAGGTAGCTGGGACTACAGCTACCGGGCCCTGCTTGTCTTTTTAATTCTAGTCATCCTATCAGGTGTGAAGTGGTATCTCATTGTGGTTTTGATTTGCATTTGTCTAGTGACTGAAGATGTTGAGCATTTTTCACATGCTTATCGTTGGAGATTTGTGTGTCTTCTTCAGAGAAGTGTCTGTTTAGGCTGGCCGTGGTGGCTCACGCCTGTAGTCCCAGCACTTTGGGAGGCTGAGGCGGGCAGATCACCTGAGGTCAGGAGTTTGAGACCAGCCTGGCAAACATGGCGCAAAACCCTGTCTCTACTAAAAATACAAAAGTTAGCTGGGGGTGGTGGTGGGTGCCTGTAGTCTCAGCTACTCGGGAGGCTGAGGCACAAGAATCACTTGAACTCGGGAGGCGGAGTTTGCAGTGAGCCAAGATCTTGCCACTGCACTCTATCTTGGGCAACAGAGTGAGACTCTGTCTCAAAAAAAAAAAATCTGTCTTTTGATTTTGAGCTATAGAAATTCTTTATATATCCCGGCTATTGTACCCTTATCAGATACATGAGTTGGAAATATTTTCTCATATTATATGGGTTATC
>NW_012101243.1:258393-260020 GCF_000951045.1 Mandrillus leucophaeus
TGTATTTTTAGTAGAGATGGGGTTTCACTGTGTTAGCCAGGGTGGAGTTTTCAGGTCTTTAACCCACATTGAGTTAATTTTGTATATGTTGCCAAGTAAGGGTCCAGCTTCCTCTTTTTTGCATTTGGATATCCAGTTACACTAGCACCATTTGTTGATACCTCTTTCCCCATTGAATACCTTGGCACTGTTGTCTAAAGTCAGTTGTCCATTAATGTATGGGTTTATTTTAGACTCTTAATTCTGTTTCATTGATATATATGTCTACCCTTATGCCAGTACTACATAATCTTGATTATTTATTTATTTTTTGAGACAGGGTCTTTCTCTGTCACCCAGTCTGGACTACAGTGGTGTGATCACAGCTCACTGCAGTCTCAACCTCCTGGGCTCAAGGGATCCTTCTGTCTCAGCCTCCTGAGGAGCTGGAATTATAGGCATGTGTCACCACACCTGGTTAATTTTTGTATTTTTTATACAGATGGAATCTCACTGTGTTGCCTAAGCTGGTCTGAAACTCTTGGGCTCAAGTGACCCTCCTGTCCCAGCCTCCAAAAGTATTGGGATTATAGGCATGAGCCACTGTGCCCAGCCTTGATTACATTAGTTTTGTAGTAAATTTTACATTTCCATATGAATTTTAGGGTCAGCATCTCAATTTCTGCAGAAAAGGGAGCTGGGATTTTGATAAGGATTGTGTCAAACCTGTAGATTAATTTGGGGGAGCATTGCCATCTTACCAATACTAAGTCTTCCAATCCATGAACATTGGAAAATAAGTAATTTGTGGTGTGCTCCTTTGGGACTGTGAATATTCTGTTCCTCATAAAAATTTCAACCAATACTTTTTTTTTTTTTTTGAGACAGAGTCTCACTTTGTTGCCCAGCTGGAGTACAGTTCATTGGTGATCCCAGTGCAACCCTTCTCCCTCAGCCTCCCATGTAGCTGGGATTACAGGTGCGTTCCACCACTCCCAGCTAATTTTTGTACTTTTAGTAGAGATGGGGTTTCACCATGTTGGCCAGGCTGGTCTTGAACTCCTGACCTCAGGTGATCCACCTACCTTGGCCTCCCAAAGTGCTGGGATTACAAGTGTGAGCCACCGCACCCAGCCACCAGTACTTTTAACATCCATGGATGATTCCATTATTACAATATGATGGTTGCCAAATGGTTCTTTTCTTTTGAGACCTAGTTTCACTCTGTTGCCCAGACTGGAATGCAGTGGTGGGATCTCAGCTCACTGCAACCTCTGCCTGGGTTTAGGGATTTTAAGCAGAGGGTGATGCAGCCAGTCAGCATTTTGAAAATTCCCCTTGGCTGGGTGCGGTGGCTCAAACCTGTAATCCCAGCACTTGGGGAGGCTGAGGTGGGCAGATCACGAGGTCAGGAGATCGAGACCATCCTGGCTAACACGATGAAACACCGTCTCTACTAAAAAAAAAAAAAAAAAAAAAAAAGAAAGGAAATTAGCTGGGCGTGGTGGCGGGCGCCTGTAGTCCCAGCTACTCGGGAGGCTGAGGCAGGAAAATGGTGTGAACCCGGGAGGCGGAGCTTGCAGTGGGCCAAGATCACGCCACTGCACTCCGGCCTGGGCAAGAGAGCGAGACTCTTTGTCTCAAAAAA
>NW_012101243.1:260070-270486 GCF_000951045.1 Mandrillus leucophaeus
GAAAATTCCCGTGGCCACCATATGGTAGGCAGGGGCGGCAGCAGAGACCACACCAGCTTTCAGATCAGCCACAGATTCAGATGGGCAGGAGACTGTTAGAATTTCTGTCGTAAAGCCCATTCCACTGCTGGTGCTAGAAATCTCATCTCAGTGGGTCTGTCCTCCACAGCATTTGCCCATGCAGGCTCCACGTGGTACTTGGCCATCAGGCTCCTGGTGACAGTGGCTTTGTCCTACTGTCCTGTCTATAAGGTCTGGGTGCCCAGTGCTGTTCCCGGTGGTAGCTGAGCCTTCTCTGTGCTGACTATGGAAACATGCAGCCCTGGGGAGCTTGGGGTTCTACAAGGGAAACCTGGGCCGTGTAGGGTTCTCAGGGACCTACAGGTGGCTGACAGTCTCCTGTCCCCTCTGCCACTTCTGTGGTCATATCCTGCAGCCTTTAGGAGGGCACTTCCTGTCTGTCCCTGTCCTGGTCGCCTGTTTCCTCAAGGACTAGGCTTTGGAAACACAAGCTGAGGACTCATTCCCAGCATCTCTGGGAAGTTGCTGTCAGCCCTTCCCTGAAGTGACAAATGTGTCCCTGATGGAACAAGGTACAAGGACATGGGACATCATCTAAGTCATACTTTTGTGAAAACCATTTAATCTGTATCTGGCCATGAGAAAACATAAACCCAGATGGTGCACCATTCTATAGAGTGTGCTTGGATACTTCAAAAACACCAACATTTCAGCCGGGCGCAGTGGCTCACGCCTGTAATCCCAGCACGTCGGGAGGCCGAGGCGGGCGGAGCACGTGAGGTCAGGAGTTTGAAACCAGCCTGGCCAATATGGTGAAACCCCGTCTCTACTAAAAATACAAAAATTAGCCAGGCGAGGTGGCTCATGCCTATAATCCCAGCTACTTGGGAGGCAGAGGCAGGAGAATCATTTGAACCCAGGAGGTAGAGGTTGCTGTGAGCCAAGATCACGCCACTACACTCCAGCCTGGGTGTCGCAGCGAGACGGTCTCAAAACAAAAAAAATAAACCAAAAAAACCCATGAAAAAAAAATAAATAAAACACCATCAACATCTCGAAAAACAAAACCAACAAAGTAGGGAAATTTTGATTTGTAAAGAGACTAGAAAGACTAGAAGGACATGGTGGCCTGGCACGTTGGCTCACACCTGTGATCCCAGCACTTTGGGAGGCCAAGGCGGGAGAATCACTTGAGCCCACGAGTTTGAGACCAGCCTGGGCAACAAACTGAGACTCCATCTCTACAAAAAATTTTAAAATTAGCTGGGCATGGTGGCATGTACCTGTGGTCCCAGCTACTTGGGAAGCTGAGGCAGGAGGATTGATTGAGCCCAGTTGGTTGAGGCTGCAGTGAGCCATGATCACACCACTCACTGCACTTCGGCCTGGGCGGCAGAGTGAGACCCTGTCTAAAAAAGAAAGAAAAAAAACCAGACAGACATGGTAACTGAAAGCAGTGACTGATCCTTAATGGGATCCTGGATGGATAAAAGGGAAAGGGTGTAAGGGACAAGGTTGTGAGGGCACCTGGCGTATGGACTGTGCTTTAGGCCATATTAATATGTGCACTGAGTGCTCTCCTGGGTACAGGAGGGGCTCCCTGGAACATCCTTTCTTAAGTTTGAAGGTGGTGATGGTGTTGTGGTTGTGCAGGAACGTCCTTGTGCCTGGGAGTTGTGTGATGTGTTTTGCAGTGAAATATCAGTGTATGCCACTGACTCTCAGATGGCTCGCGGGGAAAACGATGTGTATGTATCCGAGAGGGATAATGCCCATATGAGTGAAATATCGGTAATTGGTGATTCTGGCCGCCGGGTATGTGTTCATTATTATACTGTTCATTCAATGGAGGGGGCATCTTCTCTGCTGTGCCAGGAGGGCTGGGTATGGGGGTCCAGATTCTGTACATCAGACACCCCTACCCCATCTTGTGCTTAATAGAGAGTGCAGGATCCTTCCTGAGACCCTAATCTAACCCTCAAGTCCCTTCCCCTGCCACAGGAGAAGCAGGCTCTGAAAGGCTTAGGGTCCATACCCAGTCCCCATGGCCCATCCAGGAGAGCCGGCTGCTGGCTGCACCCCTGAACTTCTGCTTCAATGCCTGATGCAACCGGAAACCTCTTCACTTACCCTTCAAGTCACCGCCAGCTGGGTCTCAGGGTAGAGATAGGTCTGGGAAGGTGCCAGCCCCGGAGTTAATCTGAGCCACCTGTGGTCACCAGATGCTCCGTCACCACTAACAGGTGTATTGGGGTCTGGCCACAGTTGGGATGGGCTCCCAGGGACCTCTCTGGGGAGGGCCGGGCAGCCTGAACAAAGCTGCTGGGAAGGCAGGGTCTGTTCATCCACTGGGCCTGAGGTCATGAGCTTCTTGGCTGGGTTGGGCCAAGGGAGGAGACCAGCAATCTGTGGCTCCAGAGCCTGGCCAGAGAACTTCCTAAAAGGCATGTTCCGGCCGGGTGCGGTGGCTCACGCCTGTAATCCCAGCACTTTGGGAGGCCCATGGGGGCTGATTCTGAGGTCAGGAGTTCAAGACCAGCCTGGCCAACAGGGTGAAACCCCATCTCTACTAAAAATACAAAAATTAGCCAGGTATGATGGCAGGCGCCTGTAATCTCAGCTACTCAGGAGGCTGAGGCAGGAGAATTGCTTGAACCCTGGAAACCCAGGAGGCGGGGGTTGCAGTGAACCAAGATTGCGCCACTGTGCTCCAGCCTAGGTGACAAAGACTGTCTCCAAAAAAAAAAAAAAAAAAAAAGCATGTTCCTACCACCAGGGCTCGGCACCTCCTGCTTCTGTGTGGACTGCGTGCCGTTCCCTCCCCCAAAGCTGGCTACCCACTCATCCTTCCAGTCTCTACCAGAACACTCCTGCCCAGGTTGGGTTTGGCAGTCGCCCTGCAGGGTCCTGCAGCCTCATTCTGCTGCGTCTTGTTTTTCACCACCTGTCGTTGACTTGACCTTGTCTGTCACGTTCAGTGTGTCTCCCTCACCAGAGTGCGCTCTGCCCCAGCACTGGGCCTGTAGAGGTGCTCTGGAGATGCACTCAGGGCTTGCACCCGACAGAGTGGCAGCAGCTGCAAGGCAGGGGGATACTGAGTACCCCGCCCTGGAGAATGTGCAGCCTGTGGATCTGTGGGGAGTGTAAACTGTCCTCTAGGGTGGTCTTTATCAGCCTATCCTTGCTTCTGTGATAGCGTCTATCTTTCAAGGGTTTATTTCAAACAGGAAGCTGGTAAATGCACACTCATTTTCGGGAGAGGGGACTGTCAGCCCCATCTTCCTGCCCCAGATCACAGAGCTGGCATGTGACAGCTGGCATCCTGGCTGGCACTCGCATCAGGCTGTCTCCACAGAGCTTGCCGTTTGCGGGGGGTCTGGCTCAGTTTCCTGGGCCCACTCTGCTCATCCCCCTGCAATAATGCCACAAGCCCTTGGTACACGTTACCTCATTTATTCTCACAACATGCCTGTGAGGTAGGGAGGGGCAGGGACTGTCCCCGTTTTACAGAGGAGGAAGTTGAGGCACACAGAGGTCAAGTGACTTGCCCAAGGTCACAGACGGCGGCCAAGCTGGAAATGGGCCCCGGAGCAGGCCCTTGGTTCACCTGGGGGAGTCCCCCCTGCAGCAAGCGCCAGCCAAGAGGATGTCTCGGATGCCAGAGAGGCGCATACACAGCGTAGAGCAGCCCCTCGGGTACTGAGCTGGCTTCGGGGCTGAGCCCCTGCCCTCCCCCACCCTGCCCTGCAGGCCCAGGCCATTGCAGCTCAGGGCTCGTGACACCCTGGGAGTGGGATTGGGGGGCAGGAGAGAGAGAAGGATAATTGGGGTTAAAAAAAAAAAAAAAAAGAAAACTCAGAGGCTGGGCAGATGGGCCCTTGGGAGTAGGGGGGAGGGGGTGGAGACCAAAAATAAAAGAGGGCTGCTTACACACAAGGTATGTATTTTTACACACACTTGTACACACACCTAGATATAGTACATGTAAAAATATATGCTATTCACACACCCGCCTCCTGCCAGGTGCCCCGAGAGCCAGCGGCGGCGGCGCTGGGTGGGCATGGGTGAGCAGATGGGCGTTTGTTAAATATACACTCTAAGGTCTATGTGCATATGTACACATACATACAGACACCGCCGCCCGCCCCTCGGGCACCAGACACAGGCGCGGCTGAGGACAGACAGCCCCTTGGAAGCCACTCTGAGTCCTAGATTTTGCTGAAGGAAGAAGGGGCTGGAGAGAATAAAAAGGCGGGAGTCTGGAGTGTGATAACTGTGGCTTCGTCTCATTTCCCCCTCCAAGACTAAAACCTCCCTCATCTGCTCAGTGGTGAGTCCTGCCTGACACTGCCCAGGGCTGGCGGGGCACCTCCCAGTGAGGCGCCTCCATCTGCGTGTGTGTGCGCGCGTGTGAGGTTGTGTGTGAGCACTTGGCGGGGGAGGGAGGGGACGCGTGTCCATCTCTCTGTCCTCTGGGCCCTCAAACCGCAGAGAGGGCTGAGACCCAGAAAGCCGCTTGCCACAATGGTGACCACTGTGTGAGCTCTGAAGGGAAAAGAGAAAAACATAAGAATGAAAATCCAAGGTCAGAGCAGGGGGTAGCCGGGGAAAGGAGGAGGGAACATGGCAGGTGCCCAAGGCTGCCCTTGGACTGTCGTCATCTTGTAAACAAGCTAGTGTGAGTTCTCGTCAGATAGAAGGAGTAAAAAGACCGCAGTCTGGAGGCTGGGCCGGGAGTTGCCGACGTCCATCTATCTAGTCCACCACGGCCAGCAAGAGGAAAAAAAAGTTTTCTAGTTTCGTGATTTTTGTTGATTTTTTTTTTGTGTGAGTAAAATTTTCATAACCTAAAGCTGGGAGGGACCCAAAAAAGCCAAATGTGAGCCCTTGTATGCGTCAATTTGAAAGTTGGCTCAGGGTCTCTAGACAGAATAACCATAGCAAAGGTTGAGAAAACTCTGTTCCATTCGCACTTAGTTTTTGTGGTTTTAATGATTTAAAATCATTTCTTTCCTCCTGCACGGTCTCAGAGCCTGGTCTGGGCCTCCGGGACATAAATCTCGATGCTGTCTGCGCTCTCGGTGGCTGAGTTCTGCCGCACAGAAGCTGCCCGCTTCGCCGCCAGGAGTCTCTTGCGGGCCTCCTGGCGCTGCTTGTCGCTGGCGTCTGAGGCCTTGTCGCGGCTCACTGCCGGCTTGGATTTGGCTGGCTTCTTCGGGACCGGAGGGGGTGGTTTCTTCTCTTCCTTTAGTGAGACAGTGAGGAGGGAACAAAAATAAAATAAAGGTGCCACGTTTTGTGTGGCGCTACCCCCACCATATGCTGGCAGCTGGAGTCTCCACCCCAGCTTCCCCGCATCGGGCACAAGCAACACACACTTGGAATCAGGAAGCCACGAGAAGCGATGACAGTGGGAAGAGCACAAGGCACAGGAACGGAAAGCAAGCCTAGACTCCGAAGGTGCTCGAGCAGCAGGATGGGCAGATCCCCGTGTCCACCCTCATGTTGAACCACCAGGAGCTTGAGACTCAGGCAGGAGCTAGCCCGAGTACAGTCAGAGACTTAAATTTAGGGCTTCGGGTCCCATTTTACAGGCTATTCTAGGGGAGCAGACAGGGCCATGGTTCAATAGGGGTCACTGGTTCTGTTGGTTTGCAGAAGGAGGCCTCGGGGAAGAGGCTGGCTACCACGAGGTCACAGAACTGGCTCCAGACCCCAGGACTGGCAGCAGGGCCCCAGGACAAGGGACCACTTTGCTACCTCCTCTGTTATAACGTGATTGAGGCTGTGGGCGTGCCTCTCCCAGGACCCCCTTTTCTGGACATGCAGGGCAGGACACATGCTTCAGGGGCAGCCTCAACTATACGGAGCAAGCGGCATGCTAGACAAGTGCCAAGCATGGACCCCACGCAGTGATGGACGTGAGCCCCCAGCTCAAAGACGACACACGGAGAAGGGAGCCAAGCAGCACTGACCGATGTGGGCAGCGTTATTGCCGACCAGGAATTTGTCCCTGGACTTCCCCTCCGCACTGCTCCATGCTCACCTTCCTCTTCTCGGGGGTCTCCACCAGCTGCCAGCTGTTGGCCTTGAGGTGGTAGAGTTCATCGAACTTCATGCTGATGTCCTCGATGGACAGCTGTAGCAGGTCCCAGAACCCTGCCAGGTCCTGGGCTGTGGGGCGTGGGTTGGCATCAGGGTTCTGTGGGCCAGATGGGGATCAGTGGGGCGGGCTCAGCAGAGGCTTGTCCTGCTCCCCCGACCCCCCGTCTCCGCTTCCCCCGCCCCACGCCCTGCTGAAGCATGTTTCCTCTGGCCCCACCAGCACCCGAGGGGGCTCTTGAGGCCTAGTGTCCAGGTCAGTATCTGTATGAATGAATCTAAGCCAGTTCTGGTCAGCACCAGCCTTAGTGGTGGAGATCCTTGGGGACAGCCTATAGGGCTGTGGTGAGGAAAGCACTCCTGTCCCTAATGTATGCCAAGCAGACAGTTGTTTTGCAAGGAAGAAATACAAGTTTTTGGCCATGGTGTGAGTGACACCGATTGCCCCATTCACTCCCAGGTGGGGAAGATCACGGAATCCATGTTGTCTCCCTCGTGTCACTCTGTTCCATGACAATGCAACCCCCAGGTCTCTGCAGGTCTTGGAGACAAACACTCTCCACTGCGTCCCGCTGGGAGCACACAGATTCCCACAGGCAGAACAGCCCAGGACTTTGCTTTTGACCCCAGCAGGGCCAGCCCTCCTAACAGGTAAGAGGGAGGGAGAAAGCCAAGCCACCAATCCCAGCAGTGGTATTTCTTTAGTTCTTACCTTGAATGTCTTCTTACAGAAAAAATATACATATATATATATAATTTTTGAGACAGAGTTTTTGCTCATTGCCCAGGCTGGAGTGCAGTGGCGCGATCTCAGCTCACCACAACCTCCACCTCCCGGGTTCAAGCAATTCTCCTGCCTCAGCCTCCCAAGTAGCTGGGATTACAGGCATGCGCTCTCGCCCCCTTTCTTGCGTAGACACTGACACACATTGCCACTGGCCGCACTGTTTGTGTTACAGAGGAGGGCACAGAGGCTTCGCGGGGCTGGCAGAGTGTAGTGGGCAGCCAAAGGCTGGAAGCCCTGCTGTGGAGGAAGAAGAATCACACTCACCAAGTTTTGCTCACAGAGGCCCCGGAACTGCTGGAATTTCTGGGACATCAGTAGCTGGGCACTGCCCACCGCACTGAGGACTTTTCCTAAGACTGAGAAGCAGAGGGTGGGAAGACTGATTTAGCACAGCATTTGTGGGGACGGCATCATGCTTTTGATCTCCCCCTGCACTCCCTTAGGGTAGAACTCATTATTTCATGATGGTGGTGGTCTTCATTTTACCTACACATTAGTTCATTCTCATTGAGAAAAACACAAACAATATAAAGTGAACCCCATCCCATTTCCTGAGGATATTTTATGGCAACAAATATGAAAACTGAGTACAAATGTAAAACATTTTCCAGAAAAACATAAGAAGGTCTTAAGAAATAGAGGCCGGGTACAGTGGCTCACGCTTGTAATCCCAGCACTTTGGGAGACTGAGGCAGATCACCTGAGGTCGGGAGTTAAAGACCAGCCTGGGCAGCATGATGGAACCCTGTCTCTACAAATACACAAAAATTAGCTGGGCATAATGGCAGGTGCCTGTAATCCCAGCTACTCAGGAGGCTGAGGCAGGAGAATCATTTGAACCCAGGGGGCGCAGGTTACAGTGAGCCGAGATCGTGCCACTGCACTCCAGCCTGGGTGACAGAGCGAGACTCAGTCTTTAAAAAAAAAAAAAAAAGAAAAAATTTGATTAGACTCAAATATTTTTAAGAAACTGAAGCAGAACTCTTCTCAGAAAAGGAACTAGGTCTAAGTTTTATAGCTGAGGTATTAAAAACTTTCAAGAAACAGGAAATCCCTTTTTTATATATTCTGTTCCAGAGATTAAATAAACATGGAAAATGATGCAACTTGTTTTAGGAACTCTGACAGCAGATAAGACATGCCAAGAATGGACCACTTTCACTAACATAAATGTAGGAGTCTTAAAGTATAAACAAATAGGATCTATCAGAAGAATTGTAAAAAAATAAACATCCTAATTGATAAGTATTTAACCCAGGAATACAAGGTTGATCTTGTCTTGTGACTTCCAGTTTTAAAGTGCTGGCATCAGCCAGGCATAGTGGCTCATGCCTGTAATCTCAGTACTTAGGGAGGCAGGAGGTCCCCGACAAAAACAGAAAAAATTAGCTGGACGCGCTGGGGCGCATCTGTGGTCCCAGCCACCTGGGAGGCAGAGGCTGTGGTGAGCTTGGACCATGCCACTGTACTCCAGCCTGGGTGACAGAGTGAGGCCCCCTGCCTCAAAAAATCATAAAGTACTGGCACAGCCGGGCACTTTGAGAGGCCTAGGCCACGTGGTAAAAGCCCATCTCTAGAGAAAATACAAAAATTAGCCAGACATGGTAGCATGTGCCTGTAGCCCCAGCTACTTGGGAGGATCACTGGAACCAGGTAGATTGAGGCTGCAGTGAGCTGTGATGACAGTATTGCACTCCAGCCTGAGTGACAACGTGAGACCTTGCCCCCACCAGACACAAAAAAGGTGCTGGCATAAAGACAATGCTACCCATCCCCAACCCCCTTAGAAATCACTGAAAAGCAAACAAAGTAAACAAGAAGGGGGAGGCCGAGGTGGGTGGATCACAAGATCAGGGGTTCGAGACCAGCCTGGCCAACATGGTAAAACCCTGTCTCTACTAAAAATACAAAAATTATTCAGGCGTGGTGGCCCATGCCTGTAATCCCAGCTATTCAGGAGGCTGAGACAGGAGAATCGGAACCTGGGAGGCGGAGGTTGCAGTAAGCCAAGATTACGCCCACTACACTCCAGCTTGGGTGGCAGAGTAAGATTCCATCTCAAAAATCAAACAAAAAGTAGCACACCCAATTTTATTTGAAATTAAAAAAGGAGGCTTGGGCATGGTGGCTCACACCTATAATTCCAGTACTTTAGGAGGGTTGAGGCAGGAGGATCACTTGAGCCCAGGAGTTCAAGACAGCCTGGGCAACAAAGTGAAACCCTGTCTCTATGATTGCTTGAACCCAGGGTTTCAAGGCTGCAGTGAGCTATGATGGTACCACTGCATTCCTCCAGCCTGGATGACAGAGCAAGACCCTGTCTCAAAAACAAAAAAGAGTGTGGACTGCAGCAAGAGCTTTCCTGAACCTAGCCGGCAGCAAGGAGAATGACAGGGTTGGGGAGGCCCTGCATTGTGAGCAGCCCTGTAGTTGCCTGTGGAGAAGAAAAGCCTGATGGAACTCTCCCAGGCACCCATTCCCACCCTATTCCCACATATGATTCCTGCTGGCCTGGGACACAGTCCTGGCCCCGATCTCACAATGATCTACTTACAAGAGCTCATCAAGGAAGAATTCGCCTCATTAAGAAATTACTAATTAAAAGGGAACTGACACAGGAGTTAAAGATATTACAGGAACAGCAAATGGCACATGAATACTTACCAGAAATTGTTGCCAGGGAATAGATGAAAATTGTAACATTTATCCATGAATATGTAAAATAAGTCAAAGCAGAGATAGTAAGACAATGGAAGGAGATAAAATGGGCTCTGGAACTAGAGCAGGAGGAAAATCAGGCCATCATAGAAACAAGGCCACACTGGAGGTCGCACAGAGGTTCAACCCTGCTGAGGACTTGTCCTGAGTAGCAGAGCTCTACAGGGAGAGGAGGGCTGAAAGGCTCCAGGCACAAAGTGCTTCAGCTGCCCCATGAACAGAACAAAACATTTATTTTAAACGAATAGTTAAGCTGGGGGGAATAAAATGAGCCCCCCAGGGTAGACAGTGGGGACCTGTGCCTGGCTTAGTTTAAAGTGTGTGAATAAAAGGGAGTCTTTCCTAAAAAATTATAAGATCGTACCTGGGTACCTTATCTTTTTACAAACAGAAGTAGGGACTAAGTATTTAAAAAGACAAACTACTAAAAAGAGATTCAGAGACATGGAAGAGAAAGAACATGCATCTATCAGAGTTCTAAAAGGGGACAGAGAGATGGGAGAAATCAGAGGGATCATGGTTATCAATGTGGAGGCTCAGGCCTGTAATCCCAGCACTTTGAAAGGCAAAGGCCAAGGCAGGCAGATACTCGAGGCCAGGAGTTCAAGAGCAACCTGGGCAACATGGTAAAACTCTGTCTCTGTTAAAAATACAAAAAATAGCCAGGTGTGGTGGCACATGACTATAATCCCAGCTACTCAGGAGGCTGAGGCAGGAAAATCATTTGAATCTGGAAGGCAGAGGTTCCAGTGAGCCGAGTTGGTGCCACTGCACTCCTGCCTGGGTGA
>NW_012101243.1:270536-277396 GCF_000951045.1 Mandrillus leucophaeus
CTGTAGTTGCCTGTGGAGAAGAAAAGCCTGATGGAACTCTCCCAGGCACCCATTCCCACCCTATTCCCACATATGATTCCTGCTGGCCTGGGACACAGTCCTGGCCCCGATCTCACAATGATCTACTTACAAGAGCTCATCAAGGAAGAATTCGCCTCATTAAGAAATTACTAATTAAAAGGGAACTGACACAGGAGTTAAAGATATTACAGGAACAGCAAATGGCACATGAATACTTACCAGAAATTGTTGCCAGGGAATAGATGAAAATTGTAACATTTATCCATGAATATGTAAAATAAGTCAAAGCAGAGATAGTAAGACAATGGAAGGAGATAAAATGGGCTCTGGAACTAGAGCAGGAGGAAAATCAGGCCATCATAGAAACAAGGCCACACTGGAGGTCGCACAGAGGTTCAACCCTGCTGAGGACTTGTCCTGAGTAGCAGAGCTCTACAGGGAGAGGAGGGCTGAAAGGCTCCAGGCACAAAGTGCTTCAGCTGCCCCATGAACAGAACAAAACATTTATTTTAAACGAATAGTTAAGCTGGGGGGAATAAAATGAGCCCCCCAGGGTAGACAGTGGGGACCTGTGCCTGGCTTAGTTTAAAGTGTGTGAATAAAAGGGAGTCTTTCCTAAAAAATTATAAGATCGTACCTGGGTACCTTATCTTTTTACAAACAGAAGTAGGGACTAAGTATTTAAAAAGACAAACTACTAAAAAGAGATTCAGAGACATGGAAGAGAAAGAACATGCATCTATCAGAGTTCTAAAAGGGGACAGAGAGATGGGAGAAATCAGAGGGATCATGGTTATCAATGTGGAGGCTCAGGCCTGTAATCCCAGCACTTTGAAAGGCAAAGGCCAAGGCAGGCAGATACTCGAGGCCAGGAGTTCAAGAGCAACCTGGGCAACATGGTAAAACTCTGTCTCTGTTAAAAATACAAAAAATAGCCAGGTGTGGTGGCACATGACTATAATCCCAGCTACTCAGGAGGCTGAGGCAGGAAAATCATTTGAATCTGGAAGGCAGAGGTTCCAGTGAGCCGAGTTGGTGCCACTGCACTCCTGCCTGGGTGACAGAGTGAGACTGTCTCAGAAAAAAAATATATATATATATATACTTTTTTTCCCAGAAATTGCTCCAGCCCTCAGAGCCAGGAAGTCAAATGAATCCTAAGCAAAATCCATACTTACTTATAGCAATACAAAGAAAGCTCTTAAAAGGCAGTGAAAGAGGGAGGAAAGTACGATCTCAATCCCATAAAACTGGATGTTGTGTCTAAATACATACAGGACCTAGAAGAACATGTCAAACTGTAAACAGCTGTGATTGTGGATGACTTTGTTCTTCTTGTGTTTCTCAGTTTCCTATAATGCAAATATTAACTTTTTAAATTTTTTATTTGAGAAAATCTCTTGCTCTGTTGTCCAGGCTGGGGTACAGTGGTGCCATCATAGCTCACTGCCGCCTCAACCTCCTGGGCTCCCAAGTAACTGGGACTATAGATGCACATGCCATCAGACCCAGCTTTTTTTTTTTTTTTTTTTTTTTTGCTTTTTGAGACGGAATCTTACTCTGTCGCCCAGGCTACAGTGCAGTGGCACCATCTTGGCTCACGCAACCTCTGCCTCCCGGGTTCAAATGATTCTCCTGCCTCAGCCTCCCGAGTAGCTGGGATTACTGGCATGTGCCACCACATCCAGCTAATTTTTGTATTTTTAGTAGAAATGGCATTTCACCATGTTGACCAGGCTGGTCTCAAACTCCTGACCTCAGGTGATCTGCCTGCCTCGGCCTCCCAAAGTCCTGGGATTACAGGTGTGAGCCACACGAGTGCCTGGCCTAATTTTTTTGTATTTCTTATAGGAATGAAATCTCACTATGTTAGCCAGGTCTGTCTCAAACTCCTGGGCTCAAGTGATCCTCCTGCTTTGGCCTCCAAAAGGACTGGAATTACAGGTGTGAGCCACAGCGCCTGGCCTACATATTAATTTTTATTTTAAAAAATAAAGGGCGAGGAAAAATTGCTGCCAAAGGAATGAGTTTAACAGCAAACTCTCAACCATAATGGATGAAAACAGTAAAACAATATATTCAAAGTATTCAGATAAAGGTATAATTTACATTTCTACATTAGAGAAAGTATTATTCAAGAATGAATGTGGAATCCCAGCACTTTGGGAGGCCGAGGTGGGCAGGTCATCTGAGGTCAGGAGTTTGAGACCAGCCTGGCCAACATGGTGAAATCTCATCTCTACTAAAAATACAAATACTAGCCGAGTGTGGTGGTAGTCACCTGTAATCCCAGCTACTTGGGAGGCTGAGGCAGAATTGCTTGAACCTGGGAAGCAGAGGTTGCAGTGAGCCAAGATCGTGCCACCGTGCTCCAGCCTGGGCAACAAAAGCACAAAACTCCATCTCAAAAAAAAAAAAAAAACCAAAAAGAATGTGGGGTGGGTGCAGTGGCCCATGCCTGTCATCCCAGCACTTTGGGAGGTCAAAGAGGGAGGACTGCTTAAGCCCAAGAATTGGAGGCAAGCCTGGGCAATAAAGCTAGACCCTCATGTCTTAAAAAATATTTTTTAAAATAGCCAGGTCGTGCAGGGGTAGAACCAGCTACTTGGAAGGCTGAGGCAGGAGGACCCCACGAGACTGGGAGTTTGAGGTGGCAGAGAGCTATGATTGTGCCAAGACCCTGTCTCAAGAAAATAAAAAAACGAAAAAGAATGTGGATACATTGGTGTAGTGTGGAAGGTTAGAAAAAAAAAAAAAATGCCAGGCACAGTGGCTCATGCCTGCAATCCCAGCACTTTGGGAAGCTGAGGCAGGTGGGTCACTTGAGGTAAGGAGTTCAAGACCAGCCTGGCCAACATGGCAAAACCCCGTCTCTACTAAAAATGCAAAAATTAGCTGAAATGCAAAAATTAGCTGGGTGTAGTTGTACATGCTTGTAATCCCAGCTACTGGGGAGGCTGAGGCAGGAGGATCACTTGAACCCAGGTGGTGGAGGTTGCAGTGAGCTAAGATTGCACTACTGCAACAGAGTAAGACTCTGTCTAAAAAAAAAAAAGAATGTGATGGGGAGAGGTCACTTTGATAAATGGCAGGCGGATCACCTGAGGTTAGGAGTTCGAGACCAGCCTGGTCAACATGGCGAAACCCCATCTCTACTAAAAATACAAAAATTAGCCGGGCTTGTTGACGGGCACCTGTAATCCCAGCATTGGGAGTCTGAGGCAGGAGAATTGCTTGAACCTGGGAGGCAGAGGTTGCAGTGAGCCGAGATTGCACTACTACACTCTGGCTTGGGTGATGGAGCGAGACTCCGTCTCAAACAAACAAACTCTCAGAGGAAAACATAAGACCAAATCTTCATGACCTTGGATTTTGCAATGGTTTCTTAAGACACCAAAAGCGTAAGCAAAGGAAGGAAGGAAAAAAAAGCAGAAAAACTGGACTTCATTAAAATGGAAAACTTTTTATGGATTGAAGGACACTATGAAGAAAAAAGCTGGGCGCAGTGGCTCACACTTGTAATCCCAGCCCTTTTAGTGACTGAGGCGGGTGGATCACTTGAGGTCAGGAGTTTGAGACCAGCCTGGCCAACATGGTGAAACCCTGTCTCTACTAACAATACAAACATTAGCTGGGCTGGTGACTCATGCCTATTAGTCCCAGCTACTCGGGGGTGCTGAGGCAGGAGAATCACTTCAACCTGGGAGGTGGAGGTTGCAGTGAGCTGAGATTGTGCCACTGCACTCCAGCCTGGGCAACAAAGCGAGACTCTGTCTCACAGAAAAAAAGACAATATGAAGAAATGAAGACAACCCACAGAATGGGAGAAAATATCTGCAAATCATGTATCTGATAAGGGTTTAATATCAAGAATATATGTATATAAGAATTCCCTACAACTGAACAACAAAAAGATAAACAACCCAGTTTTCAAATATACAAGGACATCTCTCCAATGATAGACAGATGTTCAGTAAATATGCTCAACATCTCAACAGCATTAGTCATCAGGGAACTGCACATCAAAACCATAATACTTCATACCCATTAAGATAGCTATCAAGGCTCCTGCCTGTAATCCCAGAACTTTAGGAGGCCAAGGTGGAGTATCACTTGAGCCTGGGAGTTCAGGACCAGACTGGGCAACACAGTGAGACCTCTTCTCTACCAAAAAAAAAAAAACACAAAAAACTGGGCATGGTGGCACACACCTGTAGTCCCAGCTACACAGGAGGGCTGAGGTGGGAGGACTGCTTGAGCCCAGAAGGTCAAGGCTGTAGTGAGCTATGATGGCACTATTGTACTACAGCCTGGGCAACAGAGTGAAACCCTGTCTCCAAAAAAAAAAAAAACAACCCAAAAGCTATCAAGAAAAGTGGAAGCAAGTGTTGCAAAGATGTGGAGAAACTGGAACCCTGTGCATTACTGGTGGGAATATAAAATGATGCAGCTGCTGTGAAAAATAGCTGAGTGGTTCCTCAGAAAGCGAGACATAGATCTGCCACATGATCAACCAATTCCACTTCTGCGTATAAACCCAAAAGAATTGAAAACAGACTTAAACAGATATTTGTACGCCAATGTTTATAGCAGTTTGATTCACAGTAACCACAAGGTGGAAACAACCCAAGTGTCTGTCAATAGATGAACAGACCCCAACTAAAAAACATCTGTGTGTACACACATGCACGCACGCACACACATGCACAGAGAAAACTCTAAACCCCATATAAAATGTACTTCTCACACATGGAACATTTGCTAAAAATGACCAGTCTTGGCCATAAAATATACAATAAATTTCAAAGAACTGGGTATCATGCAGATCATGTGTTTTGTTTTTGAGATAGGGTCTCCGTCTTGTCACCCAGGCTGGAGTGCAGTGGTGCCATCATAGCTCACTGCAGCCTTGACCTTCTGCACGTGAGCAATCTTCCTGCCTTAGCTTCCCGTGTAGCTAGGACAGGTGTGCGCCACCATGCCCAGCTAATTTTTTTTTTTTTTTTTTTTTTTTTTTTGAGACAGAGTCTCGCACTGTTGCCCGTGCTGGTGTGCAGTGGAGCAATCTCGGCTTGCTGCAACCTCTGCCTCCTGGGTTCAAGTGATTCTCCTGCCTCAGCCTCCTAAGTCAAGTAGCTGAGACTACAGGCATGCGCCACCACACCCGGCTAATTTTTGTATTTTTAGTAGAGACGGGATTTCACTATGTTGGCAAGGCTAGTCTCGAACTCCTGACCTGGTGATCCGCCTGCCTTGGCCTCTCAAAGTGCTGGGATTATAGGCGTGAGCCACCGCGCCTGGCCTAATTTTTTTTTTTTTTTAATAGAGAAGAGGTCCTACCGTGTTTCCCAGGCTGGTCCTGAACTTCTAGGCTGAACTGATCCTCCTGCCTCAGCCTTTGAAAGTGCTAGGATTGCGGGCATGAGCCACCAGATCATGTTTTTTGACATTAATATAAATAGGCTAGAAACCAGTAATGAAAACATTAATAAACTCCAATATAAAACAAAGACTTACACGTCTAAATAACCCAGTAGTCAAAGAAATAAGAGTGGAAGTTGCAGATCTTGTCAAATACAGCTAAAGTAGTAAAGAGAAATGCACAGGCTGAAAGCTTATATAAAATTTGGACAGGCTGAAAAAATAAATTAGCTTCCAATTTAAGACATTAGGTAAGGGAATAATACAATTAACCCAAAGGGATGAGAAATTAATCAAAATAATAGAGGGTTAATAAAATTAAACCCTGTCAGACTGATCAAGATAAAAAGAAGACAGATGCAAATAATGATTAGGACGGAAAAAAGGATCATGTGATATAGCTACACTAGAAAAGATACTCAAAACGAGAGTTATACAAAACCAGGAAATAAAATCCTGTTTTTCTTTTCTTTTTTTTTTTTTTTTTGAGACCGAGTCATGTTGTGTCACCCAGGCTGGAGTGAAGTGGCAGGATCTCAGCTCACTGCAACCTCTGCCTCCCGGGTTCAAGCAATTCTGCCGTCTCAGCCTCCTGAGAGTAGCTGGGATTACAAGCACCCGCCATCATGCCCAGCTAATTTTTGTATTTTTGTAGAAATGGGGTTTCACCATGTTGGCCAGGCTAGTCTTGAACTCCTGACCTCAGGTGATCTGTCCACCTCGGCCTCCCAAAGTGCTGGGATTACAGGTGTGGGCCACTGCGCGTGACAAAATCCTGTTAAGTTCCTTCAGAGACAAGAGAAGAGGAAACGTCCCACACTGATTTTATGAAGCTAGAGAACCTTAATACTACAACAGGACAAGGATAGAAACGAAAGATTACAAGCCAATGTCTCGTGAACAAAGTCAAAATTATTAAGTCACAAAATAAACCAAACTTGGCAGTGTACTAAAATGATAATATATCATAAATTCAGCTGGGTTTATTATCAGAATGCAAGACTGATTCAACATTGACAATTGTGATCACTTCTGATTCTGGCTAAGACAAACCAGTGAGTGTCAGACAAGCTGACCTCTCCCACCACCAACAAATTAAAAAAAAATCAGTAACAACAAACCTCATTTTCAAAACATTAAGAAACTACCAGGCTGGGCACGGTGGCTCACACCTGTAATCCCAGCGCTTCGGGAGGCTGAGGTGGGCGGATCACCTGAGGTCAGGAGCTCGAGACCAACATGGCCAACACATTGAAACCCTGTCTCTACTAAAAATACAAAAATTAACCGGGCATGGTGGTGGGCGCCTGCAGTCCCAGCTACTCGGGAGGCTGAGGCAGGAGAACTGCTTGAACCCAGGAGGCGGAGGCCGCAGTGAGCCGAGATTGTGCCACTGCACTCCAGCCTGGGTGACAGAG
>NW_012101243.1:277446-280036 GCF_000951045.1 Mandrillus leucophaeus
ATATATATATATTTTTTCAGAGATAGGGGTCTCCTTAGGTTGCCCAGGCTGGTCACGAACTCCTGGCCTCAAGCAATCCTCCTGCTTTCAGTTTCCCAAAGTGCTGGGATTACAGGTGTGAACCACCACACCCAGCCTTTTTTCTTTCAACATTGATTATATCAGGAAAAAATAAAAATTATAAAAATTTTAAAGGGTAGAAAGCATACAAATACAGTGATTTCTGGGGCAGATAGGCTAGCCGTCCTCAGTATTTGTTTTCTACTTCCCCCTCAGAAATAAAACCTTTTTATTTTTGAGACAAGGTCTTGCTCTGTTGCCCAGACTGGAGTGCAGTGGCACAGTCTTGGCTTACTGCAACCTCCACCTCCAGGCTCAAGCAATACTCCCACCTTAGCCTCCTGAAGAGCTGGGACTACAAGCGCACGCCACCATGCCTGAATAACTTTTTTGTATTTTTTATAGAGATACAAAATACAAAATTAGCCAGGCATGTTGTTTCACGTGGGGTGTTTTACATGGTGTTTCGTGGGGGTTCACTGTGTTGACCAAGCTGGTCTCGAACTTTTGGGATCCAGTGATCCACCTGCCTCAGCCTCCCACAATGTTGGGACTATAGGCATAAGCCACCGCACCCAGCCATACACAGAACTTTTGATTTTTTTCCCTTTATATCTAATAGCAACTTTATTCAGAGGAAATGAAAACACAGCAAGCCTTTAGGCATAGTGTGAATTTCTCAGGACAAAGTACTGTCAAATTTTTTTTTTTTTTTTTCCCTGAGACGGAATCTAGCTGTGCTGCCCAGACTGGAATGCAATGGCGCAATCTGGGCTCACTGCAACCTCTGCCTCCCAGGTTCAAGCGATTCTCCTGTCTTAGCCTTCCAAGTAGCTGGGATTACAGGCGCACGCTGCCATGCCCAGCTAACTTTTTGTATTTTAGTAAAGATGGAGTTTCACCACGTTGCCCAGGCTGGTCTCGAACTCCTGAGCTCAGGCATTCCACCTTGGCTCCCAAAGTGCTGGGATTACAGGCATGAGCCACCATGCCCAGCCAGTACAGTCAAATTAAAACTCTGAGGTATGGCATGCAAGGTACTAGAATCCTACAAGTTATACTAGGATCAGGATTGGAATACAGATTTCTGTTGTTAGCATTATGCCAACTCTCTATAATGTGCACACTGTCTACCAAGCACAGCATAGGCTTCTGAAAACAAGTGATCTGTGTGGACCTTTTATTTTTATCTGGGCACATAGCCTGGAATCAAACATTTCCTAGACTCCCCTGCAGCAAGATATGCATAGTTATATGTCTAAATTCTGGCCAAAGGGGTGGAAGCAGAAGCAGTGGGTGGGCCAGCTTGTTCTCCTTTGCTATTGGTTCCTTTTGCTGGCTGGAATGCACTTAGGATGCTGGGATCCAGCAGCACTCTGACAGATGAGAAGATCTTATCAATGAAAGCCAATTAATGGCATCAAACCGCAAGGGAAAAAAAAGCCTGTGGCTCCACCATCACAATCTCAGACATTCTTGAGAATGAAATAAACAGTCTTGTTTAAATCACTTTTTAGAAATGTTTTAGTGTTATTTGTAGGCAAACGTAATCCCAATTAATATAGCCTCAAAACTAGTAGGGTTTGTAAGAGGAGTAGGGAGAGGAGTTAATCCAAAAGAAGGGAAGAAAGAGGAAAAAAGACACCTCAGAAAAGGAGGCTGGGCGCAGTGGCTCACACCTGTAATCCCAACACTTTGGGAGGCCCAGGTGGGAGGATTGCTTAAGGCTAGAAGTTTGAGACCAGCCTGGGCAACATAGTGACAGCCTGTCTCTATTTAAATAAATAAATTAAAATACATTTAAAAAGTACAAATCCCCCAAAATAACATGGTAAGAATAAACCTAAATATATAAAAATCACTTCATAAAAATGGACATTACCTATTTCTAAAATAAAAACCAGGAAACCAGATAAAACATAAAACCCAGGTATATGCTGACTACAAGAGACATGATTAGTAAGGACAGTGAAAGGTTAAAAGTAAATGGATGGAAAGAGATATACCAAACAAACACTAATCAAAGGAAGGCTGCTACTGCAATAGTCATAATACATATAAGATGACTCTCAGGCAAACACAAACATAGATTCTGAAAAACAGAATGGATCAGTGAACATCTGCCAGGAATATTACAATTCTAAACTTGTTCCATCCAATATCTTCAAAAATATATAAAGCAAAAATTGACAGAATTTTAAGGAGAAATGGACAAACCATTTTATAGAAAGTGGTGTGATATAGACATCATACAATGAATGTTAAACAGTAAACTCAAGCTCATCTTTTGGATGAACACACCCCTTCCCCATTCCAGTTCTGCCTTCACATCTAATCTCAGTGGGCCTTGGAGTGACTGGTGAACCTCCTCTCTCCTGGACGCCAGTTTCAAATCTGCTCTCCAGAGACGTCCTATGCGTCCTCCCCACCTCCTCGCCCTGAGGTGTTGAGTCTGCTCCCGCCTGCCTCACCTCACCTCACCTCAGACATGGCCTTCCTCCTGTTCCTGTGGAGAAGCTATCTGTTCTCT
>NW_012101243.1:280688-282394 GCF_000951045.1 Mandrillus leucophaeus
GAGTCTTGTTCTGTTGCCCAGGCTGCAGTGCAGTGGTACTTTCTCAGCTCACTATAACCTCTGCATCCCAGGTTCAAGCAATTCTTCTGCCTCAGCCCTCCGAGTAGGTGGGATTACAGGTGGCCGCCACCACGCCTGGCTAATTTTTGTATTTTTAGTAGAGATGGGGCTTCACCGTTGGCCAGGCTGGTCTCGAACTCCTGACCTCAGGTGATCCGCATGTCTCAGCCTCCTGAGTACAGGATTACAAGTGGCCGCCACCACGCCTGGTTAATTTTTGTATTTTTAGTAGAGACGGGGTTTCACCCTGTTGGCCAGGCTGGTCTCGAACTCCTGACCTCAGGATCTGCCTGCCTCAGCCTCCCAAAGTGCTGGGATTACAGGCTTAGCCACCACACCCGGCCAACAGATGGGTTTAACAAATTAGTCATAGCTGAACTATAAAATAATCTGGTAGGAAATATCCAGACTGAGGCCTAAAGGTAAAAAATAAACAAAACAATAAAGAGACAAGACAGTCGGTCAAACATATGTGTAACTAGAGTCCACAATTAGAGAAGAAATATAATGGAGCAGAAATCTGAGTAAGGAATGGCCAGGACTTCTCTGAAATTCATGAAAGATATTATAGTTCAAGATTCAAGAAGCCCTGTGAATATCAAGCAGGAAAAATAAAAGGAAGATCATACCTAGATCTCATAGTAAAACTTGTACAACTAAAACACAAGGAAAAAATCTTAAAAGCAGATAGAGGGGATAAAATTAATCTTCAGAAGAGCAGCAGTAAGACTGACAGCTTACTTTTCAATAAAAAGGCTGGAAATTAGAAGACAATCAAAGACACATTTAGGCCTGGCATGGTCTAATCTCAGCACTTTGAGAGGCTGAGGTGGGAAGATCGCCTACGGCCAAGGAGTCTGAGATCACAGGGGTACACCACCACACCCAGCTATTTAAAAAAATTTTTTTTGCAGAGACCCAGTCTCACTTTGTTGCCTTGGCTGGTCTCAAACTCCTGGGTTTAAACAGTCCCCCCATCTTGGCCTCCCAAAGTGGTAGGATTACAAGCATGAGCTACTGCGCCTGACTTTGTTTTTTTAATGGAGCAATATAAGCATGTTTATATGTTGTTGAGAATGACTTTGTTAGAGAAAGGGAGCTTATTATGCTGGAGAGAAAAGGGGCAACTGTTGGGGTTGTCCTTAGGTGAGAAGGAATCGAATTAGTGCCCAAGTAGAGGGTCTGTGCCCAGCCACAAGACCCCGTCTCTACAAAAAATAAAACAATTAAATCAGGTGTGGCGGTGTGTGCCTGTAGTTTAGCTACTCAGGAGGCTGAGGTGGGAGGATTGCTTTAGCCTAGGAGATTGAGGCTGTGGTGAGGTATGATTGCGCTACTGCACTGGAGCCTAGGAGACAGAACAAGATCCTGTGTCTTAAAAAAAGAAAGAAAAGGCTGGGCGTGGTGCTTCACGCCTGTAATCCCAGCACTTTGGGAGGCCGAGGTGGGCAGATCACTTGAGGCCACCAGGAGTTCAAGACCAGCCTGGCCAACATGATGAAACCCCATCTCTACTTAAAATACAAAAATTAGCCAGGCATGGTGAAGGCACCTGTAATCCCAGCTACTCGGGAGGGCTGAGGCATGAGAATTGCATGAACCTGGGAGGTGGAGGTTACAGTGAGCTGAGATTGTGCCACTGCACT
>NW_012101243.1:282554-284308 GCF_000951045.1 Mandrillus leucophaeus
GACTTGCAGCATTTAGAATATATGTAGATCTTAAATAGTACAGCAATAGTGCAAAAGTCATGAAGGGAAACGAAGGGAATGAAAGTGTTCAAAGGTCGTCTTTCCTGATCTGGGAAGTGATAAAAGTACTAGTTTGAATTAGTCTAGAAAGACAAGGATGCAGGTTCTCATCTCTAGAGTGACTACTAAAAGAATTTCATAAGTTCACATGAGAAAAGTGGAAACACTTGATTAATCCAAAAAGAAAGCAAGAAAGGAGCAAAATCTATTAATAAAATTCACCACATTTTACATTAAAAAAGAAAAAACATACGACTACTAAGTGGATAGTAAAAAAAGATTATTTCATTCAATAATTCTAACCAGGAGAGTATAGACTAAGAGTGATCAAAGACAGAACATTCAGTCCCTTCACACAGTGCTGAAGTGAGTAGTATTTGGTATAATCATTTTGGAGAACAATTTGGCATTTCTCATAAATCTGAACAAATATCCTATAACAAGCATTTCCAATCCCAGTACATACCTTAGAAAACCCTTGTATATGTGAACCATGAGACATAGTTAAAATACGTGCATAATAATCCACAGCTGGCATCCTACTTAATGGTGAAAGACCAAATTATTTCCCCCTAAGAGCAGGAATAAGAAAAAGAAGGATGTTTGTCCTTATGCTTCTATTCAACATTATCCTGAAGCCAGGGCCATTAGACAAAATACCAAATAAAAGCAATACATATTGGAAAGAACAAAGTAAAATCATCTGTATTCTCAGATGACATCATCTTGTAATAAACAAAATCCTAAGGAATCCACAAGAAATATATAAATATATATATAAATGAATATATATATATATTTTGAGACAGGGTCTCACTCTGTTGCCCAGGCTGGAGTACAGTGGTGTGATCTTGGTTCACTACAACCTCCGCCTCCTGGGTTCAAGCAATTTTCTGCCTTAGCCTCCTGAGTAGCTGGGATTACAGGTGCCCGCCACCACGCCCAGCTAATTTTTGTATTTTTAGTAGAGACGGGGTTTCACCATGTTGGCCAGGTTGAACTCCTGACCTCGTGATCCACCCACCTTGGCCTCCCAAAGTTCTGGGATTACAGGTGTGAGCTACCGAGCCTGGCCCACAAGAAATATTAGACCTAATAAATAAGTGCAGTAAGGTTGCAAGATACAAAATCAGTATACAAAAATCAACTGTATTTCTATTACACTAACAATGAACAATCGGAAATGAAATTTAAATACTTCCAGGAAGGGCTCACTACCGGATCACTCCTGTAATCTCAGCAACTTTGGAAGGCTGAGGCGGGTGGATCACTTGAGCCCAGTAGTTTGAGACCAGCCTGAGCAATATGGTGAAATCCCATGTCTACAGAAAATTAAAACAACAGCTGGGTATGGTGGTGTGTGTCTGTCGTCCCAGTTACTGGGGAGGCTAAGACAGAAGCATTGTTTGAACACAGGGGGTTGAGGCTTCAGTGAGCAGCGTTCATGTCCAGACTGGGTGACAGAGGGAGACCCTGTCTCAAAAAAAATATATATATATTTTTTCAGAGATAGGGGTCTCCTTAGGTTGCCCAGGCTGGTCACGAACTCCTGGCCTCAAGCAATCCTCCTGCTTTCAGTTTCCCAAAGTGCTGGGATTACAGGTGTGAACCACCACACCCAGCCTTTTTTCTTTCAACATTGATTATATCAGGAAAAAATAAAAATTATAAAAATTTTAAAGGGTAGAAAGCAT
>NW_012101243.1:285648-286520 GCF_000951045.1 Mandrillus leucophaeus
TCAAAAAAAAAAAAAAAGAAAAGAAAAAGAAACTACCAGCACAACCAGAATTCGAGAGGTCAAGATCCCAATGAGAAATAAGATATAGTCAAGTCTGATATTATGTATCATCTGTGAGCTGGGGGCCCATAAGGCATCTCCCAATTTATAAGAAGCTGAGCAGAGCTTGTGGCAATTTCATGGAACAGAGACAAAATCTGGAATTCAGGGCTATCGAGGCAGACAGCACCTGGAAAGTACATTAGGCTGAGCAAAGCTTCCAGTAGTCTTGAGGTATGAGACAGAGGGAAACTGCAGCTCAGTCTGCCATGAAGGAGGGGCTTGGAAAACACCACTGGCTACCACTGTGACCCCCTGACATGTGAACGCTGCCAACTAGAAATAGATGAGCTGTCACAAGCACCCAGCTCTGAATCACCTCAATACCATTCTGATTAAACTGATCTCACCATACACTAATTACCTGTAAGAAGCGAAAGTTCTCAAAGGGCAGAAAATCATCCTGAGCCTCAAATTACCTCTAGTTTTCAAATGTAACTTCTGACACTGAATAAAAATTAACAGGCACACCAGGAGATATGATGAAATAATTATACACCAAAAGAGAAAAAATAAAAAAAGAAAGAGACCTACAGGGTCTGGACCTACAGAGACCTACAGAGTTACTGGACAAGGGCTTTAAAATAACTGTAAATAAATACATATACAAGAAAACAGATGAAGATCAGCAGAGAACCAGAATTTATCAAAAAAGTATCGAACAAAAAAAAAAAGTATAGAACAAAAAGTCTAGAAGAAGTATATTACTGAAGTTAAGAATGTAACAGATGGTTTTTAAAAATTATTCTTTTTTTTTTTTTTTTTTTTGAGAT
>NW_012101243.1:290643-297958 GCF_000951045.1 Mandrillus leucophaeus
CCCTGAGACGGAATCTAGCTGTGCTGCCCAGACTGGAATGCAATGGCGCAATCTGGGCTCACTGCAACCTCTGCCTCCCAGGTTCAAGCGATTCTCCTGTCTTAGCCTTCCAAGTAGCTGGGATTACAGGCGCACGCTGCCATGCCCAGCTAACTTTTTGTATTTTAGTAAAGATGGAGTTTCACCACGTTGCCCAGGCTGGTCTCGAACTCCTGAGCTCAGGCATTCCACCTTGGCTCCCAAAGTGCTGGGATTACAGGCATGAGCCACCATGCCCAGCCAGTACAGTCAAATTAAAACTCTGAGGTATGGCATGCAAGGTACTAGAATCCTACAAGTTATACTAGGATCAGGATTGGAATACAGATTTCTGTTGTTAGCATTATGCCAACTCTCTATAATGTGCACACTGTCTACCAAGCACAGCATAGGCTTCTGAAAACAAGTGATCTGTGTGGACCTTTTATTTTTATCTGGGCACATAGCCTGGAATCAAACATTTCCTAGACTCCCCTGCAGCAAGATATGCATAGTTATATGTCTAAATTCTGGCCAAAGGGGTGGAAGCAGAAGCAGTGGGTGGGCCAGCTTGTTCTCCTTTGCTATTGGTTCCTTTTGCTGGCTGGAATGCACTTAGGATGCTGGGATCCAGCAGCACTCTGACAGATGAGAAGATCTTATCAATGAAAGCCAATTAATGGCATCAAACCGCAAGGGAAAAAAAAGCCTGTGGCTCCACCATCACAATCTCAGACATTCTTGAGAATGAAATAAACAGTCTTGTTTAAATCACTTTTTAGAAATGTTTTAGTGTTATTTGTAGGCAAACGTAATCCCAATTAATATAGCCTCAAAACTAGTAGGGTTTGTAAGAGGAGTAGGGAGAGGAGTTAATCCAAAAGAAGGGAAGAAAGAGGAAAAAAGACACCTCAGAAAAGGAGGCTGGGCGCAGTGGCTCACACCTGTAATCCCAACACTTTGGGAGGCCCAGGTGGGAGGATTGCTTAAGGCTAGAAGTTTGAGACCAGCCTGGGCAACATAGTGACAGCCTGTCTCTATTTAAATAAATAAATTAAAATACATTTAAAAAGTACAAATCCCCCAAAATAACATGGTAAGAATAAACCTAAATATATAAAAATCACTTCATAAAAATGGACATTACCTATTTCTAAAATAAAAACCAGGAAACCAGATAAAACATAAAACCCAGGTATATGCTGACTACAAGAGACATGATTAGTAAGGACAGTGAAAGGTTAAAAGTAAATGGATGGAAAGAGATATACCAAACAAACACTAATCAAAGGAAGGCTGCTACTGCAATAGTCATAATACATATAAGATGACTCTCAGGCAAACACAAACATAGATTCTGAAAAACAGAATGGATCAGTGAACATCTGCCAGGAATATTACAATTCTAAACTTGTTCCATCCAATATCTTCAAAAATATATAAAGCAAAAATTGACAGAATTTTAAGGAGAAATGGACAAACCATTTTATAGAAAGTGGTGTGATATAGACATCATACAATGAATGTTAAACAGTAAACTCAAGCTCATCTTTTGGATGAACACACCCCTTCCCCATTCCAGTTCTGCCTTCACATCTAATCTCAGTGGGCCTTGGAGTGACTGGTGAACCTCCTCTCTCCTGGACGCCAGTTTCAAATCTGCTCTCCAGAGACGTCCTATGCGTCCTCCCCACCTCCTCGCCCTGAGGTGTTGAGTCTGCTCCCGCCTGCCTCACCTCACCTCACCTCAGACATGGCCTTCCTCCTGTCCCTGTGGAGAAGCTATCTGTTCTCTACTTGGGCATTAACTCGATTCCTTCTTACCTAAGGATAACCCCAACAGTTGCCCCTTCTCTCCAGCATAAGCTCCCTTTCTCTGACAAGGTCATTCTCAACAACATATAAACATGCTTATATTGCTCCATTAAAAAAACAAAACAAGGCCAGGCATGGTGGCTCATGCCTATAATCCTAACACTTTAGGAGGCCGAGACTGGGGGACTGTTTAAGCCCAGGAGTTTGAGATCAGCCTAGGCAGCAAAGCGAGACTGCATCTCTACAAAAAAAAATGTTTTAATTAGGCAGGTGTGGTGGTGCACCCCTGTGTTCCCAGCTACTTGGGAGGCTGGGGTGGGAGGATCAGTGGAGTCCAGGAGTTCAAGGCTGCAGTGAGCCATGATCGCACCACTGTACTTCAGCCTGGGTGACAGCCTGAGACCCTATCTCAAAACAACAACAACAACAACAAACCAGCTCTCTCCTTTGACCCTACATCCCTCCCTTTCTCTGCTTCCTTGTGCAGGAAAATCCATGCAAGTGGACTCCAATTACTCTCCTGTTTTCTCTTCTCTTAATCCTCCTCCTATCAGGCTGCCTTACCCATGCTTCCGCCATCACCATTCCACCAAAATGGCCCTTTTTGTATCTAATGACCTCTGCCTTTCTAGATCTGGCTTGGTGAGCCCATCAGCTGCCTCTGACAACGTTCTCTCCTTGAGAACATTGTTCAGGTGGCTTCCAATTGCTCTTCCTTTGATCTTGCTGTTTATTCCTCCCTTCCCACCGCCAAGTGTTCATGTCTCTGGGCTCAGTCCTCAGACTGCTTGTCTTCTCTACATATTAGGCATTCTCATCTCATTCACTTAATCTATACTCTAGTGACTCCCAAATAGACTCTTCAAACTGGACCTATCCTCAGACTAATATATCCAACTGCCTGCTTGACTTCTCTATTCTGATGTCTAACAAAGCATATCAAATTTAACATGTTCCAAACTCCTCACTTTCCCCCAGATCGACACCTCCTATAGTTTTCCCCATTTCAGTGGCAACGCCATCCTCTTCCTCGCTCAGACTCCAAGCCATGTTTGGCTCCCTTACTCTTACCCCATATCTAATCTGTCAAGAGATCCTGTTCTATCTTCAAAACATATCCACAATCTGATTCCTCCATTAAAGTCTCTCTCACCCAGATTGTTAAATCCTCCTAATGCATCTCCCAGCTTCCATTTGTGTGCCAATGAAAGGTACATGGAGGTTCTCATCTGAATAGAGAAGCCAGATTAATCCTTTAAAAAAGTATGTCAAGTTGCAGCACTCAAAACTCTCTGATGAGCTCTTCTTGGAGTAAAACCAAGCCTTTAATAATGGCCTCTGATGGGCGGATCACTTGAGCTCAGGAGTTCAAGAGCAGCCTGGGTATCGTGGTGAAACTCCCAGCTAGGTGTGGTGGCGGGCCTGTGGTCCCAGCTACTTGGGAGGCTGAGGTGGGAGGATTGCTTGGGCCTGGCACTTGGAGGTTACGGTCAGCCAGAACTGTGCCAATGCACTCCAGCCTGGGTGAAAGCGTGAGACTCCATCTCAAAAAAAAAAAAAAAGGGGGGCTTCTGAGATCCCCTGTGATCTGGGATGCCCCCACTCTGACTCCCACTCTGACTTCGTCTCCCATCCCTCTCCTCTGGCTTATGGCTTCAGCCTGCTGGTGGCTTCCCTCAGCCTTGAGCATGTCAAGCACTTGTCCATAAGTCAGGTGCTGCTCCCTCTGCCTGGAAAGTTCTCTTCTCCCCAGATCTCTACAGACTTCCTCCCTCCCTCTCTTCAGGTTTCTGCTCACAGGTCACCTGACCAGGGATGCCCTCCCTGACCACCCTCAATGCAACAGCAACACCCCCCTGCCTGTGCAGCAGACACTATACTGCTCTTGCCCTTCCTGGTTATTTGTTACTGCTTACCTGGTTACTGCTTACCACATTTGGTTATTTGTATCTCTTCCCATGAGGGGAGAGATTTTGTTTTGTTCACTGCTACATCCCCAGAAGCTACAACAGTATCTGGCATATATGGTAGGTACTCAATAAATATTTACTGAGTGAATGACGTTCAGGACCAAGGTAGAGATAGGGACCTATTATTCCACACTGTCCTGAAGCACCTTGCCATACAGTTGGACAAGATATCAATAAGAACAGACAGACAAAATTGGCGTTCTTAGCAAACAATATAATCATTTATGATGCAAACCCAAGAGAACCATGTTGGATTCTCTTGGTTGTCCGACACAAGATAAACATACAAGGATCACACATTTCTACCTACTAGCTGTGACTAATTAGAGTAAGCAATTTTTTTTTCCTTTTTTTTTTTTGAGATAGGGTCTCCCTGTCGCCCAGGCTGGAATGTGGTGGCATGATCTCAGCTCACCGCAACCTCCACCTCCTGGGTTCAAGTGATTCTCCTGCCTCAGCCTCCCAAGTAGCTGGGATTACAGGTGCCCGCCATGACACCCAGCTAATTTTTGTATTTTTAGTAGAGATGGGGTCTCACCATGTTGGCCAGGCTGGTCTCAAACTCCTGACCTCAAATGATCTGCCTGCCTCGGCCTTCCAAAGTGCTGGGATTACAGGCCTGAGCCACTGCGCCTGGCCGCAAATATTTTTTAAATGATCAATTTCACAAAACTCAACAAAAACTACTAGAAAGTACCAAGGAATAAATCTAATAAAAATATGCAGGAGACCAGATGCAGTGGCTCATGCATGAAATCCCAGCACTTTGGGAGGCTAAAGCAGGAGGACTGCTTGAGCCCAGAAGTTCAAGACCAGCCTGGACAACATACTGAGACCCTATCTCTACAAAAAAATCTCAAAGTTAGCTGGGCATGGTGGCACACACCTGTAGCCTCAGCTATTTGGAAGGTTGAGGCAGGAGGATCACCGGAGCCCAGGAGTCTGAGGCTGCAATAAGCCAAGATCATGCCATTGTGCTCCAGCCTGGGTGACAGAGCGAGACCTTTTCTCAAAAAACTAAATTAAATGAAAATTAAAATATGAAAGACCTTCATAGGGAAATTACTCAAACTTAGGTAGAAGGATATGATAGGATTCTTGAATAAATGGAGTGATAAAGTTGATTTATAGTTGAGAAGATTCAATGTTTTACAGTTATCAATTCTTCCCCTATTAATCTATAAGCTCACTTTACTTCCAGTTTTCATCCCAACAGAATTTTTCTGAGGAAATTGATATACAAATTATATAATTTATATTGGAAGAATGAATATACAAGAATAGTTTTTCTTTTTGCACAAAAAGGATAAAGGAGCATTCACCCCACTAGATATCAAGGCATGCTATAAAGCCATGGTAATTAAAAGTTATATTAACACAGCTGGGCACAGTGGCTCACTCCTGTAATCCCAGCACTTTGGGAAGCTGAGGCAGGCAGATCACTTGAGGTCAGGAATTCCAAACCAGCCTGGCCAACATGGTGAAACCCCATCTCTACTAGAAATACAAAAATTAGCCAGGTGTCAGCTGGGCGCAATGGCTCACACCTATAATCCCAGCACTTTGGGAGGCCGAGGCAGGTGGGTCAGCTGAGCTCAGGAGTTTCAGACCAGCCTGGCCAACATGGCGAAACCTCATTTCTACTAAAATTACAAAAAATTAGCGGGGTGCAGTTGCATGCACCTGTAGTCCCAGCTACTTGGGAGGCTGAGGCAGGAGAATCACTTGAACCTGGGAGGCAGATGTTGCAGTAAGCCGAGATCATGCCACTGTACTTCAGATGGGGTGCCAGAGCGAGACTCTCAAACAAACAAAAAAAATTAAATAAACAAATAAATGAAAATAGTTGTATTAACACAGAAGCAGCCAAAAGAGGAACAGAACAGAGCCCAGAAACACACCCCTGCATAAGTATGGAATCTGACAGATAATGACTGGCCAGCATCACTAAACACTGGGGAAAGAAAGAGACTTCAGGCAGGGAGCGGTGGCTCACGCCTGTAATCTCAGCACTTTGGGAGGCTGAGGCGGGTGGATCACTTGAGGTCACGAGTTCAAGACCAGCCTGACCAACATGGAGAAACCCCATCTCTACTAAAAATACAAAATTAGCGGGGCATGGTGGCGCATGCCTGTAATCCCAACTGCTTGGGAGGCTGAGACGAGAAGCGCTTGAACCTGGGAGGCAGAGGTTGCGGTGATCCAAGATCACGCCATTGCACTCCAGCCTGGGCAACAAGAGCAAAACTCTGTCTCAAAAAAAAAAAAGACAAGCAATAATGTGGCAGAAAATATTGGTCATATTATAATAGGCATAGTGTAATTATCCATATATATAAAGAACTACAAATTGATTTTTAAAGTACTTTTTTTTAAAGACAGGGTCTCACTCTGTTGCCCAGGCTGGAGTGCATTGGCACAATCATACCTCACTACAGCCTTACTCTCCTGCACTCAAGCAATCCTCTAACCTTAGTCTCCTGAGTAACTGGGACTACAGGTGTGCACCACAGTGCTCAGTTAATTTTTTATTTATTTTTATTATTTATTTATTTTTTTGAGATGGAGTCTAGCTTTGTCACCCAGGCTGGAGTACAGTGATGCGCTTGGCTCAGTGCAACCTCTGCTTCCTGGGTTCAAGCGATTCTCTTGCCTCAGCCAGCTGGGATTACAGGTGCCTGCCACCACACCCAGCTAATTTTTGTATTTTCGCTGTGTTGGCCAGGCTGGTCTTGAACTCCTGACCTCAGGTGATCCACCCGCCTCGGCCTCCCAAAGTGCTGGAATTTTAAGCGTGAGCCACCGTGCCTGGCCAATTTTTTTTATTTTTTAATTTTCATTTGTAGTAGACATGAGGTCTCGCTATGTTGCCCAGGCTAGTTTTGAACTCCTGAACTCAAGGAATCCTCCCACATCAGCCTCCCGAAGTGCTGGGATTAAAGGCATGAGCCACCATGCCCAGAGGATTTGAAAAATACTGAGAATCCAACAGAAAAATGAATAGCGTATACAAGTAATTCACAGGAGTAAAGTTTGAATGGCCAATATAAATAAAATTAAAATATGCACAGCTTCTCTAGTAACCAAGTAAATGTGAAATATATCAACTGGTTTTAATTTTCCACTTATCAAGTAAGTGATTTAAAGTCCAACAAGATCAACTATCAGTAAGTATACTAGGGAAATGGCAATTTTCAAACACTTGGTGTAAGGATAAACTGATATAACCTCTTTGGAGAGCAATCAGGCAGAATTTATTAAAATATGTGTTTCCTCCCATCCAGTGATTCTGTCCAAGATAAGTACTCCAGAGAAATTCTCCCATGTCGTGGTAGAAAGATATGCACCAGTGTTGATGAAATGCTGAAAACACCAAAACGGCCTGGGCATAGTGGCTCACGCCTGTAATCCCAGCACTTTGGGAGGCCCAGGCAGGCGGATCACTGGAGGTTGGGAGTTCGAGACCAGCCTGACCAACATGGAGAAACCCCATCTCTACTAAAAATACAAAA
>NW_012101243.1:298008-305185 GCF_000951045.1 Mandrillus leucophaeus
CGCCATTGCACTCCAGCCTGGGCAACAAGAGCAAAACTCTGTCTCAAAAAAAAAAAAGACAAGCAATAATGTGGCAGAAAATATTGGTCATATTATAATAGGCATAGTGTAATTATCCATATATATAAAGAACTACAAATTGATTTTTAAAGTACTTTTTTTTAAAGACAGGGTCTCACTCTGTTGCCCAGGCTGGAGTGCATTGGCACAATCATACCTCACTACAGCCTTACTCTCCTGCACTCAAGCAATCCTCTAACCTTAGTCTCCTGAGTAACTGGGACTACAGGTGTGCACCACAGTGCTCAGTTAATTTTTTATTTATTTTTATTATTTATTTATTTTTTTGAGATGGAGTCTAGCTTTGTCACCCAGGCTGGAGTACAGTGATGCGCTTGGCTCAGTGCAACCTCTGCTTCCTGGGTTCAAGCGATTCTCTTGCCTCAGCCAGCTGGGATTACAGGTGCCTGCCACCACACCCAGCTAATTTTTGTATTTTCGCTGTGTTGGCCAGGCTGGTCTTGAACTCCTGACCTCAGGTGATCCACCCGCCTCGGCCTCCCAAAGTGCTGGGATTTTAAGCGTGAGCCACCGTGCCTGGCCAATTTTTTTTATTTTTTAATTTTCATTTGTAGTAGACATGAGGTCTCGCTATGTTGCCCAGGCTAGTTTTGAACTCCTGAACTCAAGGAATCCTCCCACATCAGCCTCCCGAAGTGCTGGGATTAAAGGCATGAGCCACCATGCCCAGAGGATTTGAAAAATACTGAGAATCCAACAGAAAAATGAATAGCGTATACAAGTAATTCACAGGAGTAAAGTTTGAATGGCCAATATAAATAAAATTAAAATATGCACAGCTTCTCTAGTAACCAAGTAAATGTGAAATATATCAACTGGTTTTAATTTTCCACTTATCAAGTAAGTGATTTAAAGTCCAACAAGATCAACTATCAGTAAGTATACTAGGGAAATGGCAATTTTCAAACACTTGGTGTAAGGATAAACTGATATAACCTCTTTGGAGAGCAATCAGGCAGAATTTATTAAAATATGTGTTTCCTCCCATCCAGTGATTCTGTCCAAGATAAGTACTCCAGAGAAATTCTCCCATGTCGTGGTAGAAAGATATGCACCAGTGTTGATGAAATGCTGAAAACACCAAAACGGCCTGGGCATAGTGGCTCACGCCTGTAATCCCAGCACTTTGGGAGGCCCAGGCAGGCGGATCACTGGAGGTTGGGAGTTCGAGACCAGCCTGACCAACATGGAGAAACCCCATCTCTACTAAAAATACAAAAAATTAGCCGGGTGTGGTGGCACATGCCTGTAATTCCAGCTACTTGGGAGGCTGAGGCAGGAGAATCGCTTGAACCTGGGAGGGGGAGGTTGCGGTGAACCTAGATCACACCATTGCACTCCAGACTGGGTAACAAGAGCGAAACTCCGTCTCAAAAAAACAAACAAACAAAAACCCCGAAACACCATTAGGAAAATGGTCAAAGAGAATGTAGTATATGCGTATGAATTTAACAGAAATGAACTAGATCTCTATGTATCAAAGTAGACAAGAGTGTTCAAGACATAGCGTTCAAAATAAAATTGTTCTTTTAACTGCAGCTTAACAGTGGATGTAACTGCTTCTTTGCTGTGGCAGACTATGTTTTCTGAAGGCCTCAACAGTCTCTCCTGTCCCTCTTCCTCTTCTAGAACCTTGATACTTCCCTGTGAAGTATCATAGGTAGGGTCTAATACTCCCCTCCTTCAACCTGAAGCCCTGCCTTGGGCTTGTGACTTGCTTGTAACACAATCAAATACAGTGAAGGAGTTACCAGGTGACTTCCAGAGCTAGGTCAGAAAAGGTGATGCAGCCTCAGTGTTCAACACATACTTGGGTCTGGAGCCACCACGGGAAGGCTGTCATGCTGCGAGGGAGCAAAGGCAGGTGGAGGGACATACACAGGGGCTGTGGCTGGCTGTCCTGGCCTTTGAGTCATCCTTGTCTAAGTGCCAGGCACACACCTTAACTACCTTTAGGTAATTCCATCCCTCAGGTGTCATGTCACCCCCAGCCCTTGAGCCTTCCCATCTGAAGCCCCAGGCTTTATGGAGAAGAAACAACATGTTCCTGCCACGCTCCTTCTGAACTGCTGACATAACAGAATCCATGACCATAATAAAATGGTGGTTTCATGCCATTAGGTTTGGGGTGACTTGTTATGCCCTTCGTGCTTCTGTGCCTTTGCTCCCTCCATCTGGAATGCCTTTCCCCTCCCCGAGCCTGCAGATCCTCTCTGAGGCCCAGCTACCAATGGTATCTCCTTGGTGGAGTTCCTCACAGACGTAAGAGGGGTGACCTTAAAACTTGTGGCCATGGCTGGGCGTGGTGGCTCACACCTGTAATCCCAGCATTTTGGGAAGGCGAGGCGGGCAGATCACTTGAGGTCAGGAGTTTGAGACCAGCCTGGCCAACATGGTGAAACCCCGTCTCTACTAAAAATACAAAAATTAGCTGGGCGTGTTGGCATGTGCCTGTAATCCCAGCTACTCAGGAGGCTGAGGCACGAGAATCACTTGAACCCAAGAGGCGGAGGTTGTGGTGAGCCGAAGAAATCGCGCCACTGCATTCCAGTCTGGGCAACAGAGTGAGACTCTGTCTCACAAAAACATAACAAACAAACAAAATACCAAAAAATTAACTTGTGGTCACAAGTCAGGACCTTGAGTGGATGTACAGAATTTAATCAGAGAGCCTTGTTGTTTTAATGAAGAATATCATTCTTAAGAGACAGGAAACATTATTCACAACAGCCAAAAGGTAGATGCAATCCACCCATCTATTGGCAAATTAATAGATACATAAAATATGGTCTCTACATACAATGGAATATTACTCAGCCTTAACAAGGGAGAGAATTGTGACACATGCTATGGATGAACCTTGAAGACATTATGCAAAGTGAAATATGCCAGTCACAAAAGAACAAATGCTGCATGGTTCCACTTACATGAAGTAGCTAGAATAGTCAAACTCACAGAGACAAAGTAGAGTGGTGGCTGCCAGTGGCTGGGGGGTAGGAGGGAATGGGGAGTCAGTGTTTAATGGGCACAGAATTTCAGTTGGGGAAGACAAAACAAGTTCTAGAGATGGACGGTGGTGATGGTTGTACAACAATGTGAATTTAATTAATGCCACAGACTGTACACTTGGTTGAAATGGTAATTTTCATGATATATATATTTAACCACAATTCAGAAAAAGAAATTGTCTGAAAAGAACATTGTCAAGTTTAAAGTTCTTCAGGTTTAGACAAGAGGGCAATGCAAAATCCAATCAAGACAGGCAGCCATCTGGGTGGGTGGGCACTGCTGGGTTCCCTGAGCAGTCAGAATACGTATTTTAGATAAGGGACATGAGCTATGTGACTCCATCTGTCTGTAAGCTGCAGTAAGTGCTACAGGGCTATGGAAAGGGCTCCCTCTAGAGTGTTCAGCTGCAGGAGTTGTGGTGTGGTTATCCAGAAACATCACGAAAGACCCCTTCCCTCCCAGGTAGACAGGAAGGTAATACCAATATTGTTTGGCATGACATAATTTCCTTTGCCGGTAAACATCTTCTTGCTCTAGAAATAACTATAATTAATATAGTAAAGGAAAGTTAAAGGGAATCAAACCCACAGAATCATCCTATTGGCTTGAAGCAATCTGTGCACCCTGCCCCAGGCTTACTGTCTCAATCTGTGCTATTCAATACAGCAGCTACTAACCACATGTGGTCAGTAAGCACCTGAAATGTAGTTTGTCTGAATTAAGATGTGCTGTAAGAGTAAAATATACACTAAATTTTAAAGACTTACTATGAAAAGGAATATAAAATATTGCAATAATTTTATATTGAATATATAGTGAAATACAGGTGACCCTTGAACAACACAGGTTTGAGCTGCACAAATCTACTTATGTATCAATTTTCTTCCCATCTGCCACCCCTGAGACAGCAGGACCAACATTCCTCCTCTTCCCCATTCCTCTTCCTCAGTGTACGCAGTGTGAAGACAAGGATGAAGACCTTTATGACGATGCGCTTCTACTTAATGAACAGTAAATATATTTTCTCTTCCTTATGATTTTTTCCTTTTGAGACAGGGTCTCACTCTGTCACCCAGGCTGGAACGTAGTGGCCCAATCTTGGCTCACTGCAGCCTCGACCTCCTGGGCTCAAGCAATCCTCCCTGCTTGTCAGCCTCCCGAATAGCTGGAACAACAGGCACATGCCATCATGCCTGGCTAATTTTTATATTTTTGGTAGAGATGGGGGTCTTGCTATGTTGAACAGGCTGGTCTTGAACTACTGGGCTCAAGAGATACTCTCGCCTCGGCCTCGAAAAGTGCTGGAGTGCTGGGATTACAGGCTTGAGCCACCACGCCCAGCCTAAAACCACTATTCTAAGATGGGTTCCATAGAAAGCCTACTTAAAACAAGCTCTGCCCACACAAAACTGCCAGTCAGCTTCTCAGTGCCTCAACTGTTTATCTTAAATTTATATTAATATATGCTCATAATTTTTAAAAAAACGTGGAGACACAAGCAACAAAAGGAAAAAATGGATTTCATCAAAACTAAGAAACTTTGTGCGTCGGCCAGGCGTGATGGCTCACACCTGTAATCCCAGCAGTTTGGGAGGCCAAGGCAGGCAGATCATGAGGTCAGGAGTTCGAGACCAGCCTGGCCAGCATGGTGAAACCCCGTCTCTACTAATAATACAAAAAATTAGCCAGGCATGGTGGCACGTACATGTAATCCCAGCTACTCAGGAGGCTGAGGCAGAATTGCCTGAATCCAGCAGGTGGAAGCTGCAGTTAGCCGAGACGGCGTCACTGCACTCCAGTCTGGGCAACAAAGCAAGACTCTGTCTCAAAAAAAAAAAAAAAAGAACCTTTGTGCATCAAAAGTCACCAGGAAGAAAGTGAAAAGAATGGGAGAAAATATCTGCAAATCATATATATGATGAGGGTCCAGCACCCAGAATATATAAAGGACTTACAACTCAATAACAAAAAGACAAATCACCCAATTAAAAAATGGGTGAAGGCCTTGGCCACTTCTTCCAAGAAAACATACAAATGACCAACAGACACATGAAAAGACGCTCAATGTCATAAGGGAAATACAAATCAAAATCATAATGAGATACTACTTCATCTACTTCATAGCCGTTAGGATGGCTATAATTTTTTTAAAAGACAGAAGACAAGTTTTCGTGAAGATGTGGAGAAACTGGAACCTTCGGGCTTTGCTGGTAGGAATATAAAATGGTATAGCTTCCATGGAAAACAGTTCAGCAGTTCCTCAAAAAGTTAAACATAGAGTTACCAGATAACTTAGCAATTGCACTCCCCAAAGAATTAAAAACAGGGACTCAAACATGCCCATCTTCACAGCTGCATTACTCACAATAGCCAAAAGGTGGAAACAATCCAAGTGCCCAGCAATAGATGAACAAAATGTGGTATATACTGTACACATAATGGAATATTACTCAGCCACAAAAAGGAAGTTCTGATACATGCTATAACATGGATGAACCTTGAAAACATGCTAAACACAAAAGGACAAGGCAAATTTGTAGACACAGCAAGTAAAGGATACCAGGGGCTAGCCAGAGAGGATAGTGGGGAATTACTGTTTAATGGGTAGATTTTATGTTTTAGATGAAAAAGTTTTGGAAATAGATGGTTGTGATGGTAGCAATATTGTGAATGTAATTAATGCCACTAAATTGCACACTTAAAAACAGTTAAAAGGTAAATTTTATACGTTATTTTACAACAAAAAAGGAAAACAAAAATAGAAGTTTGACCTAGCATTTCTACTCCAAAAGAAATGAATATACATCCATACAAAAACTTGTACATGAATATTCTAGCGTATGATTCATAGTAGCCAAAAAGTACAAACAACCCAAATGTCCATCAACAGAAGAATGGCCAAATAAAATGTAGTGTGAAATGAAATATTATTCAGCAACAAAAAGGAATGAAATACTGCATATGCTACAACATGGATGAATCTCAACATGCCAAGTGAAAGCCAGACACAAAAGGCCATATATGGTATTATTCTGTTTATATAAAATGTCCAGAATAGGCAAATCCACAGAGACAGAAAGATTAGAGGTTGCCTAAGGCTGCAGGAGCGGCTCCTAATGAGTAGAGAGCATCTTTTTGGGGCAATGAACATGTTCTTAAACAGTAGTGATGGTTGCACCACACTGTGAGTACACTAAGTGCCACTGTGAGTTTATTAAACGTGTACTTTAAAAGGGTGAATTTTGAGGTATGTGAATTATATCTCAGTAAAGCCATTATAGGGCAGAAGAAAAAGAGAAAAGAAAAAGAAAACCTTCCAGAAAGTCCAACAAAAAGACATGAGGAAGAAAAGGTGAGAGCCTGAGGATCCACCCAGCAGGTACAGCAACTGACTGACAGAAATTCCAGAGCCAGACAACAGAACAAATAGAAGTGAGAAAATTACTTTAAAAAATTAATACAAGGTGGCCAGGCACAGTGGCTCACAGCTGTAATCTCAGCATTCTGGGAGGCCGAGCCAGGCGGATTATCTGAGGTCAGGAGTTCGAGACCAGCCTGGCCAACATGGTGAAACCCCATCTCTACTAAAAATACAAAAAATTAGCCAGGCATGGTGGTGCACACCTGTAATCCCAGCTACTCGGGAGGCTGAGGCAGGAGAATCACTTGAACCCAGGAGGTGGAGGTTGCAGTGAGCTGAGATCACGCTACTGCACTCCAGCCTGGGCAACAGAGCGAGACTCTGTCTCAAAAAAATAATAAAAAAAGATGGAGTCTTTAAGATTCTGAGGGAAAATTATTTTTAACTTCATATCATTTTTATATTTGCACAGAAATATACAAATTGTATTTACGTATAAATATATTATTATTTTTTTAGACAGGGTCACGTTCTGTCACCCAAGCTGGAGTGCAGTGGTGCCACAGCTCACTGTAGCCTCAACCTCCAGGGCTCAAGCAATCCTCCTACCTCAGCCTCTTGAGTAGCTGGGACTGCAGGTGGCCACCACCACACCCGGCTAAGTTTTAAAAAATGTTCTGTAGATATAAGGTCTCACTATGCTTCCCAGGCTGTTCTTAAACTCCT
>NW_012101243.1:309110-313872 GCF_000951045.1 Mandrillus leucophaeus
TCACTACTAAGGGAGGAGCTGGGATTCAAACTCAGGTGTGGGTGACCTCACAGCCTGCACAACAAGCAGCTATCACCAGCAACCCTTTCTGAAAAGAGGTCTGGTTCAATAGGTGGATGGACGGAAGAATGCGAAGAAAGTAAGGAGGAGCTCAAAAACTAGCCCAAGAAGAGAACCTAAGAGACCCTCCCCCCTCAGAAGTTCGGAAGCTGCCGGCCACCAGCTGGAGAACCAGCTGCGAACACCTTCTACCCTTGCCCAAGGACCATCCGTGTGGCACCCACCTTCTTCAGAGAGGTTGTTCTCTTTGGTCTCCTTGTCCATCTGGCAGCACCAGCCTTCTAGTCGCTCCGTTTCTGCCTGCAGTAGCTTTAGGAACCAGTAGCCGTCTCGGCGGCAGGCCCCTGGCTGTGCTGGCTCTGCTGGGGAGCTGGAGGAGGTCTCAAGCCAGGGGTCGGGTGGGGGCAGCGAGGACGCCTCTAGGGCAGGGTCGCTGTTGTCTCCATAGGAGAGGTTGCGCTTGATCTGGGCAATCTTGGGGGCCTGCCGGGGACCGGCATCGATGCTGATGGAGTTGGGGTGAGGGGTACAGTCCGGGAGGCTCCTCTCAGATGACTTACAGCTTGAGTCATTGGCATCCTGGGTATCCGAGTCTGTGTCCCGTCGGGAGGACATACTGTGAGAGGGGACGCTGCTTCTGTGGGTAGGGGGTGGATGGGGTGGGGACAGGAAGGAGTGAGTCACCAAGAGGGCCAGAGACCAGAGGCCGCCTTGACCCGGACACACGGGAGACAGAGAAACGGATGCATCATCTGCTCACCATGCGCCTGAAGCGGGTCCCACAGCCCCCATCTCATTCTTGGCTCAGCCCTTGCCCCATCCCGCCCAAGCCCACACGCACACACACACGAGGACAAGGTCATAAGGTTGCCTGTTTACTGCAGTGGGGCCAGGAAGACCACCAGCATCAGGGCAGCTGAGGCCATGTCCCGGCCCAGCCGTGGCCCCCGTGGGTGACTGGTCTCACAGAGCAAGTGCTCATCTGTCCACCCGCCCGCCCCTGCCCAGCCTCCCATGCCTGGGCCACCACCCGCAACCCAAACCCAGCTTGGTTATTAGAAATCCAGCAAGGAGAAGTGGGTTAGGGAGAGCAGGAGAGGTGAGAGCGGAGGGAGGGAGAGGAGAGGGGAGAAGCAGCCGCCACCTCTGTCCGACTTACCGCCAGTCGTCCTCTACCTGAACCCCGATGGACTGGAATTTGGTAGCGGGACTGGGCTCCTCTTTTGGCACTGGCTGAATGCAGTCAACCTTATTGAAGGACAACGACAGCAACGGCACGGAGACAAAGACAAAAATAAAAAACAAACACCACACTTGCTGCTGAAATTCACATTAGTGGGACGACGCAAACGGACGTGTGGACAGACAGACACGAGGCATGCGGACACTGCACGTGGGCCCGAGGCCGGACCAGGTTAAGCCGGGCACTGCTCATTCGCGTGGAGGCGGGCGGGCAGGTGGATGGGAGGTGGGATGGGGTGGAGATGACTGGCTTTCCCTACTCTGAGGAGGGTGCCATCACATCGATCGCTTTGGGTCCGTTGTCCTCCGAGAGGTGGGAACCGTTCCTTCTAGTCCTCTCCTTCACACGCATCAGAGAGAAAAAAAAAGGACGACGAAAGAGAAAGAAAACACACACACACACAAAGCCACAGCCGTTATCTGGTGTAGTTGAAGCTGGCGGCTGTCTTGAGGCAAAGATCACTCCCCAAACCCTGTGGTGGAAGCCTGGAGGGCAGGCCAGAGGTGCCTGCACTAAGGGCAAACCCTGGACAGCAGTTCTAGATTCAGAAACTGCCACCCAGACAGGAGCCACTGAAGTCCCTGGGCATTATTCATACTTGGCTGAGGTTACCTTTAGCACTGGGTAGCCCTGGAGAGCAGTAGGAAGGACCGGGGTCAGGGCCAAGTGGAAAGCTGTCACTCCCTCCACTCCTGTGAAGTGGAAGGAACAGGACAACAGTGATGCCCCGCGCCTGCCTTTCTTCTCCGGGACAAAGGTGCCGGGCCACAGGGCAGCCAGGCCAGCCTTCCTATCATCACTCAAGAATGAGGGAGAAGCCACACTCAGCCTAGGGCATGAGGCACCAAAGGGTTCAGGGCATCCTCAGAAACTGGGGACTCTTCAGTCTCTTGGCCTTGTGGAGAGAAGTAGGGGCCAGGGAAGCTTTCTGGGACAGGGATGCAGCCACATTTCCCCTCGGCAAAAGCCGGCTCAAGGAATGCAGCATCACCGGATCTCCAGGGAGCTGCAGTGAGAGCAAGAATGGGGCTGGGGTGAATCCAGGGAAAGGATGCCCAGGACAGGCCTAAGAGAGTCCTTATCCCAGTGTCATTTTCTGGGTGAAAGGAATCAAGGGTAGTCCTAACTCTCAGGCTTTCCGGGAAGATAAAAGCATCTGGTTTGGCCAAAAAGAGGGTGGGGCTGCCCAAAGATATGGGTGGTCAGGACCAAGGGTCAAAGATCAGGCTACTCTCTGTGTTTCTGAGAATCCCACCTGCAGGGCAGGGTCTGGACACCTAAGAAGCCCAGAAAACAGACAGCAGAGTCTCCTGGCCAACTCTCTCCCTGTTTGTATGTGGGGAAGCAGAAGCCTAGAGCTGCCTCTTGGAGGAAACAAGTCCAGGCAACTGCAAGAAATTGCTCAGTAAGCCTTCTCTGTTCCATTCAAGCTCCAGTTTGTGTCCCACGCTCCTGCATTTCAGTGCTTTGTTATCAGCTGGGCCACATCCAATGGCTCAGGGGTGGCTGGAGGAGTCCCCTGCAGCCTGTGCCACAACACACAACGCCTCGTCCTCCCTGACTCACCCCCTGGGCTTGGAGGGGGCCTGTCTCCCTGCTCACCCTCACCCACTGTAGCTGCCCCTTCCTCACAGCTCTGAATGTGCCCTAGTTTGGTCTGCAGGTCCAGCCAGGGCAGGCAGAGTCCACTCAATCTGGATTTAGACAAACTCTTAAAAACTACGAGGCAGGGCCCAAGTTTCCCCAGCTCAGCAAACAAGACAGATTATTGATATCGGGTGCATGCAGGAGTGCAATGAAGCAGTGGAGGGGAAGCTGGCACACCTGCCCTGCTGTGTGCCACGACTATGGAGGGCCTGCTGACTTTGGCCACCTAGCCCTGGAGGAATCATCGCCTGGACCCTATCCCATGGAGGGAGGCATTGAGACCGGTATCACCTTTCTCAATGACATGAGCCTGGTCCCTCAAGCCACCTACCTGTCCCCAAGGCCCGAGAGGGCTCTGGGCAAAGTTCCCCTCGAGCAACCCCCATGGCTCAAGGGCCCTGGGTCCTGGGCCCCTGGCCCATCAGCGTCTATGCTCCATGCTGCTCCTGCCGCCAAGCGGGGCTATGGCCTCCGCACCCGAGCTGACCTTGGATTAGAGAACTGTTAGGCCAGTCCCGCCTCCCACGGGCCAGCTGGCAGGGCGAAGGGTGGAGTGGACAGACAGACAGTGGACAAACAGTGGACAGGAGATGGCTGGCTGAGTGTAACTACATTCACTGGGACAACCCACTGGAGAAGCAGAAACACATGCCCGCGGCTGCTGACCAGCGGCACGTGTGGGCAGACACCAGTGAGGCGTGGCTATGGGTGGAATTCGGTTTGCCCACTTGGGGCTGATCCCCCAAAATAGAGAGACAAACCACCTTTTCCCAGGAGACCTAGTGGGCCTCCACCAGATGTAATTACACACAGGCAGGTGCACAGAGTGGGCTGAGGACACACAGTGCAAAAGGAGCCCCTACTTGTATTCCTATTGATGACAGTTTCCTTTTGGGGGCGGCCTCGGGGTGGGACTCAGAGCTGGTCAGCGTCCCTTGTTCACTTTTCAGAGATGCATGTTTTGGGGGTGGCTCTGGGGCTTCAGGGGCTGGGGCGACTCCACCGCGTGTCACGCTGGGCGGTCGGGTACTGCTGTCCAGGCTGTCTGATGAGTTGCTCAGGCCCGACTGGCTAGTCACCTCACTCTTGTGGTCCTGGCTGTCCAGGTAGGTGTCCTGGGCAGACTCAGTACTGCTCTGGACTGTGACTGAGATGAACGGCTTTGAAGTGGTGCGTGGAGGGACCGGTGGCGGGGTCTTCTTATACGCCACTAGGCATGATGAACCTGCAGATGGATGAGAGAAGGGCAGGAGAGAGGTGAGATGGTGAAGCCCCCAACCCTCTCAAGCCCCTTCCAGTGCAGAAGCCCTGCCTGACTTGGCCCTAGCTCTGGCCTTAGCCATTCTGTCCACAAGGATTTCTGGAGCAGGGAGAATGAGGGTCAAGATAGCAACAACCAAGACAGACACACACAGGCCCTACCCACCCTCATTCGAGAGAAAGTCTTGAGGGGATGCCACCACTGGCCAAAGATATCCCCCACGTCAGTCACACACAAACCTTATTATCCAGCAGGGGCATGTGCTAGGTGAAGTGCGTGGGGCCACAAGGCTCTGACAGACCCTGACCCGTGTCGTGGGGAGGTGGTGACAACTGAGCAGATGTCAAAACAGCTAAGGAATGGTTAACCTTGCTATCTTCAAGGTCACTGAGAGACTCAGTGCTCCCCTGGTCTTTTCCTTCCACACCACCTTCCCTCTCCCTTATTCCCTCTGCTTGGATGCCCCTCTCCATCTGGTCAAAAATGAACACATTCGGCCGGGCACGGTGCCTCACGCCTGTAATCCCAGCACTTTGGGAGGCCGAAGCGGG
>NW_012101243.1:316373-318952 GCF_000951045.1 Mandrillus leucophaeus
AAGAGGAGCGCCTGCGTTCAGCTGGCCACAAGGCACAGGCTGCAGGCCAAAAGCTGGGTCATTTACTAAGCTGTGCTCAGCAGCTTTGCGGCTTTGTAATGTAAGCCTCAGTGCCTGTGAGGTAGAGATCATGATTATGCCCACTTTGCAGGTGGGGTGTGAAGCTCAGGAAGGTTGGACAACTTGCTCAGATTGCAGGAGTAAGCAGCAGCCGCATCTGCTCCATGGCACAGCCACCTCACTCTGCTCTCCAGGCCTTGGGCCCCTCCTCGCTGGGCTGGGCTGCAGGTGTTTGGCGCCTTCACTCATCACCATACCCCTACAGCATCCTGCTGGGCCCTGGGACCAGTCTGCAGGGGTACACCAAACCAAAATCTGACTGTGGGAGTAGAAAGGGCCTTGACTGAGGCTGAGGCCTGGCTTCCAGGCTCCTGCTTGCCCTCTGGACTTCTCAGTACTCTCATCTGTTCCAGAAGCCAGGGTGGGAGGGATTCTCACTGGGTCACAGCATACTGTCTTCACACAGCCCTTGACAAACTCAAAGCACTGTCCCATTCATCCTCTCCCTCAAGGACGGGTGTGGAGCCTCCCATCACTGTGACTGCAGGGGAGATCCCCTCTGTGAATGCCCTCCCCACGGATGCCTGAAATTCTCTAATTTGAATCATTTTGGTGGTGGTAAGGGTCCAGAAGCCAGGGGGCAGTGTGGAACCAGACCAGCCTGAGTTCAGGTCCCAGCTCTGTCACTGACCTGTTGTATGGCCCCAGTTTCCTCCTTGTAAAAAGGGCATGATTACGTAGGTTGCATTGCAGAAGCTAAGGCTGGGCCAGGCCTAGGCTTGGCATGACTCCTCATTTCTGGTACAGAGGCAACTGGGCCTGTGGGCAGGGTGGGGACAGGGGGCAAGTCAAATTTCTACTACTCCCCAGCCACTGGCAGGGAGTCTGGGCTGGTTCTCTGACTGGCCCAGGAACAATTTCCCCTAAGACCTGGACGTTCGTTTAGAGCAGTTCTTGAAATCTACGGCCACCAGTGCCCAGCAGAGAAAGGACTAACTCATTGAGGATTTCAGGAAAGGAATGGATTTGTTTGGCCTAAAGTCCCAAACAAATGGGTTTTTTTTGCCCTAGATCAGAAAACTGAAGCCAACCTCAATTTGCTCAAAATGTTTAAAGGGGTATATATCTCCCTTAGGAGGGCAGCAGTTAGTATAGGGGAGCAAGAACTGGGCATTAAGCCTAGCTTAGGCTGTGCGACACCAGAGTCCTTGTTCCCATCTGTGGGGTAGGGATGACACTGTCCATGAAGAGTGTGCATGCAGCATTCACGGGGGTCTGGTGGGGAAGAGGCACACCTTCTTCCCAATGGAAGACAACAGGACTGCCCACAGCCAGGGTCTGAACAAAGGATTAACCCTCCAGCCTCACTCTCAGAGCTGCTCGGCCCACAGTTCTACTAAGCACCCTCAGAAGCCCTGAGCTCTGGCCTAGGCAGCCAGTTATCAGAGGGAAAGGTGACCCAGCCAGAAAGCAAGTCCAGGCCTGATTCGATAAGAGGAAAGTGAGCTTATCTTGGATCCCCTATGTCTCCTGAGGCCACAGTAAGATAAGTGGTGTTGACTAGCATACAAGATTTGGGGGCTTCAGGGGCTCCCTGGGGGGCAGGCACCCCTCTGCTCTGAGTATTGCCCCCCTGGAGCAGGGAGATGGGACCTAACCTTGTACAGGAGAGCTCTCATTTCAAGTGTGTGAAAGCAGGAAATATAGTGAGGAAATACCTCGCCCCCACCTCTTCCAATACCTCACCCCGGCCACTTCCTCCCCTGCTGGGGCCTTCACACATACTATTCTTCTGCCTGGAAGGCTTCCCTCAGCTACTCACAAGTTTCAGAATTTCTTCCTCTGAGAGCCTCCCCTGACTGCCCTCTCTTTTTCCACCTGGGAATCTCCATCAGAGCACTGACCACATCAGTCCATGGGCTTGGAGGAGTCACCTGACAGCTACAGGCCTGGGGCAATTGAGGGAACTCTGTCCTGCCAAATCATGCCACATGCTAGGACTGGGGTTATGCCTCAAGCACAAAGGCTCTCAATAATTTGTTGAAAGAGAAAATAAACCTCATTATCACTGCAAAAACTCTTAGTTGCAAAAAACCCAGATTATTTGGCCATACAGGAAAGGCTCCCAACACTTTAGTATCCAAGGTTCTAGGGCCCCTCCCAAACCTGAGCCCTTTCTGCTTGGTCCCTGCCCATCCATCTCGGCAGCTTCATCTCATGCCCCCCCCACCCCCTAAGCATACCACCCCCTTCCAGCTTCAGACAACCAAATGCACAGTGCACCACTCCCAAACACAGCACACCTCCGTGTGTCCAAGCCTTTACATGGGCATCGGTTTCTGCTGGAGCCCCCTTCCCCTGTCCTCCATGCTTCCTGTCATCCTGCCAGCCCCTAAACCACAGCACACAAAACCACCCATCCCCGTGGGCTGCATGCTTGCCTCTCCCAACCCCCTCTCAGCCATGCAGGTCCCTCATGCCACAGCCCAGACACAAGCCAGTTGTACGATGCATCCTCT
>NW_012101243.1:320857-321708 GCF_000951045.1 Mandrillus leucophaeus
AAGCCCCTACCCTGGTCTGGGCCCACGAGCCAGATAAGCCCTGCCGTCAAGGGGCTACAATCACGGTGATGGTGACAACCCAGAAGAAACTCAAAAAACAAGGCCCAGTATCATAGGAGCTGTGGACAGAGGACTGCAGAAACCACCCATCTGCCACTATGAGATACTATCACATAACCTATCAGAATGGCTAAAAAGTGACAACATCAAATGTTATTGAGAATGTGGAGAAACAGTGATACTACTGTCATGGAAAACACATTGGCATTTTCTTATAAAACTAAACATGCAGCTAGGCTTGGTGGTGCACACCTGTAATCCCAGCTACTCGGGAGACTGAGGCAGAAGTTGCAGTGAGCCGAGATCATGCCATTGTACTCCAGTCTAGGCAATAAGAGCGAAAATACGTCTCAAAAAAAAAAAAAAAAAGTTTTGGTAGAGATGGGGTCTCACTATGTTGCCCAGGTTAGTCTCAAATTCCTGGACTCAAGGGATCCTCCTGCCTCAGTCTCCCAAAATGCTGGGATTATAGGTGTGAGCCACTGTGCCTGGCCTATAACATTCTTGAAGTGACCTAATTATAGAGAACAGATTAGTAGTTGCCAGGGGCTAGGGCAGAGGTGGTCACTAGGGAGAGGGTGAAGGGGAGGGCAGGAGGGAAGTAGGTGTGGCTATAAAAGGGTAACAAGAGGGACCCTTGTATGAAGTGATAGAATAGTTCTGTATCGAGTGTGGGGATGGTTACATGAATGCATGCATGTGATAAAATTGCACAGCACTAACACACACACAAGTGAACACAAGTGGAACTGGGGAAATCTGAATAAGGTGGGTGGATTATATCTGTTGAC
>NW_012101243.1:321758-324342 GCF_000951045.1 Mandrillus leucophaeus
CCGTGTGTCCAAGCCTTTACATGGGCATCGGTTTCTGCTGGAGCCCCCTTCCCCTGTCCTCCATGCTTCCTGTCATCCTGCCAGCCCCTAAACCACAGCACACAAAACCACCCATCCCCGTGGGCTGCATGCTTGCCTCTCCCAACCCCCTCTCAGCCATGCAGGTCCCTCATGCCACAGCCCAGACACAAGCCAGTTGTACGATGCATCCTCTATGCAGCCTGCTCCCAGCCCCAGATAGCTAGTCCAGCCTCTCTGCCTCCCAGCACCTAAGTCGTCTGCTTTTTCTAGAGAAGCTTCCTTATCTCATTATTTCTGTCTTCTACCCCAAGATTTTATCCTCCAAACTGTATTTACCAGGTCAGAATGAATTTGTTTCTGCATTTTTTTTTTTGAGACGGAGTCTTGTTCTGTTACCCAGGCTGGAGCACAGTGGCGCGATCTCGGCTCACTGCACCCTCCACCTCCCAGGTTTAAGCAATTCTCCTGCTTCAGCCTCCTGAGTAGCTGGGATTACAGGCGTGCACCACCACGCCTGGCTAATTTTTGTATTTTTTAGTAGAGACAGGGTTTCACCATATTGGTCAGGCTGGTCTTGAACTTCTGACCTCGTGATCCACCCGCCTTGGCCTCCCAAAGTGCTGGGATTACAGGCGTGAGCCACCGTGCCCGGCCTGCGTTTTGTTTTTTATTGTAAAGGTTATAAGATGGCCAAATACTCAGGAGTGGCTGTGACTCCATTTCCTGAGGGATGTGGAGGACACAGCAACCCCAAGAAGCTAGTCCCCTGCATGTGTCTTTGGAGGCCAGGCTGAACTTGGTCCTGAGGCCTAACACACGCCTCATGCCTGCTGGCTCCCAGGTGATTAGGGGGCAAAGAAGAGGTGGTCTGAACTCCTCAAGAGGAACAGATGCCATGGGGCCACAGACAACCTGGAAGCCATGGCTCAGGCTTTACAGCGAAGGCAGTGGGGGCCAGGCTCAAGGCCCCCATGAATGGATGAAGCTGACCCCAAAGACAGGCAGACTTCCTTAACTCCCTTTGCTGGTACTGCCAAGCTAGGGAAAAGGCTCATTAGTGGGAGGGCTGAGGGCTGGTAAGATCCCACTCCCTCTCCCAGCCAGCAAGTAACTTGTCAAACCACACAGCTAAATTGGGCAACTCATCTGTGTGCTACGATAAAAACAGGGCTCAAAGACTCCCACCCACCCAGCCTCAAATCCCTCCCTCCTTTCCTCTGTTTGTTCAGCCCAAGGCAGAAGCAGCTGGGAAGAGAATTCCAAGCAGCTAGGTCAGGATCAGGGACAGATTGCCTTCTCAAAGTCACTTCTCTGTTGACAGTCCATGTGACCCTCTCCTTTCCCACTGTTTCAGTCTGAGAGCCACCTCCCTCACTGTGCCTTAAGAATTAGCAACACTGGCCGGGCACGGGCTCATGCCTGTAATCCCAGCGTTTGAGAAGGCCGAGGTGGGAGGATCATCTGAGGTCAGGAAGTCGAGACCAGCCTGGCCAACATGGGGTAACCCCATCTCTACTAAAAATACAAAAAACAGTCAGGCATGGTGGTGCAGACCTGTAATTCCAGCTACTAGGGAGGCTGAGGCAACAGAATTGCTTGAACCCAGGAGGCGAAGGTTGCAGTGAGCTAGGATTGCGCCACTGCACTCCAGCCTGGATGACAGAGCAAGACTCCATCTCAAAAAAAAAAAAAGAATTAGCAACATCAAACTTTACTTTCAAACTCCAGCAAGAGGGACTGGTAGCCCCTCTCACAGCAGCATCCTCCCCAAGTCCTTCTGGAGATCCTCCTCCGCCCCTCACAGCCAGGCCCCTCCCATCCGTATCTTCTCCCCCTGATCTGGAGCCAGCTTCCCTGAGACTACCACAGATGCCCTCTGGCCTTCCGACCTCCTGTCCCTCCTTCCACCCCAGCCATTTGAGGAATCCAATCATGTCACTGTTTGAAACCATTCAATAGTTTGTAGACTTGGAACAAACCAACCCTTCAGTGGGGGCATTCAGGGCCTCCAGGATCTGCATCTACCTCAGACCCCAACATCCACAGAAGCCAAGAAGTTAAAAAGGTGTCAGGCTGGTGAAGACAAAGCCACAAAGCTCAGGGAGCTAGCTCTGTCCTTGGAGCCTGGCCCAGAAGCCAGGATGCACTCCCGTCGGTAATGATTCTGATGCTAACAGCTGAGCTTACTGAGTGCTGACCATGGCCAGGCCTGAGCAGTGCTTCATATACAGCTGATCCTACTTACTAATTCTATATGTGCAAAATTACCTACTCACTTGAATTTAATTACAAAACCAACACTTAAGGGGCTCGCAGACGTGTGCCCGCTGCACACATCCCCAGCTGAGGTGGAACAAGGTGACACTCCACCTTCTCACTGCAGCTCTCATACTGTAAACAAGTATCCTTCCACAGGTCTACTTAGTGCTATACTTTTCCCATTTGTGGGCTTTCTGTTTGTGACTTCACTGTTTAGAATGGCCCCCACATAGTGCTGAAGCACTGCCCAGTGTTCTCAGTGCAACAAGGCTGTGATGTCCCTTATGGAGAAAAGTGTTAGGTA
>NW_012101243.1:329687-331272 GCF_000951045.1 Mandrillus leucophaeus
TAAAAATACAAAAAATTAGCTGGGTGTAGTGGCACATGCCTGTAATCCCAGCTACTCAGGGGGCTGAAACAGGTGAATCACTTGAACCTGGGAGGTGGAGGGTGCAGTGAGCCGAGATTGTGCCACTACACTCCGGCCTGGGCAACAAGAGTGAAACTCCATCTCAAAAAAAAAGGCTCCCCATTCCATGCAGAATAAAATCCACATTGCTCGCCTCAGCCTACAATAGGAACTGGCCCACCCACCCCTCCCTCATTCCATTCCAGCCACACCAGCCTTTTGCTATTCCTCAAACACTCCCAAGTATGCTCCCACGTGGGGCCTTTAGACCTGCCATGCCCTGTCTGAAACGAACTTCACCCTCATGTTGGCATGTCTGCTCCTTCTCATTATTATTTTAGGTTCAGCTCAAGTGGCATGTCTTCAGTGAGGACCTCCCTGACCACCCGTCTAAAGCTGTTATTCTTTCATTAAGGACTCTGCTTGTTTCATTCAAGCACAGGTCATTTATTAGCTCACATGTCTTTGGTCTCTCTCCTCTACCAGATAGGGAACCTGAGTATCTGATACAGATCCCTGATGGTGGGGAACTTGAGTCTCTCATATAATCATGGTGCTTTCTCAGTAGCAAGCTCAATACATGGTTGGGCTCAGTAAATACTTACTGAATGAATGAACAAACCCCTATTTGACAACTGGGTAAACAGAGGCACAGGGAAGCAGAATGATTTATTCCTGGTCTTTTAGTTTGGATCTAATGCCCAGGGCCAGGGCTTTGAACTTCCTTCAGATCACGCCCCACCACACACAGGAGCACAGCCTGGTGGGAGGTAGAGCCTTGAGCAAATCTGCTTGCAGCTGGGCAGTGAAGCTGTGGGAATGAGACTGCAACAAACCTTCAGCACTGAGCAATGGCAAGTGTGTGAAAAATAATCATTTCTGAAAGGTGGCAGAGAAAGCATGCGGTGCTGCCAGCAACACTTTCCGGGCAAGATGTAGGATTTGTACAGATTTAAAAGAATCATTACTGAGGCCCGGGCCAGGGGCTACTTTATCCTGACACAGCTCTGAGAGGAGTGGTAATTATCACTGATGCTTTATAGATGGGAGAAGAGGCTTTTTACTCTTATGACTGGCAGTGCAGAAAGCTCTGCTCTACAAGGCCAGGCTGCCAGGATCTAAAATCAGTGCTCGCCATAGTGGGCTGTGTACTCTGCACAGGGCCTGAGTCCCTTCTGGGCCTTAGTTTCCACAGCTGTAAACTAAGTGGGTTGTCCCTGAATGGGGGTCACAGTTCAAATGTGTACAGGGCATCAACCCTTTCTGGCTCACAGCTGCCATGTAGGAGACCAGGGTCCAGCATTGTCAGAGCTGCCAAATGTACCAGAAATCTGGATTTTAAAATATACATTTCAAATTAGCAGAGTTTTTTTTTTTTTTTTTTTTTTTTTTGAGACGGGGTCTCACTCTATCAGGGCTCACTGCAGCCTTGACCTCTGGGCTCAAATGATTCTCCCACCTCAGTCTCCCAAGTAGCTGGGGCCACAGGCGTGCACCACCATGCCTGGTTCATTTTTAATTTTTT
>NW_012101243.1:333722-335661 GCF_000951045.1 Mandrillus leucophaeus
ACTGTAAACAAGTATCCTTCCGCAGGTCTATTTAGTGCTATACTTTTCCCATTTGTGGGCTTTCTGTTTGTGACTTCACTGTTTAGAATGGCCCCCACATAGTGCTGAAGCACTGCCCAGTGTTCTCAGTGCAACAAGGCTGTGATGTCCCTTATGGAGAAAAGTGTTAGGTACGCTTCATCCATGCATGAGTCATAGTGCTGCTAGTCATGAGTTCAGTGTTAATGAATCAACAGTGTATTAAGTAAAGAATCTTTCGGCCGGGCGCGGTGGCTCACGCCTGTCATCCCAGCACTTTGGGAGGCTGAGGCGGGAGGATCACTTGAGGTCAGGAGACCAGCCTGGCCAATGTAGCAAAACCCTGTCTCTACTGAAAATACAAAAATTAGCTGGATGTGGTGGTCGATGCCTGTAGTCCCAGCTATTTGGGAGGCTGAGGTGGGAGAATCACTTGAACCTGGGAGGCAGAGGGTACAGTGAGCCAAGATTGCACCACTGCACACTCTAGCCTGGGCAATAAGAGACCCTGTCTCAAAAAAAAAAAAAAAAAAAGAAAAAAAGAAAAAAAACTTTCAACAGAGATACACATAACACAAGGTTACGGACTGACTGGTTGGCTGGTAGAAACGTTATGACCACAGGCTTGCAGTGACCCTGTATTGCCCAGAAGAGCAATGGTTTAGCATTCACTGTGACTCTGTGACCTACAGTGAATAATGAGAATCTACTTTAGCTATCCTTTAGCTGACTGAATTCTCAAAACCAGTATGAGGGAGGTTCCCACTTCCCAAATGTAAATGCCCCATTTTACAGAGAGGTGGAGATTTGCCTCCACTCACCTCCCAGCTAGGCAGTGCTCAGGCTGCAGCCTGAAACCAGGGTGCCTGAAGGCTGACCACTACCTGATGGCCCCTCTGCTGCACTACCTACCTTTTACATGGCAGTTGTTTTACCCCTAAAAATAGGATGCGATACTCAATGTGCTCCGGGGAGGAGCCAAAGAGCTGACAGGCACGAGGTACTTTTGGATCTTGGGGTGGGCCCATGCCAATTTGTTACCATGGTTTCTGGATTAAGGAGAAAGTGATTGCCTCCTGGGAGGCAATCTGGGGGCCTTTCTGGAAGACACTGAGGTTGCCTGCGTCTAGATGGGTGGCCAGAGTCACTGAGTGGCAAGGAAATACAGAGCTTTCTGGTGAAGGGATCCTCTGTGAGCAAAGGAGCAGGGCAGGACAGCCCAAAGCATGGGAAGACAGATGCTGAGTGGGGCACGGTTTGGCGAAACGTCTAACTTAGGTACCTTAGCTGGTGGAGGGAGGATAGGGATTGAGGCAAGGAGATCCAAGGAAGGCTGCCTCCTCTCAGGACTGTCAGCTTCCTGGGGCTGCTCTCAGCAGCAATGGGAACAGAGGCACCTTCTTCCTGCCATAACATCCCATTTCTCATGAAGTCCCTCCAGACTGGCCCATGGGCAGAGGATTTTACAGTGTACAGACACTGACAGCAGTTAGGAGGGAGTACCACCTACTATCTCGAGAGTCCCAGTGCACTAGGCAGCTCTGCCAGGGAGTGCCAAGGCCATTCAAGCTGAGTGTGTCCAGAATGAATCTGAATCCTCTCCTCCTCCACATCAGCCTTGCTCTCCCAGAGAGGGGCCCTGAGCACTCAGTTATCCCCTCCTTCCACCCTCCTCCATCTGCAAAGCCTCACCCCTCTACCACAAAAACACAGCTAACAGAGTCCAGCTTCTCCTTGCCCCCACAGGCCTGGTCTTTTGCCTCCCTGTTTTCTCTATGGCCCATCTTACCCACAATCACTCTTGGAACCCTGACAGTTTTTAAAAGCTCAAACTGGACTGCTTCTCCCCTTTTCTAAAGCTTTTCAAAGGCTCCCCATTCCAGGCCGGGTGAGGTGGCTCACACCTGTAATCTCAGCACTT
>NW_012101243.1:337251-359900 GCF_000951045.1 Mandrillus leucophaeus
TTTTGAGACGGGGTCTCACTCTATCAGGGCTCACTGCAGCCTTGACCTCTGGGCTCAAATGATTCTCCCACCTCAGTCTCCCAAGTAGCTGGGGCCACAGGCGTGCACCACCATGCCTGGTTCATTTTTAATTTTTTTGTAGAGATGGGAACTCACTATGTTGCCCAAGCTGGTCTCAAACTCCTGGGCTCAAGCAATCCTCTGGACTTGGCCTCCAAAAGCGCTGGGATTACTGGCATGAGCCACTTTGCCCAGCCAAAGAATTTGAACGTTCCCAGCATATAGAAAAATGTTTAAGGTGATGGATATCCTAATTACTCTTATTTGATCATTACACATTATATGGATATATTACAATATCACATCTACCCTGAAAATATGTACATCTATTATATATCAACAGAAAAATCATTTGAGAAACAGCCAGTGGAAAAAAAAAATCAATTGGCAAAAAAACTCCTCTGCATTTTCAAATGGTGTTAATTCATAATTTTAAGAAGTACAATGCAGGTGCGCATGCAGCGGCAGTGGCCTGTGGCACACAAGTCTATGGACTGCTACAGTAGCTGCCCCAGACCTCCTTGCTCCTTCTAGGGCTCCAGCCCCCTCCCTTGCTCCCCAGGAAGCCTGTCCATAAGAGCCTCCTCTTAGCCCGGTGGGAACCTTGAGGTGGAGAAAGCCAGGAGGAACTTCTAGGGGTGTCTCAGTTCCGGCTGGGTGAAAGCAGAGAAAGTCCCTTTTGGCCGGAAGGCCAGGTCTGGTTTCAGGCTCTTGGCACCAGGACACAGGTGGCAGGAAAGCTATATCCAGAGTGCAGACAGCCACCCTCCTTCAGGGGCCTGGAGCAGAGGCTTGAGAGGGACCTGCTCAGTTGCCAGGGCAATGCCTCCACCCGACCCCCAGCTGCTCCTTTAGGAGAGCTGCTCACTCCCCAACTGGGGTCAAGTGTATGAGGGGCTTTTTTCCTGACACGTTGGGGCCACAAGGGTGGGCCTCTAGGCACACCCACAGTCCAGGGTGGCAGGTCCTCAGTGGGTGGGAAGCTGTTTGCTGGCTGGGAGACTTCAGAAGCTCCCAGACACCTCCCACTGACAAAGGGCTGGACGTGAACTGGCCTAGCATGAAGCACTTTAACTACATCGGCTCACCAACTCTTCACCAGGCTTACCATTCTGATTTCAAAGATAAAAAATAAACAAAAAAACCCCTGAGGCTCAGAGAACTGAGTAGCCCAGGATTACACAGACAGGAAGTGGAAAAGCCAGAATCTGAGCCCAGGCTTTCCGCCCAGAACCAGTGCATTTAGCTGCTTTTTAGCCACGCCCTCCAGGGCTGGGAGTTAGGTGCCACCTGCCAGAGCCTGGCTGAGATCCTGGCCAGGCCAGTTCCCCAGTCAGGGCCTAAATGGGCCCTTTATTCCTGGGGTCCTCAGGCAGGGTTTGACTATTTCCTGAGTGGGTTAGAGGGTGGCAGCTCTGGCTTTGCTGAGCATGAGGACAGGGGCCTGGTGACCCCGGTGCAGAACCCCAGCACATGGCTAAGGCACCCACCCTGCCTGTGACTGCTGCTGTCCACTGTCCTCCTTCAGGTCCTGCTCCCAGACACATGGCCCCACATGCTCTGACTCTCTCACCAGGAACACCGAAACTGTTGACATGGGTTCCCAGCCACTCAGGACTTCTCCAGTGTGACTGAGTCTGGTTCTAGGGATTCCCAAGGGGGCCTGGGGAAGGCTCTTTGGACTCTCACCCCACCCCAGGTCCCTCAGAGCAGCTCCATTTCCCCTTTTTTCTCTGTATAGAATTCCCACATGGTATTCTGGGACCTACCAGACTAATTCACTCTCTCACAGTACACATGAAAAAGGACCAGGAAGGCAAATGCACTCGCTGAGGATCTGGCAGCAGAGCAGGGACCCTTGCCTGGGGCTGTGAGTGTGGGAATGTTCCTGGTTTCCCCCCAGCCCGGAGAACACAGTTCCAGGCATTCAGGGAGGCACCTTCCCATAGCTAAACTCCACCTCCTCTAGCCCCGACCACTGACCTCCAAACAGTATGTCCAAATAGCATGTAGTTTCTGAAAAACCATTTCTACCACCACTGCAACCATATCCAGTAAGCAGCCTGTCAGGAAACATCTACTCCTCACCCATTCTGTATTGGAATCTGCCACAAACATCATTTTATTTATCCTCAGAGACCCACCTGCAGAGTCTGCAGTGGCCCCTGCCCCAGCCCACCCTGGACACCTTATTACCATCATCCCTAGGAGTCCAAGCTTTAAAGAGATGGTAGCGCCCAAGCTACTGTTACTAAATCACAATCTTGTTTCTCAAAGCTATAACCAACTTGGGCGGGCATGGTGACTCATGCCTGTAATCTCAGCACTTTCAGAGGCTGAGGTGGGAGGATCACTTGAGGTCAGGAGTTTGAGACCAGCCTGGCCAACATGGTGAAACCCCGTCTCTATCAAAAATACAAAAATTAGCCGGGCATGGTGTCTCATGCCAGTAATCCCAGCTACTCAGGAGGCTGAGGTGTGAGGATCACTTGAACCCAGGAGAAGGAGGTTGCAGTGAACCAAGATCACGCCACTGCACTCCAGCCTGAACAACGGAGTGAGACCCTGTCTCAAAAAACAAAAACAAAAACAAAAACAAAAAAACAAAAAACCAACCCACTAGAAGCAGGTGCTAGTGAGCAGGAGAAGCTGCCCAGTTCAGAGCTGCCTCGGCTCCAGCACAGTGCAAAAACTTGACATGTGCAGCCTGTTTGGTCTGGTGAAGGACTGAGGGTAGAGAACGCAAAATGTGGCTTTTCAAATAGTGGCTCTATCATAAGAGCTTTGCTGCTACCTTTCCAAAGCCCTAAGATCCCAGAGCCCAGCCTGGGAAGTATTACTTGGAAAGAGCCTCAAAAAAAACTACCCTCACTTCTGGAGGGCTGATGTCAAACCCTGGTGATAGGTCACAAAAGCCTGGCTTTCACAAACTGTCATAGGCCCTGTGTCCAGCAAAGCCAGACACTGCCAGGCCCTGTACACCTCGATTTGTGGCCTCTTTCACCATTCTGAATGACCAAGCGAATCCCAGAATAGAAACGCAGTGTTAACAAGCTCATTCACTGGGCCTGGAGTGGCAGGTGGCATATCAGGTGACAGGAGTAGGAGCCAAGATCCCTGGGCAGCCAAGAGTCGGGATGAGACGAATAGTGCAGGACTGAATGAGGAAAACCATGAGTTCACTTCAGGTCAGCAGAGGTAATGCTGCCTGCCTCTGTGCCAGGGACGCCCTGGGGACAGAGACACAAGAAAGGAGAGGGATTTTTTTTCCCCTCAGAGCTTATATTAAGACACTGAGTTTGGGAACCCAAGTAACACAATTACACAAGAAAAGCGGCATATGTGGAAAAATGGCTTAGTGATGTCAGCAGACCACAGACACTGTTTGAGGATGCAGTGTTACAGGAAAGTCACAGGACCAGAGAGGGTGCAGTCCCCACCGAACTCTGGATAATACTGAGGGTATCATAGGTAACTCCAGGCAAGGGATATTGTGAAACTGGAGCCTGATGACAGAAGGTGACCCACACAGGGAGAAGTCTCAACTCCATCCCAGCAAGTGCTTATTTACAGAGGGAAAGCCATGCAGAGTGCCAGCCACTAGGGACCCAGAATAAGCAGTCCTTGTCCTCAAGAAACCCACAGGAATGTGCAGATATGACAATGAAAAGCCTCCTCCACTGACTGGGCACTGTGGCAGTCACATGGAGTTGCATGAGAAAGCCCAGGACTGACTCAACAAGTGATTGGTGTGTCTGGGACGGACTTGTCACAAATGGGGCATGTGACACATATGCACCAAAAATTGTGCTTAGCGTAAAGTGAGGGATGGCTTAGAGAGGCTAGGCTGGTCACCCTGGAGAAGAAAGACAATTTAAAAGGGCATGACGATTGTCCTCAAATCCTAAAAGACTGTCAAATACACATGTGGCCCCAGAAGGTCACACTACAATCAGAGGGGAAAAAGAAGATGGGGACTGTTAATGGGAAGTAGATTTTTCCTAATTATACAGAGGAGTTTCCTAAGAAGCAGAGCTGGCCAAAGACAGAGGAAGGGCCTAGAAAACGGCCAGCCAGGCTAGATGCAGGTAGGATGGATGCCAGGGAGGAAACTGAAGTCCCCATGGGTGTGAACTTTAAGATTCCTACTGGGCCTGAGACGCTCTTTGCCCTCCTACTTTACGTCCAGTTCTGGATGTGATATCAGACATCATCCTTGTGTGCATGACATTCATAGTTCAACATTTTTTTTTGAGACAGGGTCTCACTCTGTCATCCAGGCTGGAGTGCAGTGGCGTGATCACGGCTCACTGCATCCCGGACTCAAGCAATCCTCTCACCTCAGCCTCCCAGGTAACTGGAACCACAGGTGTGCACCACCATGCCTGGCTAATTTTTTTTAGTTTTTGTAGAGATGAGGTCTTACTATGTTGCCCAGGCTGGACTTGGACTCCTGGGCTTAAGCAATTTTCCCACCTAGGATTCCTGAAGTGCTGGGATTACAGGCATGAGTTACTGTGCCCAGTCAACTTTTTGTTTAGAGACAGGGTTTCACTCTGTCACCCAGGCTGGAGTACAGGGTGTGATCATAGTTCATTGTAGCTTCAACTTCCTGGGCTCAAGTGATCCTCCCACATCAGCCTCCCAAGTAGCTAGGACTACAGGTATGTACCACCGCCCCTAATTTTTTTAATTTTTATTTTTTGTAGAAACAGGGTCTCGCTATGTTACCCAGACTGATCTCCAACTCCTGGGCTCAGGCCATCATCCTACCTTGGTTTTCCAAGGGCTGGGATTACAGGCGTGAGCCACCGTGTCTGGTCTTTTCTTCCCCCTACCTCCGGAGAATTGTTATCAACAAACAGCGAAATACAAAAGGAGAAAGTTCACACAGCCTAGCCACACAAGAGATTTTGTGAGAACACACACCAGGGCTTCAGACAGCAAAGTCAGGAAGTAAAACACCTTCATCTGGGAAGTCTAGCTGCACAAGACCTCCCATCTGAGATGATTAATCCATCAGCAGAATATGAGATCAGCTGATACTTGCTACCCCGCCCCCTTCAAAATACCTGCTATGACAGAAACTGCCAGTAGGTTAGGAATCCCTGGAACCAGCCTTCATTCACTGCGTGACTTAAGCTCCTGGGTCTGAATTTCTCTCATCTATAAAATGAGAATAATGAGGCTTGCCCTGTCCACTGCCCTAGCACTGCTGTGAGTTTCCTAAGACAGGTGGGAAAGGGCTTGGCAGGTGAGGAACTGTCATTACAATTGCCTGAGGAGCCTACACATCTCCTGAGCAAAGGGCCCACGGAGCTGTTGCCCAATCCCAGGCTCTCCCGGGACTCTGCACGCCAGAGGCTGAGGATTTCTGGCCTGGGGCAGAAACGAGGGGCCTCATCCTCTCCAAGGATTGATTTCGGGAAGGTTCATTGCCCTGCCCAGCACTCACAACCATCCAGCCCCTCCACACCATGCTGTAGTAGCACCATTCTAACAGTTTAGTGCAGAGACCACTGGCCTCTCTGCCTTGTCAATCACCCCTCTAACTCTCTATCACCCCCTTCATGCCAACACACCATGCTCAGCTTCCAGGCCTCTGTGCTGCCTGAACACCTTCTTCTTCCTCACTGATTCTGCCTCCTCCTTTAATCTCAGTTCCAGCATCACTCCTGCCAAAAAGCCTTCCCTGACAGTCTTCCCAGGCCCCTGCCCTGGCTCCCTCACTGAACAATATCCCACATTCAGGCACACCACAGGCCCTTGCCCACCACATTGTTTTTACAAACCTCTTTACTCTTCTGCTTCCCCCTTTAGACCCTGAGCCTCCTGACAGCAGGGTTGCATCCCTGTGACCTTCATTCCTGGCCCAAAAGAGGTACCCAGGTGAATGCCTGCTGACACTTAGGAGGCAGAACCCCCACCCACTGATTTCACCCGAAAAAATGACACAGGCTGGCAGAGCCCTCATCCTAGAAGACTCTGAAGACTCTAAGTAGAGAAGAGTAAGAAACAACTTAGCAAGCAGATGACAGCGATGCTGGAACAAGTCTTGACTATATGTTCCCCCTCATGCCCACAGAGCCCTCCCCATTCAATTTTCCTCTCAACTACCTCTGAAAGCACAGCATGGTAACATCTGGGAAGATCTCTTTGAAAGAACACCTACCAATCAGAAGGTCACCAACCATCCCATCCTGTCCACAGAACTCTGCCCCAACAATGGCATGGGGTCAGCCACACTGAGAAGTGGCTGAATATTAGTGACTAATAATCATAGTTGCCAGATGTTTTTCACCTGCTCAGGAATTGGTGGTTATTGCAGTAGCCCAGTCACCATCTGAGGTCCTAACCTCTGCATCTTATATTTGATCCCCTCAAGGAGATGTTTTCATCATCACCCCTGTGCTACTAAGGAAGGAGGAGGCTCAGAGAGGTTGAAGGATTTGCTCGGGATCACACAGTGAGTCGTGTTCTATCTGCTAACTGAGTGCAAACCCCACAGGTTTCAACCTCCAGAATGGAACCTTCACAGAATCCAGTCTCACAGTAGTAAAAATACAAGCTTGCTTCGGCAAGACTGACACATACATTCCTACAAAGCTTAGAAGCTGCTGTAGAAAGACAAGTTTGTCCTCCCACTCTGGTTGGTGGAATCTGACTATGGTACACTCTCACAAAACACTGAGGCCAAGCCAGCATCCCAAGAAACATCTGGAGAAAACAGACTTTACCTTGATAACACCTACCCCCTGGGAGCTGCTCTGCCCCGATGTTTTTGCAAACATACTTCTGAAGGCTTCAAACTGTCCTGCCAGACTCCTTTCTGCTCTCACAAAGAGACCTGTGACATCACTTGCCCTTCATAGTCCTTCCCCCTCGCAGGACTGCCACCCATCCGTAAAAGCGGGGGACTGCACTAGACTGGGGAGGGCACAGGTTCCACTGGGCATGCTACTTCTGGTTGATTGGCTTTGCCTGTGTTGAGAAGGTTCCTCACGCTGTATCCGGGGGTCAATGCGAGTGCTATGGTTGATGCTGTCTGCCATGGGTCCAGTATGAGGGGTAATTGCCAAGTGCAAGGTATTTGCTGTTCCTGGACAAGATGATCACCATGGAAGTCATTTAGGACTTCAGTCCTATGACACAGAATTATTGTCCTTATCCCCTACCCAAACCTTTACCCTCTATCCTCCCTCACAGGCCCATCAACACCGGAGCTTCTTGAGAAATGTTTCAAATCCAGTAATCCAGTAAGATGGAAAAGCAAACATCTATTTCAAGTCTACTGTCCTTTGAAAGACTGACCAACAAGAAACCTTAAATAGCAACTTGTGGAGGGTAGCTGGGTTTCAGCCCAATTTTATCAGTGAAGTGCTGTATGACCTTGGGCAAGTCACTATATCTCTGGGTCTCCACTACTTCTACAAATTGGGATCAGGAGTCCTATTTTCCTTGCATTTAACTGTGTCCAAACACTGTGCTAGGATTCTCAAGACTGCAAAGGGAAGTCCATCATCTGTCTCACTGACTCTGAGTCATAAATATGTTGGAAAGTATTGTCCCATTTCCCAGAAGAGGAAACTGAGGCTGAGGCAGGTGGAGGGACTTGGCCTAAATCCTAGAGCAAATAGCTAATGAAGGAATTATGCCTGGGTCCTGTGATCAGATCCACAGCCTTCCTCATCCCATTATCCTGCCTCGATAGGAGGCGGTGACCAGGCCACCAGGGGCTTTGGAACCAAGGCTACTTCTGCAGAGGAGGCTCTCCCAGATGATCAGTCCCTTAGCAATTCTGCCAGGATAAGGCCACACATAAGCTGAAATGTGCATTGTGCGTTAACTTGGAGAATTACCCGGGCACAGTGGCTCATGCCTGTAATCCCAGCACTTTGGGAGGCCGAGGCAGGTGGATCACTTGAGGTCAGGAGTTCAAGACCAGCCTGGCTAATATGGTGAAACCCCTCTCTACTGAAAATACAAAAATTAGCCTGGTGTGGTGGCAGGTGCTTGTAATTCCAGCTACCTGGGAGGCTTGAACCCAGGAGGTGGAGGTTGCAGGGAGCTGAAATCATGCCACTGTACTCCAAGCTGGGGGACAGAGACTCTGCCTCAAAAAAAAAAAAAAAAAAAAGAAAAAAGAAAAAAAAATCTTGGAGAATTAATCACTACCATAAGAGTTAATTATTCAGAGCATTCCCCTCAGCTGCCCTTCAAATATATCTCCTTAAAATGGGTTAGTGAGGGCTGGGCATGGTGGCTCACGCCTGTAATCCCAGCACTTTGGGAGGCTGAGGCGGGCGGATCACCTGAGGTCAGGAGTTTGAGACCAGCCTGGCCAACATGGTGAAACCCCGTCTCTACTAAAAATACAAAAATTAATCAGGTGTGGTGGCAGGTACCTGTAATCTCAGCTACTTGGGAGGCTGAGGCACGAGAATTGCTTGAACCCGGGAGGCGAAGGTTGCAGTGAGCCGAGACTGCACTCTAGCCTGGGCGACAGAGTGAGACTCTGTCTCAAAACAAAACAAAACAAAACAAAACAAAACAAAACAAAAAGGTTAAGATGGTCATTAACACAGTGTTAAAAATGGACGAGTGAGTGGCCCACTGAAGAATGAGTCCCAGCAGTTATCAAACTGCTTTGATTTTAGCTGGGCGTGGTGGCGCATGCCATTCCAAACCTAAAAGTCACAAATAAAATATTTAAAACTAAGCATTTTTAAAAATTTTCTGATTTAACTGTATTTGTGAGCAAGGGCTGATTAATAATCTGCCTACAATCTATTTACTGGAATTCGGCAAATATAAATAAAAGAAAAATAATTCAAATAGAAAATAAAGATCAGAGGTGTACAAAGGCAGTAATGGATGTGTATCATAGAACCTTGGATAGGAATTGGGTAAGAGATTGTATGGAGAGCCAGGCGCAGTGGCTTACACCTGTAATCCCAGCACTTTAGGAGGCCGAGGCAGGCAGATCACGAGGTCAGGAGTTCGAGATCAGCCTGGCCAACAGGATGAAACCCCGTCTCTACTAAAAATACAGAAATTAGCCAGGCATGGTAGCAGGCACTGTAATCCCAGCTACTCAGGAGGCTGAGGCAGGGGAATCACTTGAACCCGGCAGGCGAGGTTGCAGTGAGCCTAGATCATGCCACTACATTCCAGCCTGGACGACAGAGCAGGACTCCGTCTCAAACGCTCAAAAAGAAGAAAGAAAGAAAAGGGAAGAAACATATTCACTTGCAGTACATTCATTATCACACCTCTTTAGGTTCACCGAGACCCCCAGGGTCCTGCCTGACCTTGAGACTGCTCCAGATGTAACCCCTACCTCTCCTGTTCCCTCAAGATACCCCCACCTTAGGGTAGTGACACCTCCCAGTCAGCCCCTGACTGCCTCCTTCCCGTCCCCTAGTCACCTTCCCTGAGATGCCTTCCCCAATCTCTCAGCACTTATTTGTTTCTTTTAGGGCTCTCATCACAAACAGATTAGATAGTATCTTGATTATTTGTTACCTGCTTGGGTGGGGACTCCAAGCTGGAGGGAAGTCAATCTTGTTCCCTAGTCTCTCCCTGGCTCCTGGCACAGCACTTGGCACTCAAGTAAATGAATGGCTGATTGTTTGGAAAGAGAAGTGGAGGTGGGGTGGGAAGGAGGGAGGAGCCCAATCCCTGCCCTCCACCCCCCACCATTCCCACACACTGCTGCATGTGCCTCTCTTAGAGAAACTGCTGGGACAGCAGCAACGGTGGCAGCCCTACCTTTACTGGGTGATACCAGACAAGGCCCCTCTTCCCCACCCGACCTTGGTGTGCACTCCACAGGCAGGCAGACAACTCCTATTACCGCACCCCTGTGCAGGGCAACAGCCACGTCAGGAAGCGTGGGAAAGCAAGAAAGTTCCAGGAGAGGCTAGAACTATCAAACCTATTCTCCGCAGTCGGTAACAGGTCCTCATCACAGTCCCCAGTAGGAAACTGCCCAGATGGAGTGATGATCCTGCAGACAAAACTCTAGCTCCACATACCTGGCAGATTCTGACAGCCCTGGGTAGATTCTCCAGCCTGATCTTGGGTGTCCTGAACCCTGGACAGCCTGCCCTTCTTCCCCTTCCCTCACTCAGGGCATTCGCCTCTCCCCTACCCAGGCCACCTTCCCCCATGAGAGCCCTGCACTTGATAAACAGCCATCAAATAACTGACTCCACTCCAAGCAGCCCACCCAATCCATCTACATCTTTCCAGGCATGGGACATGGACAGTTTTTGGCTATTTCAAGTCTTTTCTTTCCCCCTGGATATCAGTAACAGCAGCAGCTATTACTTTTTAAATGCTTCCTCTGTACTAGGCACTGTGCTTAGTGCTGTGCACACATTTCTCTTGTCCTCATGCTGGACTACAATCAGGTATTATTAGCATCTCTATTTTGCAGGTGAAGAAACAAGCCCAGAGAGGTTAAGTACCTTGTCCAAGGTCTCACGGCTCTAACTAGCAGCCCAAGAACTGAACCCCAGCAGCCCAACTCCACAGAGATGCTCTTAACTATGGGTACATATGACCTTTGGGGTGTGGATTTCCTGATCACCTACTGTATGCTCAGTGGGTGCCCTTAGAGACTGGACTCCACCTCTGTACTTAGGGACCCTGTGACTGTGCAAGGGAGAAGAGAGGTACATAAAAATATTTGCTGGCCAGGCATGGTAGCTCACACCTGTAATCCTAGCACTTTGGGAGGCCAAGGCAGGCAGATTGCTTGGGCCCAGGAGTTTGAGACCAGCCTGGGTGGCATAGTGGGATATCTCCATTTTAAAAAAATCATATTTGGTCTAGCGACAAAATTGATACCATATTTGCATTGATAAGTCTGAGAATTTCCTTAGTAAAAGCACAGGAAATAGGAACTTGAGACCCCAGCTAATCAGGTAACAGTTAATATCTGAAATACACAGGCCAACCAAAGTGGGTGTTACGATACTCTCTCACCAGCTTCCAGGAACCAAATTCAACTTAATAGAAGAGACAGAAGGAGCTCCCTCCTGCTGATAAACGAAGGAGGAATCTGCAGGCCAGAGAAGGGAAGGGTCTTGCCTGAGGCCACCCATCAACTCAGTGACATAAAGAGGTGAGAAGCCAGCAGTTCCAGCTCCCCCATCCTTTGGCTTTCAAGTCATCTTGGTCCCAAAAAGAAACTATAGGAGGTAAGTGCCCACAGTGACCAAAAGTTTAAGAGTTTTCACAGTAAAGACAGGGCGCTGGCTCTTACCTTCAGGGAGAGTGAAATGCTCTGTGAAAGCTGGCTTTGGGAAGCCAGGACTTCTTTCCCAAGCTGACAGAGGCCCAGCTCCAGCTCAGCTCTGCCCCGGAAGGACGGAGTTTAAAAGGCCTACCTGGAACCCGGCTGGGACCACACCTACATGGGGCTGACTTCACTAGGGAACCCGTCCTACTGGCTGTCTCCCAGACAGCAGTGGGCCAGGCCAGGACGCCACTGTCTGTCTGTAGCCTGGCGCCTCTCCCTGCGGGGCCCCACCCAGTCCCTGCCCCAGTCAGGCTCCCAGAGCAAGGGTGGGAGTGGGTAGGGAAAAGGCCTGCTCCCCTCCTCATGAGGCCACCAGGGCCTGGGTCCCTCAGAGCCTCCCCTCAGCCTGGACTGGGTCTGAAGCGGCTGCTTCCTGCTTTGCTGTTTTTCTTTCACTTTGGTTTTTAACCCCGAAGTGAAACTTTACGACCGGAACAATTTGGGAAAGATGTTGAGAGTTAAGGACTAGGAGAGTCAAATGCCTGGCTTCTAATCTGAGCGGAAGTGAGCTGAGACCTGTCAAGTTCACTGGGAGACTTGGGAGGAGACCCTCAACTTCTCCAGGCTGCAGTTTTCCCGCTGATAAAATAAGAGGGAGGAACTGAGCTAGTGATTTTTTTTTTGAGACAGGGTCTTGCTTTGTCACCCAGGCTGGAGTGCAGTGGCACAAACAGCTCACTGCAGCCTTGACCTCCTGGGCTCAAGCAATCCTTTCGCCTCAGCCCCATAAGTAGCTAAGAGTACAGGTGTGCACCACCACACCCAGCTACTTTTTGTATTTTTTATAGAGACGGGGTTTCACTATGTTGCCCAGGCTGGTCTTGAACTCCTGAGCTCAAGTGATTCACCCGTCTTGGCTTCCCAAAGTGCAGGGATAACAAGCATGCGCCACCACGCCTGGCCCCTAGGCTAGTGATTTTAAATGTCACTTCAAACTAGAAAAAAAATGATAGAACTTCACCTTCCTCATCCCTGCTGCCACTGGAGCTAAAACAGGAGTTGCAAAGATGATCCGCTGGGGGGTGCTTTTTTGGGCCATCCTGTTGGCTTGGGGGAGGAGGCAAAAGCCTGCTAGCAGTGTAGACATGCTCCTGGTCTCCCTGACCACCTCTCTTGGATCTACCAACTGAGTTCCTTTAGTCTGCACAGGTCCTAGAGGTCCCAGCAACCTAGGGCAGAGCAAATTCAGGAGGCCCCTAAGTATGATCTTTTTTTTTTTTTCCCTCTCATCTTATATGTTCTTTCAACAAAAGCCTAAGTGTGATCTTGACCCCATCTCAGCACAGCAAGAGGAGACACCTACCACTAGCTGCCCTAAAATTTCTAGCCAGAGGGCTGACCTGGCCATCTGCTAGGACTGACAACGGCTCACCGGGGAGCTGGTCTAGACTTCGGAATCTCTGCTGACCCTGGCATGCCCACTCTGTCTAGCTAAGACCACTGTAATACATTTCACGACATCTTCCCACTGGCTGGTTTACCAAATAGCCCAGGAACATGAGAAAGGCAGGAATGAGTCTCCCAACCATTCAGACGAGGAAGACTGAGGTTCAGTGAAGGGCAGGGGTATAGCTGCCAAGCCAGCACTGGGATTCAGGAGGATTTTTTTTTTTTGGAGATGGAGTCTTGCTCTGTCACCCAGCCTGGAGTGCAGTGGCACAATCTCAGCTCATTGAAACCTCTGCCTCCCGGGTTCAAGTGATTCTCCTGCCTCAGCCTCCTGAGTATCTGGGACTGCAGACACCTACCACCACGCCTGGCTAATTTTTGTATTTTTAGTAGAGACAGGGTTTCACCATATTGGCCAGGCTGGTCTCAAACTCCTGACCTTGTGATCCGCCTGCCTTGGCCTCTCAAAGTGCTGGGATTACAGGTGTGAGCCACCATGCCCAGCAAGGTCAGTAAATATTTGAATGAGCTCACTGGCCCTGCCATTGCCAAACAGGTGCAGCACAAGAGGAGCTCATGGAAGAAACAAATTTGAATCTGGGGGTGAAGGCGGGGTGCCTTTTAAAATATACACATTTTCAGAATGAAAAAGAAGGCAATTAAAAAATATATGACAAATTTTAAGTGCACAGACTCTTGAAAGAGCAATTCCGTGTGCAGGAATGGCTTCAACAGCTACACATGCACTCGTGCATGGAGACACATAGGAAAGGGTGTTTACTGCAGCACTGTTTACAGCAGCAAGACTGAGAACAAGCTAAACATCCTTGAGTAAAGGACAAACAACTGGTGGTCTATGTGTCAATGGAAAGCCACATGCTCAGGAGCAAAGATGGCCATGAACCTGTACGTGCCCACCAAGAATAACCTGCAACAGAGACTTACATGAAAAATGCAAGGTATAGAAAAGCAGAGAGAGAATATGCCACTGTTTAAGTAACAAAAAGGGATGTTACTGACAATAGCTGCACGTGGATGCTGAGCATTTCTATAAGGAAACCTCAAGACTGGTCACAGTGATTAGGTGTCTGGGTAGGACAGGGACTAATTTTTCATTATTTTTTTTAACCAAGTTTGAATTTTTTTTAACCAACATACAAGTATTGCTTTTTCAGTAAAAATATAACTTTTACACACAAAAAAAACCCTTCAGCAAAATGTATCCAGAGATGACTCTTCCTAGATCTCAGGCATCAGACTCTCTGGGTTGCGAGGGGAGGCAGGACCCAGGCACCCAGATTTTGAAATGTCTCCTCAAGGGCTGCTGGTCTAGCCTTGTAGAACAGGCAGGCAGCCTCTGAAAGTAGACTGAGACAGACTGGACACTGTGGGGCTCTGGGGTGTGGAGGAGAGTGTCAGGGAAGACTGAGGGAAAACTTGACTTTGAGACATAGGAAAGATTTGAAGGCGGCTTTGAATGTTGAACAGGTACAGCTGGGATGAGAGTTCCTATCAGGAAGGACAGGGGAAATTAAGTGAAACTGACAAGGGAAGGGAAGCGGAAGGAATGTCTCTCAATATGGGATCCTGGCAAGTCCATTCCCTCCGAGGTTTGGTTCCTACTCATGGGAAAGGAGGGGGCTGGGCCAGAGTCCTTTCCAGACCTGCTATCCTAGGACCTTACTTTATTTCATCTCATTTAATATTAAAGGTGGTGGGGAGGGTCCCAAGCTCAGCACATGGCCACAGAGCTCCACACCTGTGCAGAGTGTAATTAAATATTTGGAGGCTCCAGAACACTCACACCAGGATCTTAAGTAGAGCAGCCCTTGGGCGACATCCCGCCAGGGAGAAGGAGCAGATGGCCTTCTGCTGAGAGGCCCTTCTTCACCCTGTTAATAATTAAGCCATTACTGAAGACCTCTTTTGTTACCTTTTTTTTTTTTTTTTTTGAGACAGAGTCTTGCTCTGTTGCCCAGGCTGGAGTGCAATGGCGTGATCTCGACTCATTGCAACCTCCACCTCCCGGGTTCAAGCGATTCTCCCGCCTCAGCCTCCCAAGTAGCTGGGATTACAGGCATGTACCACCACGCTTGACTAATTTTTGTATTTTTAGTAGAGATGGGGTTTTGCCATGTTGGCCTGGCTGGTCTCAAACTCCTGACCTCAGGTGATCCGCCCACCTCAGCCTCTCAAAGTGCTGGGATTACAGGCATGAGCCACCATGCCTGGCCTCTTTTGTTACTTTGGAAGTTCAGTTTACAGAAACTTATGCCTTGGCTTGCTTTACACCATGATGCTCCAGGCTGAGGGCTTACAGGCTGCAACCGTCTAGACCTAAGCCACAGGCCCAAACTACACGGACCTGAAGTGGAGAGGGCCCAGGATGCAGGTTAGGAGCCTGGTGGTGGATCCTGGCTAGATCTCGGTGCTGCTGCTGCTGCAGACTCTGGGAGGTCAGAAACTAAGTCTCTAAGGCAGCTCTGACTGTCAGTGTTTCCCCAGGGTCAGCTCACTGCCAGGCACAGAGCAGCACTTAATAAATATCTATTGAATAAGTAGCTCAGCCACAGTGACCTTGGTCAAGCCTCTTTCTACCAGTGAACCTCAGTTTCCTCTTCTGCAAAACAAGGATGACAAGAATAGTAATACTTCCCAAAGCTGGATAAAGATCTACGGAGATAATGTATATAAAAGTACTCTGCAAATCAAAACAGGCTAAACAAATATTAAAGATCCAGAACCAACGTGCTGAAAACAAAACAAAAAGAATGAATATACGTGAGAATGAGCAAATTTACGAGAAAGCACCTGGCTCTAGATGGTCATCAAATGAATTACTACAATGGAAAGGGATGGCTTACGTCCCTCTAGTCCACTGTTCCAAAGTCCAAATAGCATTTCTCAGGCCATCTCTGTTCCAAAGGAGCACAAAAATCTCTCCTCAAAACCTTTGTCCAGATTTTGGTATGAAGAACACGGTTACAGTTACAATTGTACCCTGCATACCGCTGGGCTCAGAGAGTATCTGCCAAAGCAAACTGGTATATAGATGCTGGGGTCTGCTGGAGGCAAGGGAGCAGCGGGGTGAGGGGCGCCTGGAGGCTGTGCCTGCCATGTGGTTGCTCTGCCTCATGACCAAATTTGTGTTCAGAGGAGTGTGGGCTGCACACAGAGGAGAATGACTGGCTGGGAGACCCCGGCCAAGCCATCAATCTCCTGGCTGTACGCTGGGACCAACCATTGCTGCCTCCCATGGTAGCCACTCTGTAAGCACTAGTCCCCTTCCCTTTCCCTCTGTCCACTGGGGATTCCTGGCTGCAGCCTGAGAAATGGGTCCTATGCTCCATCACTTGGCTCTCCTGCGCGAGGCACCTTGGAGACAAGTCCCTTCCTGCCTTTGTGGGTGACTGATTACTGCGGCTGGGCCCCTCTCTGGTGGCGGCTAGCTGAGAATTCCAACAGGCTCAGTGGTGGACATGCCTAATATTGTGCTGGACATACACACGGCACAACTCCAGAAGCTTCTCACAGTCCAGTATGTAAAACTGCTGGTGTGAGGGTCCCTAGCTCCTCTGACTCTTCCACCTTGAAGGAATTCTAAACTGGCACCCTGACCTTCAGGATCCTTAGAAAGCAGGATTTGTGGGCTTTTAGGATAAATGTGCTTGCTCCTAATTAAAGGACAAGAAGGCTCAGCTCCCTTGGACCCTAAAAGCAGGAGTTCCCTTTCCAAGAAGCAGAGCTGAGCTGTGGGAAGAGCCACGGTTTGGAGACAATTGGCCTTGGGTCTGAGCTACCTTTTCCTTATCTCCAAAACAGGGATGGTAAGTCCACCGCCTCTGGCTTGTTGTACAGATTTCATAAGCCCCCTTGTGGAGAGGGGCGCAGAGCCAGGCAAACAGCAGGTGCACAAGAAATGTGCTCAGACTGCTACATCCTGCCCCAAACCAGCAACACCCAACATTTTCCCTTCTGGCCCATCAGGGTGATAGCCAGGCTTTCCTAAGGGAACACAAGCATTCTCTGCTACCCCAACTGGCTCTTCCTACTCCCATGGGTCCCACCCAAACCTCGCCCTCTTGTGTCATCTGGACGCCTGCAAAGCCTCCTCCCTGTTGTCATTTTTATCCATTCCAATTTATCCAGCCTAATTCATCTTCTGGAAAAAGTCCTCCAGTTGTGCTACCTCTGCTCTAAAACCTTCCATGGCTCCCCGGTGCCTCTGTTTTTCAGCTGTTTAACACTGCCTACAACCTCCTGGCTTCGCCCAGATTTTCCAGCCAGAGCCCTGATGCCTCAGCAAAACTAGCACACTCACTGTTTCCCTAAATGCAAACTTATCCAGCTATGCCCTCTGCCACCTCCGCCTCCCTGGAATGTCAGCACCGCCCTCTGCCTCTGCAAATCCAGCCCCCCTCAAAGGGCTCTTGTTTCCTCTGGCTCATGCTTACTTCTTCTTTCTCAGACAATGCTTTTCCTCAGCAGACACTTAATTACAGACTGTCACACAGTCTCTCATAATTGCAGGCTTGTCTTCTTGTCAGACCATAAGTTCCTCAGGGCAGAGAGGCCTTGTCTGTCTATGAATCCCCATCCTCTCAGAGCCTGGCCCAGGGCTAGGAAGGCAGGGCCCAGAAAAGGAGGAGTTTTCCAAGCCTCATTCAGCTCCAGGACGAGTTCGCTTTAACCACTAGGGACCACTTCTCTTGCTTCTGTCCTGTGAGGAAACTGTTCACTGGCCAAACCAGACCTCAGGGCTCCAGTTCTCCACCTGGGGATCTAGGCCAGCGATGTACAGAGACGAGGGAGCCCGGGGCAGGGAGGCAGAGCTGTGGCTCTAGTCTTGCTCTGGGATCCTAGGCATCCCTCCCCGTCCCTGGGCCTGCTTCCGTGCTGTGGAACAACAGCCATGTTTTAGCTCTAGAATGTAGCTTGTATTTCTCTTTAAGGTAGCCTTGGTTTCTAAGAATGGGTGGGTCTGTCTATTAACACAGCTGATTCCAGCACAGGTTGAGTGAGGAAAGGCAGCCACAGTTAGGTCTGGGAAATCTGGGAACCTGAGAGAGATTTATACCACACACTTCATCAACCTCATTACATTCCTGTAAGGACTAGATTTCATTCCTGCTCAGGTGTTCAATTTGTTCAATTCCACAGCCCGCACCCTGGCCCAGTCTGACTTGACAGTGCCTGCTGCCAGGACCAAGTAGGGGAAGGGTGATTTACTTCTGAAAACCACCAATCCCCACGCAAAACAAAGCTGATGATGGTGATGACTGCCATTTCTCGAGCGGCTTTTACTACATGAGTTCTCATTTCCATCCCAATCTGACAGGGAAGAAAACTGAGGCACAGAAAGCTGACTAATCCAAGGTCACACAGCAACAAGCCAGGCTGTCATACAAACCCAGGATCCTCTCAGTTCAGCTTTTCCCAGGTCGTAGCTGACAGGCTCTCAGCACCAGCATCCTCTAGAGGGCTGGTTTAAAAACCTAGGGGCATTTGATTCCTGCCCCCAGATCTGACAGATGAGTGTGTCTAGGGATGGAGCTTTATACAGACAAGAAACCTGAATTTTATATATGAGAAAACTGAGGCACAGAAAGGTGACGTGATCTGCCAAGGTCATACCTTAAGCATACTCAGGAGTCCTGGTGGGACTCCAGAGCCAGCAAGGAGAGACTTCCTGGGGAAGGTGGCATTTGACAGTGTGGGCCTCTAGGGGAAGAGAGCGTACTACAGGAGAAGAGGACAGCATTAATAAAGGCTGAAGCAGGAAAGGACAGGCAACAACTTCTCAAAGTGGCTAGGGGAAGGAAGAAATACATACGGAACCACAACTGCAGCTTGTCCCCAAGAGCCCGTCTGAGCTTCTCGGAAGAAAGCTTGTGTGGCGTTTACAACCCGCAGGTCTCCAGCAGTGGTCCTCTGGGTGTGTCTGGTTGCTGCTCAGGATGAGAAAGCCAGGGGAGGTGGTGACTCAGTCCCCACCCAGCCTCCAGATAGCCTCCTTTTAAATTCAAGATGAGCTCAGAGACTGGGGAAATGTCAAGAAAACCCTCCTCCCAGAACAGATGGGAACAGACCCAGGGAAGGCGGCCTGAGGGGGTACGCTAACAGGCAGAACCCATAAATCTGTGGGCTGTGGAGAAGAGGCCGGGGCTCCAAGCCTGCCTGACACTGCTGTGGCTGTGGGCCCCTGAGCAGGTCCTTGTCTCTCTCTGGGCCCCCTATTTTTCATTCACCTGTGAAACAGGGAGAACTCCACTGGCTTCTGACTTCCAGGCCTGTTGGTGGAGAACAATGGTCGGGAAAGAGCCTGGCTGATTACACAATGCCTCACACAGCCTGGGAGAAATGAGAAGATCACTCCTATTACTATTAGAATAGTCACAGGTGCTTTCCTAGTTGCCTGAACCTCAACCACAGGGCGTGGGGGGAGGGAGAGACTGGGCTTCTGTCTAGTTCCTACAAAGAGAAAAGTCACCCAGATGTTTTTGGGAAGGGAAAGTTCACATTTATTAAGTGCCTACTGTGTACTAGATTTAAAAAAATACATAATCTCATTTAATCCTCATCATAATCCTGTGGTATAAATCTTGAGTCCAGATAAGAAAACTGAAGCTCAAAGAAATAATTTGCCCAAGATTACACACACAGTGAATGATGGAGACTGATTAAAACCAGGCATTTGTGGTTCTGAAACCCAGAGTTTCTACTCTCTGGAACAGTTTTTTTTTTTTTTTTTGACGGAGTTTTGCTTTTGTCACCCATGCTGGAATGCAATGGCCCAATCTCAGCTCACTGCAACCTTCGCCTCCCAGGTTCAAATGATTATCCTGCATCAGCCTCCAAAGTAGCTGGGATTACAGGTGTGTGCCACTACGCTCGGCTAATTTTTGTATTTTTAGTAGAGGCAGGGTTTCACCATGTTGGTCAGGCTGATGTCGAACTCCTGACCTCCAGTGATCCGCCCGCCTCAGCCTCCCAAAGTGTTAGGATTACAGGCGTGAGTCACTGCGCCCGGTCGACAGGGTCTCATTTTGTTACCCAGGTTGGAGTGCGGTGGCACGATCTCAGCTCACTGCAGTCTCAACCTCCTGACCTTCTGGATTCAAGCTATCCTCCTGCCTCAGCCTCCTCCAAGTAGCTGGGAATACAAGTGCATGCCACCATACCCAGCTAATTTTTGTATTTTTTGGAGCAACAGGGTTTTGCCCTGTTGCCCAAGCTGGTCTCGAACTCCTGAGGTCAAGTGACCTGCCTGCCTTGGCCTCCCAAAGTGCTGGGATTACAGGAGTGAGCCGCTGCTCACACAATTCTTGAGGGATTCCATGATTTCAGAATCAGTTTTAGGATTAGGAATGTTATTACCATTTTATGGATTAGGAAGCTGAAGCCCAAAGGAAAGTGACATCCCTAAAAGTGGGTGAGATGTGGGGACTGGGATCCTGCACCCCTCACTTCCAGGCCAGGGACCAAGCCCTTCTTCTTTCCCACTGCAAGTAGCTGAAGTAAAGCACCAAGCACAGGGTACACAGTAAAAAGGTCAAAGGATGTTAGAGATTGTCATTATACACCAGGGGCAGGTGATAACAGCATGACAGTGACTTCTTCAGAGGCAGTGCCATGGAACAGGACCCAGAAGTCCTGGCTCAACCCTCTGTGGGTCCTTGGTCCTTCTGGCCTCACCTCTTCATCTGTAAGACAAGGCGCTTGAATAGCTGATCTCATTCTCTGCACCAAAGTTCTAGAACATCCTAAGCTCCTTGACAGAAAACCCCAGCTCTCTGCAGAGCCTCTCTCAGCTGAGGCCTTTGTTCCCCTCCTCTACAGGGGAAGCAGGAAAAGCAGCCACGGCTCACAACTACAAAGTGACTTTATTCCAAGTGCCACTGTCCAAGCAGGGCCCACCCTTAAACAACAATGGGATGGAACATGGAAAATCCAACTGTCCCCCAGCACAGACATCCCGATGGGCACGCCCACCTATCTTTACAAACGGACTAACAAAGAGCAAGCAGGATTGGGGCCTGAATTAAGAAACAGCCGTCTCCCTGCTCTATTGGAAGGGCAGGTGCATTCCCTAATAACCAGGAGGCAGTGGGGAGGAGGTTAAAGAGCCTTGGACTGTAGTGTCCTAGGCCTGGATCCCTGTCCCAGCTCTGGCAGGAGCGAGCCAGCTGTTTACCCTTGGGCAAGCTCCTCTCCCTCGATGGGGCTGTTTAAAGACAAGCTGACAGTTCACAAAGCATGTCTACAGATGTTTCATTTGATCGTCATGACAACCCTGTGAGGCCAGCACAATCATCCACTTTTTACAGATGGGGAAACTGACACTTAGAGAGGACAAGGGTCTCACTCAAGGTTACACAACTTGAACCTGGCAGAACCAAGGCCCCAGAGGTTAGACTGCCAAAGCCAATCCTCGGGGTGGTCAGATTAAGAAGTCCTCTCCCTGCTCATCCTGAATCGAGTCTCAGCAAGATCCAGGCAGCACAGACCTTTGTTCACTTGCCCACTCCGGTGTTCTGCAAAGTTCTGGCCATGAACCCCACAACCCAGCTGCCCAGGAGGCTGACCACCGCCCCAAACCCCCCCTGCGAAATTTCATTACTCAAGCTGGCAAGAACGCAGCCCCCACACCCAGCCGGGGCTAAATAAACGTCCAAATGATATCACATCCTGCCGACTCCAAAATAGCCCGGCCTGCCCACAAGCGATCACAAAGTGCCAGGCCATGCGGGGCCAAGTGGGCAGGGATGCCCAGCCCGTGGTGCCCTCCACACACTCAAGCAACTAAAGCAGAAGCCTCAGAGCAGGAAGGCCCCCCACTCCCTCCTCCGCCAGACAGCCTGGCCCCTCCCTCCTCCCCCCCTCTTTGTGGGAGGCCCCAGAGCCCCCTTGCCCCAGCGCCAGCCCTTGCCCCAGCGCCAACCCCATGGAGCCTCGGCCGCGGCCAGCCTGCGGGCCAACTCCGGCCCGACCCGGACACCCCACCACTCACATTGCTTCAAGAGCTCCAGACACAAAGCCATGAGGGCCGGATGGGGGTCAGAGACCCAGAGACCCGGCAAAGATAGAAAAAGGGAGAGGGAGACAGGGAGCAGAGAGAAGGGGAGACAGGGGGCTGGGGCAGAAAAAGCAAGGGGGGGACCAAGGGCCCCAGGCAAAGAAGCAGGCTCAAAGGGGGACCTTCAGCGCAAGAGACACAGAGTGGCGAGACCACCGAAACAGATGTCGCGGCACAGAGGGGCACGGACAGCAAAGCAGGGGACCCCGATCCCAAGAAGTGGGGGTGCTCGAAGACCTGAGAGAGAACAAGGAGAGACAGCGACAGGCGACAAACCAGGGGAAAGCAGAGAAGGGCTCCTGAAGTCAGGGAGCTGAGGACATATTGGGGTGGTCCCAAGGAGAAAGACCCCAAGGGACCTAGGAGCTCCCAGTGGATATGGGGAATACCCAGAAGAGGGAAAGCCCAGGGGGAATGGGGGCTCAGAGGAGGCGAGACCCCAGCGATTTGGGGTGCAGGAGAACCCCCAAAGGATGTGCAAGAAGCTCACGGGGAACCCTTGGGGAGAGTGGAAGGTGTTCTCAAGGGGAGCCCCAAAAGATCTGGGGGCGCTCTGAGGGGGAGTCCCGAAGAATCGGGTCGCCCAGAAAGGGCGGCTCTGAGGGCTGAAGAGCGCTCTGAGAAGGGGATCGGAGATGGGGAGCGAGGGAGGGGCTGCGGGGGAGCGCGACGGCAGAGACAAAGAGACAGCGAGCCGGGGAGAGACAAAGCGGGCGGAGCGGGGACACGGGCCGGAGGACTAGCGGCTGGACAGAAGGACGGAAGCGCGGACGGACGGACGAACGGACAGACGGGGAAGAGGGCGGGGGCGGGGCA
>NW_012101243.1:360490-389046 GCF_000951045.1 Mandrillus leucophaeus
CACGCGCATGCCCGAGGACGGGGGGGCTCCGCCCCTCGAACCGCCTCGCCAAACCGGTTCCAGCTGGAACGCGACGCATGCTCTGTGCGGGAGGTGGACCGAGGCGGGAGTTCCCACCAGTTCACCCCGGCGACACCTCGCTGTAAGGGGGGAAACCGAGGCTCCGAGGAAGCTGCCCGAGGTGGCCCTCTCATCCCTGCATAGTCAGATTGGCCCTCCGATCCTGGCTGCTCTGCGTCCTAGGTGTTTCTAGCTGTCCTCGCCACTGCATCCTTCCTTTGCTTTGCTAACCCAGAGTGCTAGAGATTGGGTTCCAATCCCGGCTCCGCCTCTGGAGGCCTGTGTGATTTTGAACAACATCCGCATTCAACCTCCCTTAGCTTTCCATTCCTCCTGCGTAAAATAAAACAAGCACACCTACGATCTCATGGAGGGCAAAGTGACCACCAGCTCGAGCCTGGTTGGCAGTAGGTGGTGTCTTCACGCCTCCTTGCCTTCCCGGTTGCTGGCTTCTACCCCGTGAGTCCCCTCTCCTCAGTGAATCCAGGTCCTGTCACTGCCTTGTGGGCCTCATCTCTCCAGGCCGCACCTATGGTAGGTCTGCTAGACGCAGACCCAACTCTTGTTCATGATCTGCCTTGCTGGGTGACCTAGGCAAGTCCTTCCCTTTCTCGCATCTGTTTTCCAAAAAATGGAGAAAAGAATTTTTGACACATCAAAATATTTTGAGGACTGGCGAAGATGATAATATTTCCAATACCACTGTCATGGTTTTTGCATTAAGGTGTAAAAATAATAAATGGAACTGAGGGTTAGCCAACCATTTTGAATCCAGGCACTGTGCTAAGCACTTTGAAGGTCACAGTTTACTTCATCCTCAGTCACTTATGCTACGCCTGTACTATTCACTTTAAGTTGGTTATTTTTATTTTTTATGGAGACAATAAAAGCCTGTTGCTCATGCTGGTCTTGAACTCCTGGGCTCAAGCGATCCTCCCACCTCGGCCTCCCAAAGTGTTGAGATTACAGGCATGAGCCAAGGTTGATTTACTTAGGAAAAAAATAAGGTACATTTGTTATGGGCCCGGACGACCCAAGGCAGCACATACAGCACAGGACGAAATATCATTATTCCACCTCCATCTCCACCCTCCCAAATTCAATAAGACACTTCCTGTGTGACCTTGAACAAGTCCCTTTCCCTCTCTGGGACTCACCAGCCCTATCTGTTCCCTGGAGAGAAACTGGACCAAGGCAAGATTTTTCAAACTGTGGACCATGATTGACACCCTGAATAGAGATCACTGGGGGCACCAATTGAAAAGCAGATTCTGGGCCGAGTGTGGTGGCTCACGCCTGTGATCCCAGCACTTTGGGAGGCCAAGGCGGGTGGATCACAAGGTCAGGAGTTCGAGACCAGCCTAGCCAACATGGTGTAAACTCCATCTCTACTAAAAATACAAAAATCAGCCAGGCATGGTGGTGCGCGCCTGTAGTCCCAACTATTCGGGAGGCTGAGGCAGGAGAATAGCTTGAACCTGGGAGGCAGAGGTTGCAGTGAGCCGAGATCACACCACTGCACTCCAGCCTGGGTGACAGAGCAAGACTCTCTTCAAAAGAAAAAAGAAAAACAGAAAAGAAAAGCAGACTCAGGCCAGGCATGGTGGCTCATACCTGTAATCCCAACACTTCAAGAGGCTGAGATGGGAGGATCACTTGAGCCCAGGAGTTTAAGACCAGCCTGGGCCGGGCGCTGTGGCTCACACCTGTAATCCCAGCACTTTGGGAGGCCAAGGCAGGCAGATCACCTGAGGTCGGGAGTTCAAGACCAGCGTCACCAATATGGAGAAACCCTGTCTCTACTAAAAATACAAAATTAGCCAGGCGTGGAGGCACATGTCTGGAATCTCAGCTACTTGAGAGGCTGAGGCAGGAGAATCGTTTGAACCTGGGAGGTAGAGGTTGTGATGAGCTGAGATTGCGCCACTGCACTCCAGCCTGGGCAACAAGAGCGAAACTTCGTCTCAAAAAAAATAAATTATTAAAAAAAGACCAGCCTGGGCAACATAGGGAGACCCTGTCTCTACAAAAATTTAAAAATTGGGGTGGGGCGCGGTGGCTCACGCCTGTAATCCCAGCACTTTGGGAGGCCAAGACGGGCGGATCACGAGGTCAGGAGATCGAGACCATCCTGGCTAAGACGGTGAAACCCCGTCTCTACTAAAAATACAAAAAATTAGCCGGGTGCGGTGGCGGGCGCCTGTAGTCCCAGCTACACGGGAGGCTGAGGCAGGAGAATGGTGTGAACCCGGGAGGCGGAGCTTGCAGTGAGCAGAGATCAAGCCACCGCACTCCAGCCTGGGCGACAGAGCGAGACTCCGTCTCAAAAAAAAAAAAAAAATTAGCTGGGTGTGGTGGCATGTGCCTGTGGTTCCTCAGCTTCTCAGGGAGCTGAGGTGGGAGGATTGCTTGGGCCCAGGAGGTCAAAGCTGCAGTGAGCTGTGATCGTGCCATGGCACTCCAATTTGGGTGACAGAGTGAGACACTGTCTCAAAAACAGGGACAGGGAAGAGTGAGGATCCATATACTCAGCACACAGTAGGCACTTGATTAATCAGGCATGTCCTAGTCCCAGGCTTGGTGGACCCCAGACAGGAAGCCTGCCTTTGGCCCAGCATCCTCTGTGGAGAGGCGCCTGTTCCAGCAGTAGGAAATTTTGGTTCCTCATTACTCACTCTAGGGAGGCCTCCTGAGTCCTCCCGTTATTCTCTGACCCTATGGCCCCTGTCCTGACCTCACTGTCACTTACCTAGACCACTGCACCAAGCTGTGAGTGACCTCTCAGCCTGTAATCCATCCTGCCCATGTTGCTAGAGGACTTCCCCTGCAAGTCCTGCAACATACCTTCATCACCCATGCTTGTACCTCTTTACCAGGACTGGGTGGCTCCCACGCACAGGGGACAATGGAGAACTCAGGGCTTTGAAGTCAGGCACACCCAGGTAGGAAACAGCTCCCTGGCCTACACGCTGCGTGACTTTGACCTTGATAGACAATCACCTTCTCTAGGCTGACGTTTGTGAAATATCTGTAAATGTGTGTGTGTGTGTGTGTGTGCACGTGCAAGTTGGGATAAGTGGGATAGATCAGGAATTGCAGATGTATGTAACTCTTCTGGCTACAGCAGACATCGCGAATTGATGGTGGCACCTTTCTTTGCTTAACCAAATCTCAGAACTGAGCTCCAGGGATCAGAGATGACACGTGGTTGAAGTCCATTTGCAATCTCTGGACATGATGGTCTTTGAGTTTCCTCTTAGCCCTGACACTGTGGGGACTAGATGGGTTGGGCTGACAAGAGCCTGTGGTGGAGTAAGGGGACGGGTGGGCCCAGGGTAGGGTTGGAGGACAGGGTTGACTGGAGGGTTGACTGTGTACTGCAATTTTATCAATCTCCCTTCCTGTATATGGAGTGTGGGGGCGTGGTTAGGGGTAAGAAGGGAGTCAGTCAGAGAAGAAGCTGGGGGATGGAAGATGGAACAAAGCGGGGCAGGCATAGCAGCTGGTGACTGGATTGTCACCGATGGGAGGTACCTGTGGGTCCCCAAACCAAGGCCTCATAACACAGATAGAGACTTTGAGGCCCAGGGAAGCCAGGGAAGGGCAGGAGCCCACTCAGAGTGACACAGATCTCAGAGTCCCTGAGCAAGGAGCAAGGGTGGTTCCCAGGCCTGGAGCCCATCCCAGCTCAGCCTAGAGCCACAAGCACTGTCAGGGAGTGAGCCCAAGTGTGTGTGCCTGTGTGCTTGCACACACTCAGGTGCAGAGAATGCAGCTGGCAGGAATGGGGGTACACCCCGCAGCCCACCACCGTGCCTGTCCAGGCCCCTGGCTGCCATCACAGCCTCCCTGTGATTCAGAGGGAGTGGGAGAGACATAGAAAGGGAGGAAGGGGAGGAGGGCGAGAAACTGAGAGGGAAGGAAGGCAGAGAGGGTGGGAGGGAGAAGCAGAGAACTGAGGGAGACAGACAGAAGGCAAAGATGGTGGGGGGAGAAAGAGGAAGAGGAAGGGAGGGTAAGCTGGAAGAAAGAGAGGGAGACGGGCAGAGTAAGAGGAGGGAGGGAGGAGGAGGGAGGCTGTTCTCCTTCTTTTTCTCAGAGGCACAGAGAGAGAAGAGGCAGGAGGCGGCAGACTGGGGAGTGATGGCACCCCCAAGCCCCCTTCTAGATAGGTCTTTTGGCTGGGGAGGGGCACGCATCCACAGCGGCTGCTTCTCCCACCATCCCAGCTAGAGTTGACCCCGCCTGCCTGTCACCTGCCAGAGCTATTTCTGGAATGTGGAATCTGGGTCAGACAGGGGGAGGGAGAAGGGGACAGCAGTAGTGGCACTGGCAGTGGGGAATTGGCCAGGCACATGTGGGTGGGTGGGCAGGAAGGCAGCTCCTCGCCCTGCCCATGCCCTGCTTGAGAGGGGCTCTCACTGCCTCAAAACTGCCGCTCCCCCACATCTACCCACTGGCCTGCACAGATGCCTCTGTGAGAGGGACAGAGCCTTCATGCCCCTCAGCAGTGTAAGGGCTCAGAACAGCCCTGGGGGTGGGGACAGGACCTGATTGCTCACTCCTTGGAGACAGATGCTGAGGAGTAAGGGGGCAGCCTTCTGAGCAGGGGTGACCCTGCAGGGAGACAGTGGCTGGATGTGCAGTGGTGAGGATGTGCCTGTGTGTGCTGGTGTTTGTCTGTGGAGGGAGTGATTTTGGGCAGGCTCGCCATATATGGTTGTACAAGTTTTATACTGATCAAGGATGCTACATATCGGGGTGGGGGGAGCCATTCACCACACAGACATAATTTAATTATATAATTATTATGACAAGTTTCTGGCAAATGGAAGTAAAGGACCTTATTCCAATAAAAAGTGTGACCTGACAGTTTTTCAACAGATGGTAGTTAAGTGTCTTAAGGAGTGCCCTTTCTTTCTTTCTTTCTTTTTTTTTGAGACAGAGTCTCACTCTGTCACCCAGACTGGAGTATAATGGCGCGATCTCGGCTCACTGCAACCTCTGCCTCCCGGGTTCAAGTGATTCTCCTGCCTCAGCCTCCCAAGTAACTGGGATTATAGGTGCCCAGCTAATTTTTGTATTTTTAGTAGAGACGGGGTTTTGCCACGTTGGCCATTCTGGTCTCGAACTCCTGACCTCAGGTGATCCACCCGCCTCAGCCTCCCAAAGTGCTAGGATTACAGGTGTGAGCCACCACGCCCAGCCTCTTTTTTTCTTTTTCTTTTCTTTCTTTTTTTTTTGAGACGGAGTCTCACTCTTATCGCCCAGGCTGGAGTGCAATGGCGCAATCCCAGCTCACTGCAACCTCCGCCTCCTGGGTTCAAGTGATTCTTCTGCCTCACCTCCAGAGTAGCTGGGATTATAGGCACCCGCCACCACACCCAGCTAATTTTTGTATTTTTAGTAGAGACAGGGTTTCACCATGTTGGTCAGGCTGGTCTCGAACTCCTGACCTCAGGTGATCCACCTGCTTTGGCCTCCCAAAGTGTTGGGATCACAGGTGTGACCCACCGTGCCCCGCCTCTTTTTTCTTTTTTTAAAGACAGGGTCTCATTCTGTTACCCAGGCTGGAGTACAGTGGCATGATCATGGCTCACTGCAGCCCGACCTCCCAGGCTTAAGCAAATCCCACCTCAGCCTCCCAAGCAGCTGCAATCACCATGCCCAGCTAATGTTTTTATTTTGTAGAGACAGGTTCTCACTGTGTTGCCCAGGCTGGTCTTGAACTCCTGGGCTTAAGTGATCCTCCCACCTTGGTCTCCCAAAGCATTGGGATTATGGGTATGAGCCACTGCACCCAGCCTCTGTTTCTTTTTAGACAGGGTTTTGCTCTGTCACCCAGGCTGAAGTGCAGTGGCTAACTAAAAAAATTTTTTTGTAGAGATGGAGTCTCACTATGTTGCTGAGGCTGGTCTTGAACTTCTGGCCTCAAGAGATCCTCCCACCTCAGCCTCTGAAAGTGCTGGGATTATAGCACCATGCTCAGCACTGTACCTGGCCTGAGCTTGCTCCTTTTGGATGCATTTGTTAAAGACTTACAAGACAAAGGAGCCGAGCATAGTGGCTCATGCCCGTAATCCCAGCACTTTGGGAGGCCAGGGCAGGCGTATCACTTGAGGTCAAGAGTTCGAAACCAGCCTGGCCAACATGGTGAAACCCCCGTCTCTACTAAAAATACAAAAATTAGCCAGACATGGTGGTGTATGCCTGCGGACTCAGATACTTGGGAGGCTGAGGCAGGAGAATGACTTGAACCTGGAAGGCGGAGGTTGTAGTTAGCCAAGATCATGCCATTGCAGTCCAGCCTGAGTGACAGAGGGAGACTCTGCCTCAAAAAAAAAAAAAAAAAAGACTTACACAAGAAAAAGGCCAAGTGCAGTGGCTCACGCCTGTAATCCCAGCACTTTGGGAGGCCAAGGGGGGTAGATCACCTGAGGTCAGAAGTTCAAGACCAGCCTAGCCAACATGATGAAACCCGTCTCTATAAAAATACAAAAGTTAGCTGGGTATGGCGGCACACCCCTGTAATCCCATCTCCTTGGGAGGCTAAGGCAGGAGAATGGCTTGAATTCAGGAAGTAGAGATTGCAGTGAGTTGAGATTGTGCACTTCAGCCTGGACAACAGAGCAAGACTCTGTCTAAAAAAAAAAAGATTCATAAGAAAAGGAGGAACTCAAAAGAAATAGCTAGGCCAAGTGCCATGGCTCACACCTATAATCCCAGTACTTTTACAAGGCCAGGGTGGGAGGATCACTTGAGCCCAGGAGTTCAAGACCAGCCTAGTAGAACATAAGGCGACCCCATCTCTACAAGAAATTTAAAAATTAGCCAGGCATGGTACTGCATGCCTCTGGTCCCAGGTATTCAGGAGGCTGAAGCAGGAGGATCACTTGAGCCCGGGAGGTCGAGGCTATGGTGAGCTATGACCATGCCACTGCACCCATGCCTGGGTGACACATGGAGATCCTGTGTGAAAAAGTAAAAAATAGCTGATCTTCAAGGAGTGTTTAGAGGAAAGGGAAGGAGACCAGAACTTGCTTAGTTGGAAAATAAATTTGTCAACTCCAGCCCCTCTAGACAGTAAACCATTCTCAAATTAAGATACAGCTTCATTGGGTATGGTGGCTCACACCTGTAATTCCAGTACTTTGGGAGGCCAAGGCAGGTGGATCACCTGAGGTCAGGAGTTTGAGACCAGCCTGACCAACATGGAGAAACCCTATCTCTACTAAAAATACAAAATTAGCTGGGCGTAGTAGCGCATGCCTGTAATCCCAGCTACTTGGGAGGCTGAGGCAGGAGAATTGCTTGAACCCAGGAGGTGGAGGTTGCGATGAGCTGAGATCGCGCCATTGTACTCCAGCCTGGGCAACAAGAGCGAAACTCAAAAAAAAAAAAAAAAAAGATACATCCTCAGGGCAAAGATCAAACCAAGGTCATGGCCAGTTAAGATGCAGTATGTGAACAGCATCAAATCAAAGTGTGGTTATAATATCTCTTATTAACACTCTAAAAATAGTAGAGCCAGGCGTGGTGGCTCACACCTGTAATCCCAGCACTTTGTGAGGCCGAGGCGGGTGGATCACTTGAGGTTCGACACTAGCCTGGCCAACATGGTGAAACCCTGTCTCTACCAAAAATACAAAAATTAGCCAGGCATGGTGGCGTGCGCCTGTAGTCCCAGCTACTTGGGAGGCTGAGGCATGATAATTGCTTGAACCTGAGAGGTGGAGGTTGCGGTGAGCCAAGATCACACCACTGCACTCCAGCCTGGGCGACAGAGAGACAGACTCTGTCTCAATCAAGCAAGTAAGCAATCAATCAATCAAGATACCAGGTAGCAGATGCTATTATCTGTTCAAAAGGGCCTACAAAAACTTAAGGGCACGGTCCCACAGAAGCCCAAAGTAAGCATCAAGTCAAGAGAGAGGCATGACTCAAAAACAATTATGGGTGTGGTTTTTGGCACCTGAAATTACAAGGAATCAAATACATAGAAAACTCATCAAATGTTTGAGGTAGGTGCATGGGTAAGATTGACCAGCTTAGGCTAAAGGGAGTAAGACCATTCAAGATGCAAAAGACATCTAGTTCCCTAACTTTCTTTAGGAAGGAAGCAAGCTAAGAAAGGTGTTCCACTGCCCAAGGCTATATTCTCCAAGTTCTCTTTAGAAGTGGCCAAAAATGCTGATGGAGAAGTAAGGGCTTTCAGAGAGCAGAACCAAGAGCTGTGGAGAACAACAGACTAGAAAATCAACCCCAGGGAGAACTTGGACCTTATCAACGCATTTGCCCAACGCATTTGCCTTAAGGCATTTGCCCAACAGTTGCTCAGGACTTCAGAACTTCAGAATTGCTGTGGATCAGTAAGTCTCTGAACCTCCATTTTCCCCTTTTCTGAACAGGAGTGTTAACTGCAGTTATCCTGTCCCTGTTTCACCAGTGTATGCTGTGTGGTTGGGGAGGGTTAGACTGTGGGGTAGATAAATAGTTTCTTTAAAAAATTAAGTCAATTGTTCAACAGAAGCCACATCCAGACCTGACATAGATCTTAAAAGTCTGATCCAATCTCATGATTTGATGAGATTTTTGGGGGTCTTGGGAATAAACATTTTCTACATGGAAAGGGCATAAGTAAATACAGTCAAGACAATGGATCATGGAGCACTGAATTGTTGACCCTGATTCTTTTTTTTTTTGAGATGGAGTCTCGCTTTTGTTGCCCAGGCTGGAGTGCAATGGTGCAATCTTGGCTCACTGTAACCTCCACCTCCTGGGTTTAAGCGATTCTCCTGCCTCAGCCTCCCGAGCAGCTGGAATTACAGGCAGGCACCACCACGCCTGGCTAATTTTTGTATTTTCAGTAGAGACGGGGTTTCGCCACGTTGGCAAGGCTGGTCTCAAACTCCTGGCCTCAAGTGATCCACCCGCCTCGGCCTCCCAAAGTGCTGGGATTACAGGCATGAGCCACCGCGCCCAGCCAAAGCCTGATTCTTTACCCCTCCCTGTGGCCATACCCTTTGCCATATGAATATAGTTTCCTACACAAAGGTGAGCAGGTACTTCTCCATCCCTTGTCTACAAGCTCAGTCATATGACTTGTGTTAGCCAATAGGATGTTAGCAGGTGTGACATAAGCAGAGGCCTTGAAATGTGCTTGTTTGGTTGGTTAGGCTTGCTCTTCTGTCTTCTGCCATCACCATAAGGAGAACATGCCCTGGCTAGACCACTGATCCCAGGAGGACCCTTTGGTCCCAGGAGGAGGATGAAAGACATGTGGAGCAGAACTGTCCCAACTGACAAACTTGGGAGAAAGAAATAAATGTGAATTGTTGTATTACGCTGATTTTGTGGTTGTTTGTTATGCAGCATAATTGTAGCAAGAGCTGACCAATACAGGGACCCAGGCAGTATTGGGACATGTAGCCCATCCCCTGTCTTCAGTTCATTCATGAGTGACTGGGATTGGAAAAACTGGTGAGGGATGGTTTATTTGAAGAGAATTGCTAGGGGTGCTGTCTATCCCTCCAGGCCCACTTAATGCTTAGAGAACTTCGCATGGGTGTGAGGATATGGGAGATGTTATCCTTCACCCAAGGCCCCTTTGGAATTGTAGCAGTGTCTGGGACAGCCTGGGAGAGCTCTTCTGGATTTGGAGGACACAGAACCTGGGCCTCAGCTCCTGTTTGGAGACCTTGAAGGTGGAGAGGCTGGCAGGGCTACCGGTAACAGCAGGACTAGAAGGAAGGCTGTAGCAGGCCAGTCTGTACTTTCAGAGGCTGCAGTGGACCAGTCTATACTTTCAGAGTCCCATAAGGCAAAGGCCCTTGTTTTCAAATTCATTAAGTGGTCACCAAGAGGGAAAGTAGGGCTGGAGTTGTCTTCAAAGGATTCTACCCAAGATGCCTGACTAGCAGAGCCAGGTGCCCTAGCAGAAAGAAGCTGAGTGGGGAGGAGGCAGACTGCCAGATAGAGAAGCTGAGGGGGAATAAGAAATAGTGAGGTGAAGGAAGATTGCCCATGCCAGGAAAGACAGCACTGGGGACCCTGCAGGGTGGGAGAAAGAGCCACCATGTGGCATCAGAGAGTCCCAATGCCAGACAACACCTCCCTGGCCACCATCCCTTCCCAAGTGGAGGAACCAGAAACAGACAGAGGTGAATAAGGAACAGAGAAGACACCGATTGCCACACCCAGCTCCCCGCTGTGGGCTTCCCAGCTGAGGTCAAGCCCTAGCCGTGGGTGTGTGACATTTGCGGTGGACAAGGATGAAGTTTTGAAATCAGACCAGATTGGACCCTTACTAACTGAAAACGAGACTGTTCCTTAAATATTAAAAGTGACTGGAAAAGTTCAAGGATCTGCCCCAGATATAACCCACTGGCAGGGCAGGGAGACCAGAGAGGGTGCGACAGGCAATAGTGAGACAGTTGTTTCTTGCTCTGCCTCCTGCAAATAGAAGTTCATTCAGTCAATAAATTGGTTACCTGTGTATAGAATATCTATGGGATTCAAGTTCATTTATTTACATCAAACACGGGTTGAGCACTTGAAGCAGTGCCTCTCTTCCTACAACAATCCAACCCCAATTGCTTTTTTATTTTTTCTTTGAGACAAGGTCTCGCTCTGTTACCCAGGCTGGAGCGCAATGGCTCGATCTCGGCTCATTGCAACCTCTGCCTCCCGGATTCAAGCGATTCTCATACCTCAGCCTCCCGAGTAGCTAGAACTACAGGTGTGCACCACACCTGGGTAATTTTTGTATGGTTAGTAGAAACGGCGTTTTGCCATGTTGGCCAGGTGGGTCTCGAACTCCTGACCTCAAGTGATCTGCCCACCTTGGCTTCCCAAAGTGCTGGGATTATAGGCATGAGCCACCACGCCCAGCCCCCAATTGCTTTTGATTTTCAGGAAGCTGAGAACCAATAATAACAGCTACCACTTACCAAGCTCCTACCACAAGCAAGTCCCTGCCTAAATATGTCCTGTGCACAGTATTATTTCATCTCCTTAAGAGCTCCCTGGGGTCTGGCGTATGCCCTCAATTTATACATGGAGAAACTGAGGCTCAGGGAAGAGAACTAGCTTGCCAGAGAAAGCTCAAACCTCTCTCTACTATTGATAAACAATAAATCGTGCTGTTTTCCCTTGGTTTTGATTTTCTATTATTATTATTTTGAGACAAGGTCTCGCTCTGTCTCCTAGACTGAAGTGCAGTGGTGTGAACACAGCTCACTTCACCTTTGATCTCCTGGGCTCAGATGACCCTCCTGCTTCAGCCTCCTGAGTAGCAAGGACCACAGGTATATGCCAACCCGACCAGCTAATTTTTTATTTTTTTACAGTCCGGGTTTCATCATGTTGCCCAGGCTGGTCTCCAACTCCTAGGCTCAAGTGATCTGCCTCAGCCTCCCAAAGCGTTGGGATTATAGGTGTGAGCCACTGCGCCCGGCTAATTTTCAATTATTTCTTTTTATTTTTTTGACCATCTTAATAATACTTAATAAGGTATCCATGTGCCATGGTGGTTTGCTGCACCTATCAACCTGTCATGTAGGTTTTAAACCCTGCATGTATTAGGTATTTGTCCTAATGCTCTCCCTCCCCTTGTCTCCCACCACCCCCTCCGACAGGCCCTGGTGTGTGATGTTCCCCTCCCTGTGTCCATGCGTTCTCATTGTTTACCTCCGTCTTATGAGTAACAACATGCAATTTTCTATTATTTCATGGCTTGCTCAGTTACACGGGGTCCCTTTTTTCTCTGATCACATATGGGTTATCTTCAGATGATTTAGATCAAGAATCCAGGGCCAGGTGTGGTGGCTCATGCCTATAATCCCAGCACTTTGAGAGGCCACGATGAGCAGATCCCTTGAGGTCAGAAGTTTAAGATCAGCCTGGTCAACATGGTGAAATCCCATCTCTATTAAAAATACAAAAATTAGCCAGGCATAGTGGCACGTGCCTGTAATTCCAGCTACTTGGGAGGCTGAAGAATGAGAATTGCTTGAACCTGGGAGGCAGAGGTTTCAGTTAGCCCAGATCATGCCACTGCACTCCAGCCTGGGTACGGAGTGAGACTCTGTCTCATCAACAACAACAACAACAACAAAGCACCCAAGAATCCAGAAGGTATTCCCTGATTGTGTATATGAAAGAAGCCTGTAAACGCATCCCTTTGAGAAGGCTCAGTGCAGACCCCACCCTCATTGCAGGCTTCTCTCCAGGTTCCAACCTCCCCTACAGGTTTGCCTACCTGAACTAATTCCAAGAGACAGGTCAAGCTTCAGGAAGCCCTGACTACAGCAGGTGGCTGCTCTAAGCCAATGAGCAACCAAGTACCCCCACAAACTCCAGCCGCCTCCAATACCTCCCACACCTCCCAGGGGTGGCATCTGCCTCTGGGACCCCCATTTGAGCTCCAGTGGCCAATTGGCTGGAAGTTCAGCTCCAAGGTCTCCTGCTTTTGCTCCCACCCATCCCCCTGGTGCGGGCCAGCCCGAGACAGATTCCTCCCTGTATCCTCCCAGGCTGGCCCACCAGGCATGGTCCTTAGAGTCCCCTTGAAAAGAAAAAAAACCCCTTCCCACATCACAGTACTCACTTGGAAGCGTGCGACTATTGCTGAGGCTGCCAGTACTGGGCGGTGGGGAGAGGGACTGCAGGGAGACACTGTCTTCCTCCTGCGAGCAGCCTGCCTGGATGGCACGCAGGTAGCTGTGGCTGCGGGAGCGGAAGTAGCTGGGCAGTGGCAAGTCAAGCGTCTCTGCCGCTGTGGACTCTGCTTCACTGCAGGCTGACTCGCAGGCTGCCTCATACTGATCACTCAGCTCTGCCTCCCGTACCTGTCCAGGCAAAGGCAGGCATGAGGGGCTGGCTATCTTGCCCATCATAGGGGGAGAGGTTCTTGGTGGTGGGCTCAGGGCAGGGCTGGACAGTCTGACCTCAGCCCACCCAGCTCCATCTCACTCAGGGTATGTGATGGGCAGATGGAGCCCTTAAGAAAGAAACAGCCCCACCTCTCTGGGCCTCCATTTTCCCATCTCTATAATGAGGACAAAGTTGGAATATCTCAGGATATTAACTCTGTGATAAAAATCAGGGTCCAAACTGATTAATAGAGTTTAAGGGCACATCTGAATTTAGTGTGAAAGAGGTCTATAATCAATTAGCAATGTCTGTCCTGAATGTTGGAATGGGGATGGCAGTAGGTATGCTGGATATTTACCATCTTATGGTCCAATCCCTTTATTTTACAAGGAAAGAAACCAAGAGTCAGTAAGGGGAAGACATTTGCCACAGGTACCCAGTGAGGAAGTGGCAGAACCAACACTCCAAATACGTATTTAAGGAAAATTAATCTCGCCCTGGTATACAGAATGGATGTTGGGAAAGGGGTCTGGAATGGAGGCTGAGGCCAGAGATGAAGCTGAAGCAATTGTCTGGTGGGAGAAGATAAAACTGGAGTGAGGGTAGTTGCAGTGAGGATTGATTAATGATGTCTGCCATGGACAGTATGGAAAACGGTGATGTGTATGCTATTTGCTATCTTGCATCTAATTCAACTTTGTGTAGATGGTTCCTAAGTATTTCTCCAGAAATGACTGTCTAGGACCCTGCAAATCTGAAGCCAAGGGTGTGGGCCTTGAGGGGTCTCACCATGCACATGCTCTTTGAGGGTTCTAGAAGGGCTATCTGACCCATGTCTCAGGCCATGTTGGTAACTGAAGACCACAGAGGATAAGCTGGGGAGTCAGTTGGCCAAAGATGTGGACATCCTGGGGGTTGGCCTGGGCCAGAGTGGGAGGGGGCACAAGCTGACTGACCATGTGGAGGAAAAGATTGATCTGGGCCTGGGGCCAGCTGTGTCCCACCCAGCTGTGTAACCTCAGGCCATCACTATCTTCTCTGGGTCAGTTTCTCCTCATCTACGTGAAATAGATGCTCATGTTCTCACCTGAGACTGCATCAGGTCAAACAATTAGGTGGGTGTTCACCCAATTTGGAGGGTGAATGGGAAGTTCTAAATCTGTGCTTTTTTTTTTTTTTTTTTTCTTTTGAGATGGAATCTTGCTCTATCTCCCAGGCTGGAGTGCAACAGCGCGATCTCGGCTCACTGCAACCTCCACCTCCCGGGTTTAAGAAATTCTTCTGCCTCGGCCTTCTGAGTAGCTGGGACTACAGGTGTGTGCCACCACGCCCGGCTAATTTTTGTATTTTTAGTAATGATGGGGTTTCACCATATTGGCCAGGCTGGTCTCAAACTCCTGACCTCGTGATCTGCCCGCCTTGGCCTCCCAAAGTGCTGGGATTACAGGCATGAGCCACTGCGCCTGGCCAAATCTGTGCATTTCAATATGGCAGCCACGAGCCATGTATGGCTATTTAGGTTTAAATTAATTAAAATTCAGCCTGGGTAACATAGTGGGACCCCAGCTCTACAAAAGAAATTAAAAATATAAAAATTAGCCAGGTGTGGTAGCGTGTACCTCAAGTCCCAGTTACTTGAGCCCAGGAGTTCCAGGCTGCAGTAAACTATGATCATGACACTGCACTCCAGCCTGGGGGACAAAGCAAGATCCTGCCTCTAAAAAAATTTTAAAATGATAATAATGATTGATTAGGCCAGGTGTGGTGGCTCATGCCTGTAATCCCAGCACTTTGGGAGGCCAAGGCGGGTAGATCACTTGAGGTCAGGAGTTCGAGACCAGCCTGGCCAACATGGCGAAACCCCGTCTCTACTACAAATCTCAAAATTGGTCGAGCGTGGTGGCACATGCCTGTGGTGCCAGCTACTTGGGAGGCTGAAGCAGGAGAATCCCTGGAACCCTGGAGGGGGAGGTTGCAGTGAGCTGAGATTGGGCAACTGCACTCCAGCCTGGGTGATAAAATGAGACTCCGTCTCAAAAAAAAATTTTTTTTTGATTAAAATTAAATAAAGTTCCATAGTCACAGGAGCCACATTTGACTTGCTCAAGACCACAGGTAAGCCAGACACAGTGGCTCACGTCTGTAATCTCAGCACTTTGCGGGGCTGACGTGGGAGGATCACTTGAGTTCACGAGTTTGAGACCAGCCTGGGCCACATAGCGAGACCCTGTCTCTAATAAAAAATTAGCCAGGGACGGTAGTGCGTGCCTGTAGTCACAGCTACTCAGGATGTTGAGGTGGGACGATCACCTGAGCCTGGGAGGTGGAGGCTGCAGTGAACCATGATCGCACCACTGCACTCAGCGTGGGTGACAGAGTGAGACCGTATCTCAAAAATAAGTAAATAAATAAAGTCACATATAGCTAGTGGCTACCTCATTGGACAGTGTGGATTATAGAACATTTCCATCATTACATAAAGTTCTACTGTATCGTACTGATAAATTAAAATATAGGCCATGTGGCAAACCCAAAATTCACTCAGAAGGAGTGTTAAAGAGACAGGTGTTTCTCCTCCAAAACTGCATCCTGAAGTTATGAAGAGACCCTCGTGACTGCCGGGGGCATGAGGTCTTGCTTTGGGATCACACAGGAACCACATGGCTCTGGAACTAGACTGCCATGGGTCCAACCCTTGGCCCATCATTTCCTCGCAATATGAACGTGGGCAAGTCACTTAATCACTTTGTGTCTCAGTTTCCCCACCTATAAAATGGGGCTATAGTCCCCATTTCACAGGGTTGTGGTAAAGATGAAATGAGAGAATTCATATCACAGGCTTAGGATAGAGTCCAAGAGAGTATGCACCTAGTAACCTCTACCCACGAATACAGGTAACTCCGTGGAGTCTGTCAATGTTGGTTAAGATGCTCTTGAGCCATCAGAGGCGAGACCAGCTGGTCAGTGCTGCTGGTGTGTGTATCACTGAGGATTTACTGTGTAGCAGGCACTGTCCTGGGGGCTTTGTATGTTAATGCATCACATCCTTACCACTCGCCTATTAAAGGTAGATGGGGAAGAGGTGGCTTGGCCCACTGTGGGCTCTTTAAACAACTTCTTGAATCATGTGTTCAGGAGGAATACACAGCTCCTGTGACATGGGGGAGAGGGACACATGGGGCAGCCATGGCTGGAATCAGTAGCTGGAGGTCTGGTCCTAGTTTTGCCCCTGTGGGTTGTGTGGCCTTGCACAAGTCCCTTACACCCTCCTGGCTCAAAGTGGGGTTGATCTCAGAGTACCTTTCCTGCCCCTGGTTTTTGGTCTTTGGCCTGGGAGGGAGGAGAGGGACACTTCCATGGGCAGGAAAGGAGTGTCTGGGAGGTGGCGCCCTTAGGGCAGCCAGACAGTGCTGTAAGCAGCATAACCTCGCCAACCTGTGTGAAGCTGGAAAGTCTCCACACTCACTCCAACACCCCAGCGTCCTTAAATGTCCTCCTGGGGCTCCAGAAAGGAGAAAAGCCAAGGGATCTGGGGGCTGGGACCTGGAAGCTAATATCACCAGCCCCCAGCCCCTGCCCTGTCCAACTTCAACAGTCTCCCTAGGCCTGACCCAGGCTTTGTGGGAGGAGAGAGAAGGGCAGGAGTCCTGGAGTTATTTCTTGCCCCATCCACAGCACCTAGCTCATTCTTCCCCATCTTCAAAAGGAGGAAACTGAGGCACACAGAGGTGAAGCAATAAGGGCAGGGAGTGGAGGGTCAGGACACCAATGTGAGCTTAAACTCCATCCATTGGAAGTGGATTTCCTGGTGATGGCTCTGCTTGTACCCGCCTGGACTGGGTGCTGGGACCACTCAGAGGGCAGGCCTAAGACCCAGACCTACACTCTGGGATTGGGGTGGAAGAGAAGGGCAAACATACTGACCTGCTGCTCATGGCCAAACAACTGGGGGATCAGGGAGGCCTGTCCAAAAATCTGCAGGAAAGAGAGGGTGAGGGTTATGGGAGGACCAGGGCTGGGGCTGGGGTTGGGGATTCAGGGTCAGTTGCAAGGAAACTTGAAGCTGGCTGGTCTAACCTCCTCCCCAGACTGGCTGGGACCCAGCTGCTAGGAGGTCTCACTTGGCTTCTTCCAGGGATGGGAGGCTCACTCCTTCTGGGGCTGGGCATTACTGAGGACTTATAATCTGCTGTTTAAAAGTCCTTCTTGGCCGGGCGCCGTAGCTCATGCCTGTAATCCCAGCACTCTGGGAAGCCAAGGTGGGCGGATCACCTGAGGTCGGCAGTTCAAGACCAGCCTGACCAATATGGAGAAACCCCATCTCTACTAAAAATACAAAATTAGCCAGGCATGGTAGTACATGCCTGTGGGAGTTACTAGGGAGGCTGAGGCAGGAGAATCACTTGAACCCGGGAGGTAGAGGTTTCGGTGAGCCGAGATCACGCCATTGTACTCCAGCCTGGGCAACAAGAGCGAAACTCCGTCTCAAAATAAATAAACAAACAAATAAACAAACAAATAAAATAAAAGTTCTTCTTTAGGTCTAGCCCCTGTGACCATGTATCCTCTGTCTGCTGCCTCTCATCTGGCAGGCAGCCCACCTGGAGATACAGATTAGGGATGGAGCCCAGAGCCTGCTCTGCCCCAGCCTAGGATATCTCTGACTTTGGGGCCAAATATGTGGCTTGGGTCACTCAAGCTTCTAGGGGTGAGGCTGTGAGGGGTCAGAGGATCCTGGACTAGGAGAGAACTGGGACTGGGCAGCGGGTGGTAGGTGAGACCTGCTGCTGCCCCCAGTCTGGCTGATTCATAAGCCTTTTTGTGTAGTTGAAGGGCAAAGGTGTCCCGGGTGCCAGGCCCAGGCCTGGGTGGAGATGGGATGTGTAGAGAGACAGACAGACACAGAGAGAGACATGGAGATGGAGACACACTGGAGAGAATCAGAGAAAAATGTGAATGAGGGGAGAGAGAGAAAAAAAAACAGACGGAGACAGACACAGACAGGAAGACTGAGATGAGAAAACGTGGTGGGATGGGAGAGACAGGGAGGGACGCCGTCCATTCAGCAAACACCTACTGAGCATCTGCCCTGTGCCAGGCACTGTGCCAGGCACTGGGGACACTGCAGGCAACAAGACAGCAAGGCCCCCGCCCCCAGGAGATCCTAGTTTTAAGAGGGAGACAGACATTAAGTAAATAAGCAAACGATTCTAGTTCCAGGCAGTGTCAGTTAAGCAGGGTAAAGGAACAGCGCCTGGGAGGGCTACTTTAGACACAGCGATCACAGGCAGCCTCTCTGAGGAGGTGACATTCAAGCAGAGACCTGAAACGCGAGGAGCCAGCTGTGCAAAGATTTGAGAAGAGGAAACAGCAAATGAAGAGGGCCTGGAGCAGAATGATGTGGCATGCTCCTATATAAGGAGAAGAAAGGAGGCCAGCGTGGCTGGAGCAGGGCAAGGGACAGGGTCCAACAGGGAGGCAGGGCCTAGGTCTTACAGGGCTTCACAGGTCCAAGTAAGGACTCTGGCTTTCCCTCTGCGGGAGGTGGGAGACAAGGGAGGGTCTTGAGTAGGGGTGTGGCTTTGACAGCTCCATTTGGCCACTGAGTATGGATTGGAGGACAGCAGTTCAGGGGTGACTTGCTGGAGTCTGGATGAGGGGGGCAGGGGCAGGGGGTTCCCTGGGCTGGGGCACTCTACCCCTCCCCATGTCTGAGGGGCTGGGGAAGGAGTTTGGCTAGGCCAGGAATAATGGAGTTGTGAGGAGTCGGGGTCCCAAAACCTTCTAAGCAGTCCTCTAACCCTGGTCCTGGGCCTGCACACAGTGGCCTATTCCTGCTGAGAGGGGGCTGGACTCGCACCTGGCTGCCCCACTGCCTAACTGCTACCACCAGCAGGCGTCTGCCTTCTCGGGGGGCTCATCTCCCCATCCACACAACGCGGGGTGCCTTTTGGTCCTGACTGGTTCTCCCTTTGCAAACCCTAAAGTGCTGAGTACATGGCAGGAGCTGAGGTCCAGGTCTGGGTTGGACAGCCCCAGATCCCTGCCCAACTTTGCCTTCTCCTAGCTGCATGACCTCACCTCTCTGAGCCTCAGTTGCCTCACCTATGAAATGGGAATATGGATAACAAGGCCACCTCTGGGGATGGTTAAGCGCTCAAGGAGCTGATGGTTGAGAGGGTGGCATGCAAATTCAACATGCAGCACAGCGTGCTCCTCACTGACTCAGGCAGAGCTGGTTGCGCCTGGGAGCACAACTGCCCACTGAGTAGGTGGGCACAGAGGTCCAAAGTAGAGCAGTCACTTGCTGGAGGCCACACAAGATGCTAATAATAACCAGAAAGGCAGCTACCCTCTGCTGAGCACACCGCCTTCACAATCCCACTTATTCCTCTCAACAGCCCCCAAATAGAAATGCTCACCTTCCTCTGGTAAATCAGGAAACCGAGGCTCAGGGAGGGGAGGTGACTACCCTGGGTTCATACTGTCAAGTGACAAAACTGGGACTCGAACCCAGGTCTCCAGTTCCCTATCCTCATGGTTCTGAACCCCATGAGAAGCAACAGGCGCCCTGCTGGCATCCTGTGTTTACAATGGTGGTATGGGCTTCCTCCCTTGGGGTCCTGGGTCAGGCCCCATAACTGTGCTCTCCAGCCACAGGACAGTCGGTGGGGCAGAGACACACACAGGAGGCTTCAGGAATAAGGACCAAACAGAAGCACAGTGCAGACATCTGGGGGCCACTCAGCATGGGGTGGGCCTGGGGGTGTACTCTTCCCAGACGGGAGTCAGTACTCAAACCCCCTGACTCTCCAGCCTGCCTGCCACCCTCACCTGACTGATGCAGCTGGAGTCATTGAGGCTGTCGCTGACAGGGGTGTAGTCCTCTTCCCAGCTTGGACACTTGGAGGGCAGCAGCATGTCCACTGAATCCAGGCGGTCCAGACTCCTGGTGGGGAGTGGGGAGCAGACAGGGCTCAGCCCACCCATTGTTCAACCAGCTTTTGGAGGCCTTGACCATCTGTGATGCACAGGTGGTCCACCCCTGTGATGCCCACTGGAGCCACAGGGTGGCAGCACGAGCTTGCATTTGACTGTTTAAAGCCCAAGGCTGGCCCTGCCCAATTCTGCAGCCCCTTTCCTTCCTCCTTGCAGCTCTGGGACATTTCCAGAGGCCTGACAGAGGTGGGTTAAGTTCTACAGCCTAGGGTTCCGAAAGGGCATCAGCTCTGTGGCAATGTTCAAGTGGCTTCTATCAGGCCCCTAGACTCACCCCTTATCTCCATGACCCCAGTCCTTTCATCTTTCTCACGTCTACCTGACCCTCGGCCTCCCCCAGTCCTCATTCTGGGGATAAAATCCAAGCATCCAATAGCTCGGGCCCTTGACACAGAAGGGTTTGGACTGGAATCCAGCTTTCTCTGCTGGGTGACCCTGGGCAAGCCATTACCCCTTACTTAAGTCTCAGTTTCCTCATCTCTAAAATGGGGATGACGCTGCCTGCCTGCTGGGGCTGCAGTGAGGATTCAGTGATGCAGATTAAAGGACATCGGGTCAGGCACAGTGGCCAGCGGGCAAGTGCTAACAGACAGCAGCTCTTACTATTATTGCTACTATTACTACTGTTATTATTATTGCTTCCCTTGAATCTAGGCCTAAGCCCCGGGCTTCCTGCCTCTCCCACCTTACTGCCCACTGGTCACTCATAGATATCCTAGTAGGATCTCAGTACTAGAAGGGATCTTAGAGATCCTACAGCTCAGCCCCTTCACTTAAAGATGGGGAAACTGGGCCGGGCGTGGCTGTAACCCTAGCACTTTGGGAGGCCGAGGCAGGTGGATCACCTGAGGTCAGGAGTTCGAGACCAGCCTGGACAACATGGTGAAACCCCATCTCTACTAAAATACAAAAATTAGCCGGGCATGATGACGTGCGCCTGTAATCCCAGCTACTCGGGAGGCTGAGGCAGGAGAATTGCTTGAACCCAGGAGGTGGAGGTTGTAGTGAGCCAAGTTTGTGCCATTGCACTCCAGCCTGGGCAACAGAGTAAGACTCTGTCTCCAAAAAAAGAAAAAAAAGATGGGGAAACTGAGCAGGCGTGGGGGCTCACACCTATAATCCCAGCACTTTGGGAGGCCAAAGCAGAAGAGTCACTTGAGCCGAGGAGTTCAACACCACTCTGGGCAACATAGTGAGGCCTGGGAAACTGAGGCCCAGAGGGAAAAAGACTGGCCAAGGTCATCCAGTGGCAGAGGGAAAAACGGAAGTCACTGCCGGCCTGGGCAGTGCGGGGGGTGATAAGCAAGGGGAGAGCAATATATACATATATATATATTTTTTTTTTTCTTTTTTTTTTTGAGACAGTCTCACTCTATCACCCAGGCTGGAATGCAGTGGCATGATCTCAGCTCCCTGCAACCTCTGCCTCCTGGGTTCAAGTGATTTTCATGCCTCAGCCTCCCTAGTAGCTGGGATTACAGGCGTGAACCACCATGACCTGCTAATTTTTATATTTTTAGTAGAGATGCGGTTTCGCCATGTTGACCAGGCTGGTGTCGAACTCCTGACCTCAAGTGATCTGCCTGCCTTGGCCTCCCAAAGTGCAGGGATTACAAGCGTGAGCCACTGTGCCCAGTCACAAAAACTTCTTTTAAAAAATTAGCTGGGCATGGTGGCCCATGACTGTACTCCCAGCTACTCAGGACGCTGAGGTAGGAGGATCACTTGAGTGCAGGAGGTCGAGGTTGCAGTGAGCCATGATTGCACTATTGCACTCCAACCTGGGCAACATAGCAAGACCCTGTTCCCCACTTCCCCCACAAAAAAGATGGAGAAACTAAGGTTAAGAGAGGGGCAGACCTGGAATTGTCTGGTGGTGTCCTGAATTCCATCCTGGAGGCCATTCTCTGTCTTCTGCCCAGTCAACTAGACTCCTGGCTGCTCTGAGAACACTGCCCTCTTCCTGCCTAGGTACCAGTGTCACCTGACCTGTTCTTTTCCCTCTGTCTCAGTCTTCCCAGGCCACCTCCTCCATGAAGCCTTGGCTCCTGTCTCCCATAGTTGAAGATCTAGGGAGAAGCTTGTTCCCCTAACTCCGCCAAGCCTTACAGCAACACGATGGGGCTTGGCTGGTGAATTCCAGGCAGGCACTGGGACAGGAAAAGCCTGTCTATCACTCTTTGACTTCTGGATTCACCTCCCTCCCCCATCTTGGAGCTCCCCACAGGGATCAGTTACAGGGGCAAAGGTAGAGCGCGCTCTTGCCTTCCCTAGGCATTGCTGTTACAGGTGATGCACTCACTTAGGGCAGGCTCTCCTAACCTGAAGACCAAGATCCCGTGGGACAGTTCCCCTGTGGGAGTGGAACTTACCTGGGGGAGTGGCTCCTGTAGGAGGGGTTTACCTGGACCTATCACCCAAGAGTGGCTTTCATTATTGGGGTTTACCAAAGGATGCGGCTCACCTGTGGTCAGGGCTGAACTGTGAGTGGGGCTCAAGGGGTGGTTCTCTAATTGGCCGGACTCTTCGAGGTCAATTCATCAGAGTGCAGGGCCAACCTGAGGATCTCATGGAGGGAGCTAACCTGACCGCGGGTTCACTTAGGGGGCCTGGATCATTATAGCAGCGAGTTCACCTGGATCTGAAGCTGAGGGACAGGATTCATCTGTGGGCTGGGATCTCCGGGGGACAACCGAATGGGAGGAAGGCGAGGCTCCCGGAGTGGGGCATACCTATGAGGGGTTCACCTAGGGGAGGAGGCTTGCGGGTGAGCGGGACTTGTACTTACCGAAAGAGGTTTTCCCCGGGAGGGCTCACAAGTGGGCGGGGCTCACCCGAAGGAGCGAGAAAAGCCTCTGGGAGGGGCTTCCACGCGGGCGGGGCTTTTCTTTTTCTTTCTTTCTTCCTTTTTTTTTTTTTTTTTTTTGATACGGAGTCTAGCTCAGTCGCCCAGGTTGGAGTGCAGTGACGCGATCTCGGCTCACTGCAACCTCCGCCTCCCGGGTTTAAGCGATTCTCCTACCTCAGTCTCCCAAGTATCTGGGATTACAGGCGCCTGCCGCCAGCCCAGCTAATTTTTGTATTTTTGGTAGAGACGGGGTTTCCCCATGTTGGCCAACTCTTGACCTCAAGTGATCCACCCGCCTCGACCTCCTAAAGTTCTGGGATTACAGGCGTGAGCCAGCGGGCCGGGCGGGCCTTATTTTAATGAGGGGGTTCTCTCAGGGAGCAGGACTCATAAGTGGGCGGGGCTCAAAGGGGGCGGGGCTACCACGCGGGCGGGGCTTATTTTAATGGGAGAGTCCTCCCAGGGATCAGGACTCGTAGTGGGCGGGGCTTGCCTGTGGGCGGGACCCTAGGGGTGGAGCTGCGCGCCTACCTGCGGGGGTTGCTCTGCTCTCCCAGCGACTGCTGCGTGGCCCTCAGATAGCTCTGGCGCCGCGCCGCGGTCTTGGGTGAGGGCTTGGGGCTGCCGCCGGACTCGTCGCTGTCCTCGTCGCCCATGGCCTTGATGTAGCTGCCGCTGCGCATGCGCCGGCACGGGATGGGGCCCTCGGCCGCGGCATCCGTCTCGCGTGGGGACAGCAGCGTCGTGCTCCACTCGCCGCCGCCGCCGGGTACCTGGGGATGGGGCACAGGACTCAGTGGGGCCACCGCAGAAAATGAGCAGATGGCGAGAACCCCCATCTCTGGGACCTGAATCTCCCTCGTTCCCTGCAGAGTTCGGGCTCACGTGCTGGGTTTCCCGCTTTTGAAACCAAGGGGCAGCAGAGCAGAGCCCTGGGCTGGGAGGAATACCCGGGTTCCAGAGTCTCTCCAGCCTCGGATTTCTCCATGGATCCCAGGCTAGGTTTGCCGCAGAAGCAATGCCCTAGGCCCTGTGGTCACGGTGGCCTCCACTGCAGCCATCTCTGCTTGGCCCCACAGTCACTTCACTCTGGCTGTCTCAGGGGATGCTTATGATCCCACTGCACAGATGAGAACACCAGGCCTGAGGGACGCAAGGCACTTGCAGAAAGAGGCCCTAGACCTGGATCCAGAACCTGAGCCTAGAATGGGGAATCAGAGGACCCTGGCACATCAGCATGGAGGGGGGATGGGGTCCCAGAGTCAATGGATATTCTCTGTCCCAAGGTGGGAAAACTGAGGTACAGAGAGCAGAGTGCTTCCCCGGTTCAGGTAGCTACATGGTGAGCTGGAAAAAGGGCTGTTTTCCCATCTGAACTTCAGGGAATCCGTACACGGAATGGGGCTATGATAGGGCAGGTGAGGTCACGGCTGTGAGGGCAGCCCTGGTCCCCCAGTCCCCAGTGGTTATGGTGGCAGTAACCAACTGAGGGGACCTCCCCTGTCCTTCTGAGGCCAGGCTCTGCTGGCTGCTCCAGGGCAGTGCACACAGGCTACATTCCTGGCCATTTCATTTACACTGTTACGGAAACACAGTGGACGGTCACTGTGTAACGAAAAATGCACACATCTCAGCACTCACACACAGCCTGTGCACAGAGTGAACGTGCCTCATCCTATACACATATCTCAATATGTACAGAACAAGCATACGCCCCATGCCCCTCAGTGACTACCCCCAGTGTACCACACACCTCACCAAGGACACACACCAGCAGCCACTTCGTCACGGCAACCCCTCCACAAGTATGCAACATATACACAAAGCACACTCACCTTCCCACTACCCTCCCTCTGGACATTTGCACCAGTAACTACTGCACTGTGGACACATAACGTGTATCCACCTTGCATTGTTTCCGCCTCCACATGCACACAGCGTACCCCTCACCAGGCTACACATGTCACCAAAGATGTCCAAGCCCACATACTGAGTGTACACGGCATGCCCACTCTCTATCACATACACATACGCACACTGCCCAAGGGCCATGCCCACACAGGTATGGCACCCTTCTCCATGCCCTCCATGCCAGAGGCCCACTTTCCACAAAGGAAAGGTAACATCTAGGACTCCCACTCCTGCCCCACCCAGCCTTCCCATAAACCCTCAGCAGACTGCCCAGGCTAGGACCAGTGCATTCTGCCTACAAGCCACTTGCTAGTCCAGCCCCACTATCCCCAGTGTCCCTTGGGAACGTGGCCTTGTACATCACTGCTCAGAAACTGTTGCTAAGCCACCCACTCACCTCCTGTCACCCAAGCAGGCAGCACAGACTCCAGGGCCCACAGGGCCACCCTCTCATGGTGTTTCTGCGGCATTGTTACATGATCAGACCCAACCATACCATTTTGAGAGGAAGCCCGGTCACACATCACCCTCCCTAATGCTTCTAAACCAAGGAAGCAGTTTCAGAACCACAAGAGCCCTAAATATATCAAATACTGCCTAGATTTCAGTTTCCTCCTATTGAAAAAGAAAATGTCTCACTGTTTCTGGTATTTCATACAAGATGATAAGAAGTCAGGGCTTTGTTAGACCCCAAAGATCATCTCGTTCAAAATGCATCTCATGGCTGGGTGTGGTGGCTCACGTCTGTAATCCCAGCACTTTGGAAGGCTGACGCAGGTCCTCACCTGAGGTCAGGAATTCGAGACTAGCCTGGCCAACATGATGAAACCTCATCTCCACTAAAAATACAAAAATTGGCCAGGCGTGGTGGCTAGCACCTATAATCCCAGCTACTCGGGAGGCTGAGGAAGGAGAATCACTGGAACCCGGGAGGCGGAGGTTGTAGTGAGCCAGGATCGCGCCATTGTACTCCAGACTGGGTGGTAAGTTTGAAACTCCATCTCGAAAAAAAAAAAAAAAAAAAAAAGCCTGGGCGCAGTGGTTCAGTCCTGTAATCCCTGCACTTTGGGAGTCTGAGGCAGACTGGAGGTTAGGAGTTCAAAACCAGCCTGGCCAACATGATGAAATCCCATTTCTATTAAACATACAAAAAATTAACGAGGCATGGTGGTAGGTGCCTGTAATCCCAGCTACTTGGGAGGCTGAGGCAGGAGAATTGCTTGAACCCAGGAGGCAGAGATTGCAGTGAGCTGAGATGACGCCACTGCATTCCAGCCTGGGCAACAAAAATGAAACTGTCTAAAAAAACACAAAAGACTCATTAGAGTTCCCAAGGGCTGGCCAGGCCTGCACTTGCATTCCCCCTGAGATGAGGCACTCACTACCTACAGAAGCGCCTCCTTCCACCTAAAATCTGCTTTCTGTAATTTCCACCCACAGCCTGGTTTTGCCCTGGGGAGCCATTCAGTTCACAGCCCCTTGCTCTACCTGCCTTGAGAGCCACTTGGAAATGTGCAGCCACAGTGATGTCTCAGCCTTCTGCCACTTTCAAGCCATGTGGCCTTGGTGCACAGCAAGTGCCTGAATCAGTGTGAGCATTTGAAAGAAGGCGGCTATTCCCCCAAGCTGGGTTAGGACCCCCTGGGTCCCTGCAGTTCTCGGTACTGATCCCCATGACACTCTGCTGACACTGACATGACCATTCATGTCTTTCCCAGTATCCTAATCTTTGGGACTGTGTCTTCTTTATTTCTGACTCTGTTCATTTAACTGTCCATCTGTCCATCTACCCCTCCCTCACTTACATTTCCTGAGCACTTCCTGCATGCCAGACCCCGTCCTGGGCCTTGGGGACACATGGCTGCATCAGATGTGATCCCTGTCCTCAAACAGCTATCAGTCTGATAGGGATGGCAGGCAGAGGCTGGCAATTAGAAGGCCATGCAAGTGGTTCTGTGAGGGGGTTGGGATGGCACAACTTCCAGATTTGTCTTCTAAAGGGCAGGAACATATTTTAGTCCCTGCTCAGGGCTGGGCTCAGAAAGACCCTAATTAATCTCTTTTGAGAGCATGACCAGTGGAAGGACTCCCTGATTAGCAGGTACCACTGGCCCACCCATTTTATAGTTGAGCCACAGAGGCCCAGAATGAAGTGACTTGCCAAGTGAATCTGTGGTACAGCTAGGCCTCAAAACTGGTGTCGTTCCCAGAGCCCTCACCCCACCCCTGACCCTGGCAGAGACCCACCTGCAGGTAATGGTAGGCTAGACCCTGGTGGCAGGATTTGGACTTGAGCAGGCTCTTATCCAAGGTGGCCGAGGTCTTCTGGCAGACCTCGTGGGCGTGGCTGAGTGTCAGAGTGGACCAGGAGCCTCGTTTGACGTAGTTGGTGTCAGTGCCCACCCCAAGGCTGGGGCAGGTGGCTGGGGGTGCGGGCGGGGGTGGTGGGGCGGTCAGCTCGGTAGTGTTGTTCTTGGTGGCTTTGAGCATGTGCCCACTGATGGTGTTGTAGGCGTGCATGAAGTAGCGTGGCTGGCTGCGTTCTGCCTGGCGGCCTAGTGTCATCAGCCCGGAGGCTGGGCCACTGCTGCGGAAGGCGCCGGCCTCGCCGTCCAAGTTGTCATCGGAGCTCCACCAGCCTGAGATGTTGGAGCGGCTGCGCCGTTTGGGCTCCCCAGCCTTGGCCCGCTCCTTGCTTTTGGCCCTCCGGCCCTTGCCGTCCTCCATGCCACCCTTCTTGCTGCCATTGCCACCGACCTTGCCCGCTGTGCCCTCCAGTGAGGGTGCCTTGGTGAAGAAAAGCCGCTGGACTGAGTGGACCAGGTGGCGGATGCGGCCAGGGCTCTCACCACGGGCCTTGGCCTCACCACGGGGGAACTGGAGGGTGCTGAAGCCATCACGATGGATGGGCAGCTGCTTCTCAAACTGGTCCAGGAGGTTGGCGGGCAGCCGGTTGATCTTGGTGGCCTGAGCATGGCTGGGGAAGGGGCTCTCCTCTGGCACCTCGAAGTGGGAGTTGTAGTGGATGCGGGGAAAGGTGCTGCTGGGCGGGGGCAGCTGGTTGTTGAGGGGAAAGAGGCCATCACCCGGCAGGGTGTTCTGCCCGGGGAAGCGGGCCTCGCGGGCGAAGGCCTCCGTGGGCGACAGCAGGTAGGGGTTGCGGTCGGTCCCTGCAAACAGGGGCTCGTGGGGTGGGTCTAGGCTGTCGGAGAGGTGGCGGGGGCGGCTGTCACCGAGGCCTTTCATGATCCCGGGCCGAGGGCAGGGGCCGTCACCCTAGCAGGGCGCCCGGGTCGCCTCTCCCAGGCGGCAGCTATCCTGGGGAGAGAAGACAGAAAGCGGTCAGCTGGTCAGCTGGATTTGGGGGAGGGATGCCAGGAAGGTCAGATCCAGATCGCCAGGCTGGGAGGATCTCTGAAGCCAGTCCTCCATGTTGTGGGCCTGAAGACAGGAGTACACACTGAGGCCCACATACTCTGTGTGTAAATAAAAGTTACAACTCAAGCTACTATCAGACAAACACAACATCTTCCATTCTTCTAGCTTGAGGACTGTATCTTCAAAACAACCTGGAAAGCCAGGCTCCGACTCAGCGTTCTGGGTCTCCTCTGAATTCCATGATGGAATATGAGTGGTGGGCTGCCCATCCTCCACTCTCTTTCCGTTTCTGACTCTGTCCCTCACCCCGAGGGGCCACATGGATGCAAATACCCCAGCCCACATCTCCTAGCTCTGTCCACAGGCCCCCAAACAGTCATCCTGGAACCCCAGGATGGTCCCTGTGGTAGGGTCCACCTCCCATGGGAGGACCCTGTGCTGGCCCTGGAGGCAGGCTTGGGTCATTTTAGCAGGGAATCCCAGGGTG